>NC_136415.1:135635178-135952678 GCF_051521515.1 Lactuca serriola
AACTTTGATTTTGGGAAATTCGCATGGATAGGAACACATACACCATTAAAATCTAAGTGTCATAAGATTCCCTCCTTCATGAAAATGACTGTGAGGAAATGCTTTCACTAAGAGAGATTTTAAGAAGACATTAATTGTGAAAATTGTATTCTCGAATTCGATTATGGTTGAGGTATCCCTTTCCATGATTTGATTTGTGAGATTTGGCAATTAGTCTGAATTGTTTAGACACACATATGAGCTATCTAAGATAAAGGTGTATAAGGTATTAGATATATAGATATTCAATAGGTATTGTTTTTATGGAAGTTAAGATGGTTTCTAAATACATGTCAAAGCTAGTGGGAGCATAAGTGTTTTGCTTATATGATAATAATCATCATGATAGTGGGAGCATAAATGTTGTGCTTGTATGATTATTAAGGCAAGTATTGCAAGTTAGCAATATTAATTACAGAAAACAAGAGTTATACTTTGCAAAGTCGTAAGGGTTGAATAGTTGTTTTGCTATAATTAAGGGAGAGAATATTATGCTTCATTTCAAATCTAAAGGCTTAGGTTGTGGAATCTTAATAAATTTAGTCAAGGATACATAGTGTGTTCTCAAATTTCGTTTATGATTATGGCATAGTTTGAATTGCAAGAACGAGACACATAAAATATTATGGCAGAAGATTGATAAAGTATCATATCTTTATGTAAGACATTATGCATTGTGTCCCATTCTCTTTGGGTATAGGATTGATTGCCAGTGCTATTATATTTGACCATTCTAAAATTTTCCAAATGTATAACGCATTAAGAGGGAAAAAAGACAAGAATTGGTTTTGACTAAGATAATTAAACAACTATCAAAGGACGATCCAAAGCTCGCTGAGGATTGGTCGCTTGTGAGTAGTTGGAAGTACGGTATTGGATGGACCATATCGACATTATTATGAATAGATAAGATTATATTAAGAATGAGTTGTCATATGGAAAATATGAAAATGTTTCCATATTGGGAGCTGATTATTGAGAATCTATGTCTAGATTAGAAACTTTTATGCAAGAAGAATGTTCAAAGGAATGTACTTTGAGTGAGAGACATCATATCTATAGAATTGTTTCTGATAGAGATTGGCCAAGTCTTGATGATTTTTGAGCTATGACTTTACGAAAGAATCATTACATAAAATGTTAGAATCTAGCATAAGTAACAAGAATTTGATATTCTTATACTTATGATAAGGATTGGAAGTTGTGAAATTAGTATGATTGGAAATGTGTTCATTTGATCCACTTCACAAAGTAAGGACCGTAGGTAAACATTGTGTGCATGCTGAGAGCATGGGACAAATGTAGTAATAATTCAAGTAAGAAGTTGATTACCCGACACAAAAAATAATGAGTAATCAATATGGTGATTAAATAAAATGTTTTATTTGTACCCAGAGTTTGGGGCCATATGGGATTAGTATTATTCTTGTGTTTCACTTTGTATGTTTTGACTTCCTGAGTAATTAAATTGGTTCAGAACAATCAAATTATTCGAACGGACCAAAGTCATTCATATGTCGGAAGTAGGTATGAATGAAGATTGTCGTGAATTGGTATGTGGATTGTCTAAAGTGTATTAGACATAAGCAAATGTTTGCTGCAACGTTCATGAGTGCTTATGAATATGATTTGAGGATTGGATTAAACCCACGCTCACTTGGATCACTTCATGTATTTTATCACGAGTGATCGGTGAGACGATAATACCATATATTCTTGAAACTGAGATGTGTGAGTTGTATCTTGCGAGTCGGTTACACATTTATAATATGTAAACGCACTAGTAACTTGGTGTCATAAAACATATTGTTGTGTATGATTCGGTGAGTGAGTGCAAGCAAGTATTGAATAAAATTTTATCCATTCCTTTAATCCAAAGTAGGATGAAAGTGATATCTGTGGGCCCCTCGATGATTTAGTGATGACACCTAAGTGCTTGGCCAAGCCGGGACTAATTTGATGTGTTCAATTGTAGTCTGTTGTCAGTCATCATAAATCGGAAATCGGGAAACAACAAATAGACAGAGAGAATGATTTAAATCCATGTCTCAGTCTATACGATATATAGAATGGAGGAATATATGATCCCTTATCTAAAGGACACGTATCTGATAAGATCAGAGTTGACAGCGGCTTTTGAAAGCTACGATTGCAGATCAGGATCTGAAGTCATACACAAAATAGCTATTCGACTTATCCAAGTGGGAGACTGTTGGATTAGTGTCTAAGTCCATAACTATTTTGGTATGTACTTGACCCGATGGTGCATGGTCCTTTTGGGTTGCCTTCACCAAAGCAACTTGATAGGATGAATTATGGAGAGAAAAGATTAATTATGATTTATTAATATATTATGAGAATAATATATTAAAGGAGAAATCATATTGTTTAATTAATATTAGTCAAGAATTAATTGATAATTAATTTTGTGTCTAAAAGAGATTAATTAAACTTAAGGGACTAGAATTGTAATTATAAGATAATTGCATTTGGGCTATGGATCACCTTGGAATAATAGGTTGGACGAATTCTATGGGGAAACCCATTGGAAATGGTCCAAGGGATATTCTAAAAGGGTCCATGGGTTGCTTAGGGCTTAAGCAGTCAGATTAGAGTTTCCTAGTTGAAAACCCTAATAGCCTACATGTATATATAGTACCCTTAAGCCCCAAAAAACGTGGCTAAGAGTCCCACTAGGGTTTCTAGATGTTTTGGGCAGCCTCCTCTCTCCTTATTCTTCATCATCTTGCTCTTGGTGTTTGTGAGCCATTAGAGGAGTGACACTTGTAACTCTAAACTTTCTAAATTCATTACAAGGAGGATTTGAGATTTTTATTGCTACATAACAATCAAGGTAAGATCTAAAAACCCTTTCACATGTTAATATGATTAATTGTATGCTAGAACTAGGGTTTAAAGTCTTGGATGAATTGCATGTACAATAGAGAAACCTAGATCCAAGCATTAGGGTTTGCATGAGCACATAGGATGTTCTTATGGCTAAAACCCATCATTATTTCCCAAATTGTCTACAACCATCACAGTTTCATATACACCATCATAAGGCAATGCTTCAAAATAAAATAAACCATTATAATAAGCATTAATAGAACCAATTTCATTATTAAATGAAAATCTAAAACCTTTTCTGTACAAACCATGAAAAGAAATAATAATTTTCCTTGTCATTTCTAACGAGTAGCAACAATTGTTCAAGTCTAAACAAAATCCACTACTAAGCTTTAAAGAATAAATGTTGATCTTGGTAAAAAGTGACAATCTCCTATTGCCCATTATCAGGTTCATCTTCCCAAGCTCTACATTCCTACTTTCTATTAGTCCTTACAAGTCAGAGCAAATTTGAAAACCACATCCTTTATCAAGGATCCAAGAATTATAATGCGATGAATTTTTAGATAAAATAGTGTAAATACCTGCCGAGGAAGGCTTTATCTTGCCATTCTTGATGTCCTGCAGGTAATTAGGGTAGCTTCTCTTCCAATGCCCCTTGTCTTGGCAGTAGAAGCATGTTGTATCCTTTGGATCGGAAGTAGGGGAAGAAGATCCATCATGAGACTTTCCCCTCCAGCTTTTGGAGGGCGCTTTCCTCTTTTTGCCCTTTGCTTGTCCAATACCAGGACTGGAGCAGCAGCAGGAGTAGGAGTGGATTTGATATATTTCTGTTTCAATCCACTTTCAGCAGTTCTTAGTAGGCTTTGAAGTTTTCTCAATGTGACTTTCTCATTGTTCATATGATAAGTCATTTTGAACTGATCATAGCTAGGAGGCAAAGAGTGTAGGACTGTGTCAATAGCCAGTTCTTCATCAAAGTTCACATTCAACTTGATCCATATAGTGTTGCCTCCTTTGCAAGTGGGTCGCGATGGACTCTCCATCTTTTATCTTAGTGGTAATGAATGTCCTTGCACATATCGTAAAGCCAATAGTCCTCATAGAATCGCTGCAGCTCAGGAGTCATAGTGGATACCATAATGCAAGACACTTTAGTAGCATCCTTACGTTAATCCCTATACTCAGTTATCTCTTTGGGAGTTGCTTTGATTTCGTCTATCTCGTTCAACTCCTTGTCGAGGACGTATTCCTTGTGCTCATAACTCAAGGCCATTCACATGTTTTAGATCCAATCATTGAAATTGGAAAATCGAATGTGATCCTCGCACAAATGTTCAAGAGCGAGAAAGAGCTAGCAGAGTTGTTGGAGGAACCAGAAGCGTTGTTGGAAGTTGACATCTGCAAAAGAAGAAGGACAAGTTTTGATTAGATAAGAAATCCTTAATATAACACCTAAAATGAAATATTAAGGCTAGGACCTAACACAATAATTCACAATTCGGAAGAGGGATGTCGTAATCCAATGGTAAATTATTTGAAGGTAGGTAAATGACAATTTACCAATTCCACCACGGAAAACGAAATTCCTAGATTCTTTGAGCTTCATTGAACTATTCAATGGCATGTTTAATCTCAATTATGCCCTTCAAGTTTGTGACCGGGAAACCGCGGATCATAAACAAGGTGTGAATAACCATGCAAATTAGCTTGTTACACTCGATGTCATTTACCACCAAATCAATGTGTCGGTTAACCACACACGTTCCATTGATCAATGATAATTTACGAGCTACCCATTGCCACTCTTTGTTAGTCCAAGTTAGTGTGTAGGTTAACCATACACGCTCCACTAACGACTTGACAAAGTGAAATGTGCAATTTCATGGATTAGCATCAAATTCACATTTTCCTAAAGTAACTAAGCTTAGGAATTTATAAAAACATTTAGTTGCTTTATATTTATCATTATACTTATTAATGAGCATTTAATGTCCTATCCTACACGTTCAGATAACAACCCACCACCAATCAAGGAAGCGGTATGTGAGAGTGGACACTCATTCAACCGTCATTTTATAGGCAATTTCCTTATACCCCCCTTATAGATCGACTTCGTGAATGAGGCGTACTAACGATAAGACTGACCTTTTCTCATATACACACACACTTATATATATATATATATATATTAAATTTTTAATATTATAATAGTATAAGGGTGTATTTTAAAGTTTTAAAATACCAGGGTTTTAGAATTTAATATTTCAAATTTAAACTTTTAATTAAATTTTAAATTCCAAAACTAAACGGTGTAATTTGAAACTTTTCAAAATTACTAGCTCAAATTTTAAATAATTAAATTAATCAAATAATTTTTCATTATTTTAAAATTTGACCAAATCAATCTTATTTGATAAGGAAATCAGATCACCATTCAGAAAATTTAATTTAAGGCATTAAAAAAGAATTATGGTAATTATCCTAAATCAAACAAGATTTTAAAATCAAAAAATCAGGCATCGCATGAGTCAACTCGTCGGGTCAGACTATGAACTCGTCGAGTTCAGCAGACAGAGTGCAAATATGTTTGCTACAACTTTGGACAATTCACAAAAGCATCAAATTCAACTGAAAAACATCCTAGGCTCTGATACCACTGAAAGGTTTTGAGCATAACAACATCAATGTGTTCATGCAACCCTAATTGCTTTGGATCTAAGTTTTTCACTAATTGAACATGCAAAAGAAATTCCAAAGCAATAACCCTAGATCTATCATATACAATTCGAAATTCACATATGAAAAGGGTTATGAAGGTTACATTGTTTGCTATATAGTAATAACAAGTATTCCATCCTTGATCTTGACCTTTGAAAGCTTTAGTACCCCAAATGTTGTACCTCTAATCTCTTTCTTAGGCCCTAGGCAGTACATAGACTTCCCCTTCTAGAGGCTTTGGATGAATTCTATAAGGTCTCCCTATAGATTTTGTCCACTCCATCCAAAAAGAGTCCAATAGCCCTGTTTTGCAACTATCAATGATTTGCAAAACAGTCCATGTTCTTTTAATCAGTTCCTTTGATCCAAAAATGAATTCCAAATTAATTTCTGATCAAATACTAATTAAATAATATGATTTCCAATTAATATATTATTCTCATAATATATTAATAAATCATTTATCAATCTCTCTCTCCACAAGTGTCACACCCCAAAACCGGAACAGCGGAAACGTTCTCGGGTGGATGACGTCATGTCAAGTATCACAACATATGCAGTATAGTAATCAAAGTACAACAACCATTGCATTAATAGTAATACTTTTGCATAAGTTACATTTTATAAAGACATCAAAGTAATACAGAAACTAGTATAGATGCAGCTCGATTCTAGGTTGGCTTCACAAAAGCTCCCGAGTGTAACTGTCTATTGCTGACCTGAAAATACAAGTTATTTTGAAAGCGAGTATCAACATTTTTATAAATGCTGGTGAGTTCATAAGTATTTAGTGTCATTTGTGTAAGTAAGCATTTTATTCAAAATAACTTTATAAAAAGTAGTAGTTTAGAATCTAGGGTGTATTAGCGTCCTATCTAGAAAATCCTATATTTTCTAATTAAAAGCAGTCTTCTACCAAGACTCGACAGTGTTATGTTTTAAAGAGAAATTTTCCCTGAAATACTATCATTACCAAAATACGGTATTTGACTTTAAAGAAAGTAGGAGAATATCACTAGTAAAAATACTAGGGTAAAATAACGTATGCCTCAGCAGAAAATACTGCTGACTAAGGCAAAAGAAATCATAGACTCCAGGAGAGTATCGAATGAATGATACGCCTGGCTCAGTCTAACAAAAGGAAACACAGACCCCAGACGGTATCAAATGAACGATACAGCTAGCAAGGTCTAAAACAAAGAAACACAGACCCCAGACAGTATCAAATGAACGATACAACTAGCAAGGTCTAAAACAAGGAACCACAAACCCCATACAGTATCAAATGAACGATACAGCTAGCAAGGTCTAAAACAAAGGGTAATCCTAAGAGTGTTGTTTCAAGAATACAATGTTAATTCTCGTTACCTTAAGGCCATGAATTATAAGGTAAACATGGAGATACTCGTAATCATACTGATTGACACTAGAGTAATTGACGCCCTGCAAGCGTCGGAATAAATGTGACATTTGTCACCCCTTGGCTTGGTAGGCTGTGGACTGTAGCTAGTAGTCAGGGTGCGGGAGTGTTAGTCCCGTATAGATCTATACACACAATGCCCACTCTCTCTCCAGGAGACTCTGGTTACCAACTTGACAACGGGGAAATCTGTGTGCTGAAGATGCATCTCGTATTCTGAATTCTATTAGAGGCGTTGGAGAAATGATATAGACTCACGAATGAACTGACGCCCTTGGAATTTTCGTACTAGAAAGAGTAAATAGAACCTCCTAACTATTCCTATAATAGTTACTAGTGTCTCTGATCTATGAATGAGGAATGGAAGGATGCCCTTGCTACCCAAGGGAGAATAAACTGATCGATGTAAACCTTTATGTCCATACATGTATACATGATATATAACTAATGTTTAAATGACCTTCGGACGGATATCCGATACCCACTAGACCACATCCCAACGAGGAAAAGGAAATAGGGTGAACTAGCCTTCATAAGTCTTTTAAACATTATTTATATAACTATACAAGTACAGGCATGCATTCAACGAAGTAGAAGCATAGAAGTATAGAAGAAAACTTTGGTAAAACCTTTGGAAAACCTTTAAAAATAAGAATTTACGACTTGATATCGTTATGTAAAACAAGCTTTGCAACTGTTCATAAACTCGTTTTGAATATAATTTGATAACATAATATAAGTAAAGAAAACCTTTGTTTAAAACACCGTTGTAACTGGTTTAGAAGTAAAACATACAACACGAGAGACAATTTAAGAAAAGATTTAAACAAGTAAAGACGTTTTGGAAAACCATCTATAGTATTATACTTGGTAAAACAGCTGAAAGTGTGATAAATCCTTGTGCATGCGGGTTATTAATCACATATGATTGATATGATAACTAGCATGTTTTATCTTGTATTCCCCCCCCCCCCCCCATAAAAGCATGTAAAAACGTTTAAAAGGTTAATTCAGGGGTATGAACTCACCTGTTATAAGTGGATCGGATGGAGGTGCCGGTTGGGTGCTCGGTGTCAAGTAAACACTTGAACACACTTAGTGACCTATTAACATATGATGACATATGTTTACATACAGTTAGTAATTATAATACTAATTAAACACGTATAAGCATCCTAATGTGCGAAAAACACTTTGGTCAAGTGCTAGGAGGCCATTGGGTTGCAAATAAGGGAGTGTATGGCCTAGTTAGGGAGTTTACTCTTCAAGAGTAAACTCTTTATAGAGTTTACGGCCCTAAGACCATATCCCCATGAGTTTACGGCCGTAAACTCATGGGTGTTGTGCTCTTGGATGATTTAAGGTCTTATCTCACTAGTGGAATTAAGCTAGGCTCAAATCTAGGGCTTATGAAGGGTTTAAGGCCTCAAATAGACCATTTTTGGGAGTTTATGGCAGTAAACATAGAGTTTACGGCCGTAAACTCCTACTATCCCCTTCCTTTTGTGTTTTGATGGTTCATATTTGTTTCTAGTCAATTATACAAGTCATAAGGGGTGTTAGGGGCATCATATGACCATTTTATGGAGTTTACGGACCATGGACCAATCCTAGGAGGGGTTTACGGCCGTAAACTCCTAGTTCCTTGGTTTATTTGATGTTTAAAGCCCCTACTTCATTTGTGGTTGATTCAATACATTTTCCTAGGCCATAGGAGGTGTTTGAGGGCAATTCTAACACCTTAAAAGGTGTTCACGGCCCTTGAAGAGGGGTTTATGGTCCAAGAGTGTTCATGGGCCGTAAACTCATGTTTACTCTCCATATAATAAGGTTTTGTTTTTCTAAGCTCGTACATGCAACTCTACAAGTCATATCTAAGCCCTAGGAGTGATTTGGAAGGGTTTTGGGGCTTCAAAACCCCACTTATGGGTGTTTACGGTCCAAGAGTGTTCTTGGGCCATAAACACATGATTTGGCCCTTATTGGATGTCTTAAACACGAATTTGCATGTTAAATGAGCTAAACAACATGTTAGGGTAGATCACTTACTAGTTTGGGGCTCGAAATGGGCAGTTTTTGGATCGAAAGCAACTTGTAGAGAGAGAGAGAGGGTGGAAAATTTCAAATGGAGTCCACTCACCCTTATATATGGGTTGATTTTGTGGCTCGGTGGAAATCTACCCGATACTGACGTTAAACGGGGCTTTTGGTCGCACCCGATAAAATGGTCGTAATTTGACTTGGTTGAAACTAAAACTTTTCAAGGGATATTGAGGGTGTTTCTAATTTGCTCCAACCGTTACGAAGTCATTATAAAAGTCCCAAATTAATTAACCAATCCAAAAAGGTTAATGGACAATTTAAATAAAGCGATTTTTATTAACGGAAGAAGAGGTTAAAAATGACGGGTTAAATCTAGGGTTGTCACATCATCCCCCCGTTAGAGGGAATTTCGTCCTGAAATTAGGGTTTAGGCAAGGAAGTAATCATGAACAATCGGGTAGAGGTATGAGGGTACTTCCCATTCGGTTGGTTCTCGCACTCCCAAGTGAACTCTGGCCTTTGCTTGGCGTTACAACAAACCTTCACTTACGGGATGCGGATTCCGTTTCGTTCAGTTAGCGATTCCTACAGGTGCGTCTACGAAGTTAGGGTTCCCAGTGGTTTCTATCAAGATGAGTGGGATACAAAGAGTTACGTCGGGCAAACACTTTTCAAGTCTAAGAAGTGGATTTGATTTGGGGTGAAACTAATGGAATTTCAGAAGGTAGTCATGGTCTGACAAGGGTTGGACCAATTTTGTAAAGAATCTCGGATGGTCCTAAGCTCTCTGAAGGGTAGATCCTTTTAGTACTAAGAACATAGTGTACTCCTATGGTGAGATCATCACTGGCGTGATCGCCATTCTGAAGTTCCAAACGTTCTCTCATACTGGGAGTGTAGTCCTTCGGGTTGGTTCTTAGAAAGCTCGGGTTATCCTTGGATTTGTGTTTCTTGTCGATTGGCTTTCAGAGGTTTTCTGGATCATCGGATGAATTGGATGTCTACGGTATCTGTTTGCTGCAGGCGTCTAACGAAAACTATCGTAGTCGGTGAGATAGGGTTTTACCAGACGATTGTCTAGAAAGTTTTGAAACTTTTCATCATCGTCTAGTTGACGCTTTCACAATATGATTCCTAACGGGAAAGAAATCATGCTCTTACTTGCTTTGCTATTTCATGAATAGCAAGCTCTGCTCAGGGCTAACTCAATCCTTAGAGATTTTCTGAAGTGTTGGACTACCTCGGGAGGTGGTTCTACTATCTCTGCGCGCGATAGTGTTCTTGGAACACCTAGTAGTCCAATGAATCTCTAAGACATGCTCTTATCTCTAAGGCGTCGGTTTATTTTAGTTGCGGAAAGCGCGTGCTCTTGTATAACCCATCGACTAACACCTAGACTGGCGTCAAGTCTATAATCTCTTCAGGATCTGGGTTATAAGGCTTAACGCAACCTACTTTCGCACTTTATTCAAGTATTCTTGGATGCGGAGGTTATCCTGTGGTTCTTGGCATTCTAGTATTCCTTCGGAGAATGCAGTCTATTGTGTACAGGGCGACGATGACTTCTTCCGTGTGAGGGGGGCGGAGTGTCCTAGGCACTTCTCATCGGTAATGGGGAGGACGAGATGCCTGAGTAGTGCGAGCATCTTCTGCAACTACTCTTCCGGAGGTTCTGAGTCTTCTTGATTTAGGTTAAGTCTAGAGGTATAGGGTTTCATTACTCGGAACTTCAAATCTTCTCATGCACTCTTCTCAGAGTTTAACTTATCGCAGCTTCCAGGGTTCCGGGATATTCGCTGAGATGCTTAATTCGTGGGATTAAGCGTGAATGGATGGTCGTAGTCAATGTCCTTGACTCTTACGACTCAGATTTCTTTAAGAACTGAGGGTGTTAGCTACTATGTTGGCTTAACCGGGATGACAACAAATTTCGGATTTGTGGTCATTATAGTTGCTCAACCCGCAGTGGTTCTCTTGACTCTAGTTTCCATTCCATGGGATAGGATGAAGGGTTTTACTATGAGGTTTATGGTAGAGCTCATACTTGGCTTAACCACTAATACTTGGTGTATGCAAGTCGTATATAATTGAGGTCAGCAGGATGTTCAGTTGTGCGACTCCACCCCAGACCCACAACCTAACGAGGAACAGGGAGTAGGGAGGAAGCACACATCTTAAATCTTTTTTATATCAATTATATACCACCCTTATGCATATACTCAGTTATAGTAGTCAGTCCCATGAGTTCTATCCTCTAGATTCACGAACCTGATTGTGAGGTGTGAAGGGTCTTTCTGGGGGATCTACTGAGTAGGTTTCGGGTGGTTGTCGTCTTCTAGAATGCCTGCAGTGTCTTTTGCTTCGGTTCCTATCTGTCTAAGAAGGGGTTGGTTAACAGCGCGTGGTACCTTTCTCCTGGGTACTTCGGAAGGTTTGAAATAAGAGGGACGGCTGACGGACCGCATTAGTTTTTATTATTTTTAGGTTCGGAAGAACCTTTATTTGCCGAAATGGCTACGGTGAAAGTTCTTTTTACACAACACTAGGGATTTACACATGGTTGCACTAAGTCAACCATGATTGATAGAGACGTCGAAGTTAGCATACATCGACATGATATAGAGTGAGGGTCGATAGGGTCATGTGCTGAACGGGCACACAAGTTCTTGGCGTCTCGGGTTTCATCCCATGTATCACTGTCGCGGATACTTGGACCGATATAGTCGACGCGAAACTACAGAGGGTCCTGAGTGTTTCGGAATCGGGTACCTTTCATGAATGGATTCTCACGAGGCCTTTCTATAATCTCCTAACATATACTAGTCATGTATAATTAAGATGGGGAGGAATGTTGACTGAGCGACTCCGCCCTAAATCCACAACTAAACGAGGAACAGGAAATGAGGCAGCATCACTCACTCTAGGTCTATACATCTTAATTATACATGGCTTTAATGTATATATAGAGCCATTATAGCTCTACCTGATGAAATTTTAACTTATTAACAGTGCTGCGACTTTCGCCTTAACGGGGAAGTAATTACATTTAGAATTAGCCTTTTAATGTTTTCGGTTATTTATCTGAGATTGAGAGACATACCAAAAATCTACTGGGTTTCTTGATGCTTCTCCCTAGGCATTTAGAGTTAGACTCCTCCTGCGCCTTTGTCGTTCCTTTCAGTTGGGCAGTTCTTCTTGAAGTGCCCAATTTCACCACAGAGATGGCAAACTGGACTGGACCCCACATTGGTGGTTGATGTAATGAACTCAACCGGGACTCTGTAGGTACGGGAGGCGTGTCCCTCCCTGTTGCATCTAGCACAAAAGAGTTTTGGACATACACCATGATGGTGGTAGCTACACCTGCTGCAGTGGGGAAGGTTTGTTGGATTAGTGTCTAAGTCCATAACTATTTTGGTATGTACTTGACCCGATGGTACATGGTCCTTTTGGGTTGCCTTCACCAAAGCAACTTGATAGGATGAATTATGGAGAAGAAGGATTAAATATGCTTTATTAATATATTATGAGAATAATATATTAAAGGATAAATCATATTGTTTAATTAATATTAGTCAAGAATTAATTGGTAATTAGTTTTGTGACTAAAAGAGATTAATTAAACCTAAGGGATTGGAATTGTAATTATAAGATAATTGCAATTTGGGCCATGGATAGCCTTGTATTAAGGAGTGGACGAATTCTATGGGGAAGCACATAAGGAAATCGTCCAAGGCCTTAAGGAAAGGGATCCATGGGTTACTTAGGGCTTAAGCATCCAAATTAGGGTTTCCTTGTTAGATAACCCTAATAGCCTCACTATATATAGACCCCTTAAGGACCAAAAACGTGGCTAAGCTTTGTTCTAGGGTTTCACATGTTTTTGGGCAGCCTCTATCCTCTCTCCTCTTCATCCTCTTGCTTATGGTGTTTGTGAACAATTAGAGGAGTGACATTTGTGACTCTAGGCTTTCTAAAGTCAATACAAGGAGATTTAGGACTGTTATTGCTACATAACAATCAAGGTAACATCTTAAACCTATTCTTATGTTAATATGATTACTTGAATGCTAGAATTAGGGTTTATAGTCTTGGATAACTTGCATGTACAATAGAGAAACCTAGATCCAAGCATTAGGGTTTGTATGAGCACATAGGATGTTCTTAGGACCAAAACCCATCAAGGTTTCCTAGGTATGGTCTTCTTGAAGTCGGGATGGAAGGGCTGGCGGGGGTATTGACTGTCTCAGCTCGTTTCCCTTCGGAAGCTCCTTGAGCGGAGGTACTTCCCTCCTCATTCTTGAACTTTCTATTCAGTGGATTTGGTTGAGGTTCTTGGGTGGCTGGGTACACAGAGGTTGGTTGCTGCTGTCTATTACTTGGATCGGGAATCCCGATAGGGATCTTGCTAACATTGGCGTTGTTAGCATTCAGATGAGCCATGATAGCTGCTACGGCTACCGAGACTGCAGCTTGGAACGTAGTTTCATCGAATAGGAGGGTCAGTTTCTTGCCAGCGGATTGGTTACGCCTCTTTGGAGGCATGGTTTTCTTACACAGAAGGAACACAAGCTGATGAGAGACGATGGTTAACCCTGGATGTATCTATCCTTACTATCTTAGCCATACATTTTTCCCGCGCCTCGGATATTGGTTGTCTGAGTGTCGACCTACATCCTTATGATGTAGTCCGGGTATCAAGGTAGGAGTATGAGTATCGGAAAAGCCATAAGATGAGAGTCGTTCCTACTAAGTTACCTTTATACTGGGAAAGGTTCACTCTCTGGCTTGGGAAGACCTGAGGACAGTTCAGAACGAAGACCGCGGGAAGAAGGCTCATGAAGAGTCATGGCTAAACACTCTCAACCGAGGTGTTGGGATCCGCTCTAATCGTATTACTTGCAACGGGAAAAGACGATTTACCTAACTCATAGTGTGAGTAGTGTAATCACTACCTCACTAAATTTTATTATTTTATGGGTGTATTAGTGCGACAATAACGAGGAAAAGACACTTCTCGGGTTCCATGTACTGGCTCCCTCTGTTTTCCTCATATCCTTGCCTGGGATCAGCGTTGGTTTTCTTCGGGTAGTTACCTAGGGTTCTCTTCTCATGAAGACATATTGAATTTCTGTTCTGCCTCACTTCCGATCCTGACTCTGAGTGTCATCACTTCATGATGGATGACTGGAAATCTCGGAAGTTCAGGCGAATTTCCCACCGATGTCCCTAAAAATGTATAGACACTTGGTGGTTTCAATAGTCTCATCCTAGTTCATTTATTTCCGAACTGGAAATCTTCTTAATGAACTTCTCCTAGATCTGAATCAACTCTTCTGTTGAGCACTGAAGTGGATAGGATTTTCTACAGGGTTCGTGCGAGAATGGAAATGTCTAAAGAATCCTAAGAGATTATTAACATTTCATTGAGTGATCCATATCGAGTCCTGCAAAAATTACATAGGGTACACAAATCATATATAGCTTAGATCTGATAGGCCTTCGAATATGTGATACTACTCTATATCCACATCCCAACGAGGAAAAGGAAATAGAGCGAAACCACACATTCTCAGTCTATGGGATCCTTACTATATATAACCTTGGAAGTGTACCCTTTGTAATCATAGGTATATCAATAAGGGATCTTTTTAGTTTTTCACACAAGGTTATCTATGGATCCTAAAATACCCCTATGGTATTTTAAATTCTTTGATTGATTCTTAACTTCTAAATACGATTCTAGGATTAATGTAAGTCTTTTAGTATTCCAAAATACTCCCATAGTATTTTAAACTTTATGTTTGGCTCTAGCATTCCTATTTGGTAAGTTTCAGACCTGTTGCAACACCACTATCACTCCCAAGCACACGTTCATCGCATCTCGAATAAATGTAGTTGATCAGGTTACATTTATTCCAGCTTACGATTACATAACTGCCCAGGTTTGAAGGTAATGCTCAACATCCGAAGACTTTTATTATTGTTCTTCTTGTGATACTTGTGTTCGAGTGTTTAGATTCTGGATGTTCTTATACTCTGGTAAAATATGGTTATATTTTAAAGTATAATTCTTGGTCAGAGTGTTTTATCCCTATGTATTTATAGGCAGTATATCTTTTATGAATTGATATACTGAGCTCACTATAAACAATGCTCTGATACCAATCTGTCACACCCCAAAACCGGAACGGCGGTAACGTTCTGGGGTGGATGACCTCAAGTCAAGTATCACAACATATACAGTATAGTAATCAAAGTACAACAACCATTGCATTAATAGTAATAGTTTTACATAAGTTACATTTTATAGAGACATCAAAGTAATATAGAAACTAGATAGATGCAGCTCGATTCTAGGTTGGCTTCACAAAAGCTCCCGGGTGTACCTGTCTATTGCTGACCTGAGAATACAAGTTATTTTGAAAGCGAGTATCAACATTTTTATAAATGCTGGTGAGTTCATAAGTATTTAGTGTCATTTGTGTAAGTAAGCATTTTATTCAAAATAACTTTATAAAAAGTAGTAGTTTAGAATCTACGGTGTATTAGCGTCCTTTCCAGAAAATCCTATATTTTCTAATTAAAAGCAGTCTTCTACCAAGACTCGACAGTGTTATGCTTTAAAGAGAAATTTTCCCTGAAATACTATCATTACCAAAATACGGTATTTGACTTTAAAGAAAGTAGGAGAATATCACTAGTAAAAATACTAGGGGAAAATAACATATGCCTCAGCAGAAAATACTGCTGACTAAGGAAAACGGAATCATAGACTCCAGGAGAGTATCGAATGAATGATACGCCTGGATCAGTCTAACAAAAGGAAACACAGACCCCAGACGGTATCAAATGAACGATACGGCTAGCAAGGTCTAAAACAAAGAAACACAGACCCCAGAAAGTATCAAATGAACGATACAGCTAGCAAGGTCTAAAACAAGGAACCACAGACCCCATACAGTATCAAATGAACGATACAACTAGCAAGGTCTAAAACAAAGGGTAATCCTAAGAGTGTTGTTTCAAGAATACAGTGTTAATTCTCGTTACCTTAAGGCCATGAATTATAAGGTAAACATGGAGATACTCGTAACCATACTTATTGACACTAGAGTACTTGACGCCCTGCAAGCGTCGGAATAAATCTGACATTTGTCACCCCTTGGCTTCGTAGGCTGTGGACTGTAGCTAGCAGTCAGGGTGCGGGAGTGTCAGTCCCGTATAGATCTATACACACAATGCCCGCTCTCTCTCCAGGAGACTCTGGTTACCAACTTGACAACGGGGAAATCCGTGTCCTAAAGATACATCTCGTATTCTGAATTCTATTAGAGGCGTTGGAGAAATGATATAGACTCATGAATGAACTGATGCCCTTGGAATTGTCGTACTAAAAAGAGTAAATAGAACCTCCTAACTATTCCTATAATAGTTACTAGTGTCTCTGATCTATGAATGAGGAATGGAAGGATGCCCTTGCTACCCAAGGGAGAATGAACTGATCGATGTAAACCTTTATGTCCATACATGTATACATGATATATAACTAATGTTTAAACGACCTTCGGACGGATATCCGATACCCACTAGACCACATCCCAACGAGGAAAAGGAAATAGGGTGAACTAGCCTTCCTAAGTCTTTTAAACATCATTTATATAACTATACAAGTACAAACATGCATTCAACGAAGTAGAAGCATAGAAGTATAGAAGAAAACTTTGGTAAAACCTTTGGAAAACCTTTAAAAATAAGAATTTACGACTTGATATCGTTATGAAAAACAAGCTTTGAAAACAGTTCATAAACACGTTTTGAATATAATTTGATAACACAATATAAGTAAAGAAAACCTTTTTTTAAAACACCATTGTAACTGGTTTAGAAGTAAAACATACAACACGAGAGACAATTTAAGAAAAGATTTAAACAAGTAAAGACGTTTTGGAAAACCATCTATAGTATTATACTTGGTAAAACAGCTGAAAGTGTGATAAATCCTTGTGCATGCGGGTTATTAATCACATATGATTGATATGATAACTAGCATGTTTTAGCTTGTATTCCCCCCCGCCCCCATAAAAGCATGTAAAAACATTTAAAAGGTTAATTCAGGGGGTATGAACTCTCCTGTTGTAAGTGGATCGGATGGAGGTGCCAGTTGGGTGCTCGATGTCAAGTAAAGACTTGAACACACTTAGTGACCTATTAACATATGATGACATATGTTTACATACAATTAGTAATTATAATAATAATTAAACACGTAAAAGCATCCTAATGTGCGGAAAACAGTTTGGTCAAGTGCTAGGAGGCTATTGGGTTGCAAATAAGGGAGTGTATGGCCTAGTTAGGGAGTTTACTCTTCAAGAGTAAACTCTTTATAGAGTTTACGGCCCTAAGACCATATCCCCATGAGTTTACGGCCGTAAACTCATGGGTGGTGTGCTCTTTGATGATTTAAGGTCTTATCTCACTAGTGGAATTAAGCTAGGCTCAAATCTAGGGCTTATGAAGGGTTTAAGGCCTCAAATAGACCATTTTTGGGAGTTTACGGCAGTAAACATAGAGTTTACGGCAGTAAACTCCTACTATCCTCTTCCTTTAGTGTTTTGATGGTTCATATTTGTTTCTAGTCAATTATACAAGTCATAAGGGGTGTTAGGGGCATCATATGACCATTTTATGGAGTTTACGGACCATGGACCAATCCTAGGAGGGGTTTACGGCCGTAAACTCCTAGTTCCTTGGTTTATTTGATGTTTAAAGCCCCTACTTCATTTGTGGTTGATTCAATACATTTTCCTAGGCCATAGGAGGTGTTTGAGGGCAATTCTAACACCTTAAAAGGTGTTCACGGCCCTTGAAGAGGGGTTTATGGTCCAAGAGTGTTCATGGGCCGTAAACTCATGTTTACTCTCCATATAATAAGGTTTTGTTTTTCTAAGCTCGTACATGCAACTCTACAAGTCATATATAAGCCCTAGGAGTGATTTGGAAGGGTTTTGGGGCTTCAAAACCCCACTTATGGGTGTTTACAGTCCAAGAGTGTTCTTGGGCCATAAACACATGATTTGGCCCCTATTGGATGTCTTAAACACGAATTTGCATGTTAAATGAGCTAAACAACATGTTAGGGTAGATCACTTACTAGTTTGGGGCTTGAAATGGGCGGTTTTTGGATCGAAAGCAACTTGTAGAGAGAGAGAGAGAGAAAGTGTAGAGAGAGGGTGGAAAGTTTCATATGGAGTCCACTCACCCTTATATAGGGGTTGAGTTTGTGGCTCGGTGGAAATCTACCCGATACTGACGTTAAACGGGGCTTTTGGTCGCACCCGATTAAATGGTCGTAATTTGACTTGGTTGAAACTAAAACTTTTCAAGGGATATTGAGGGTGTTTCTAATTTGCTCCAACCCTTACGAAGTCATTATAAAAGTCCCAAATTAATTAACCAATCTAAAAAGGTTAACGGACAATTTAAATAAAGCGAGTTTTATTAACGGAAGAAGAGGTTAAAAATGACGGGATAAATCTAGGGTTGTCACAACAAGTCATCCTGTCAAGTTGCTAAAGTGAAGGCAACCCAAAAGGGCCATGGTACTATCAAATAAAGTTCATACCAATTATAGTTATGTGCTTAGACACCTAATCCAAGATCCTCCCACTTGGATAAGTCTAATAACTATAATTGCTAGTACGACTTCAAAATATGATTAGCAATCGTTGCTCTCAAATTTGTCGAACTCTTACATAGTCAGTCGTGTCCTTAAGATAAGGGATCATATAATCCTCCGTTCTGCAAGATATCATGCGGACAAAGACATGAAATAGAATCATTCTCGTTGTCCAACAATTTGTTTCCCAATTTATGATTTATATGACAAGGAACATAACTAAACATATCAATTCAGTTCTGACTGGGCCCGACACATAAGTCAACTCCAAATCATCGAGGGGCCCAAGATATCGCTTTTACCCCTTGAGATAAAAGGAACAAATAAACTTTGACTTATATGCTTGTACTACTTACTAATCAAAGCATACACAACAATGCGTTTTATAACATCAAGTTATTGATACATTTACGTATTATCAATGCACAACCAACTCGTAAACAACAACTCATATATATCGGTTTAAAGACTATACAATATTATCATCTCACAATTACTCGTGATAAATTCCATGATGTAATTCAAATGAGCGTGGGTTTAATCCAATACTGAAATCCCCATTTCAGGAGTACTCATGAACGTTGCAGCGAACTATTGATATGTCTAAACACTTAGACAATCTACAAGCAAATTGATGACAGTCTTAATTCACTACTTACTCCCAAAGAGGTGTGAAGATTTCAATGAAAAACACCATCTATTTATAGGTTGGGAATGCTTTGTAAGTTGGGTGTTCAGTGGTATGTTAGGCATACGCATGTTATGTGTCGCGATCTGGTGGCAAGCCGTGGAGAAGAAGGTGTGGCCTAGATTATGCCACGTGTCGATTTCAGGTTATTTCGAAAACTAATTACCTTGTAAAATCCGTAACTTTCTCATACGATCTCCATTTTTGATGTTCTTTATATCCACGTGTAGCTATCAACGTGATCCACAACTTTCATTTAAACTCCATCGGCTAATTTATAATTTATTTTTAATGTTGTATTTTAACAGGCTTAGATAGTTAAAGTCCATTAAAAATTCATAACTTTGTCATCCGACGTCCATTTTCGACTGTCTTTATATCGTCGGGCTCCTATTAACGAGATCTTCAATTATCGTTTAGATTATATTGGCTAAAAATCAATCGATCTAAAATTCGATTTCCAGACTGTATACTGCTATGCTGAATCTTAGAAAAAACATAACTTCCTCTAATGAAGTCAAATTTGGACGTTCTCTATATGCATGCTCTCAGTTTAACTTCTACTATGACATTCGTTTAGATCTCTAAGGCTAAAATTATTTCATCAAAAATTTACTTTTTACGATACACGGAACCGTGCTGGTTTAATCGTGAAACTTAGACGAGTCATAACTTCTTCGTTATAAGTTGAATTTTAGCGTTCCTTATATCTCCGAAATTCTTGTTACGACTACTTCAACTTTCTTCAAAGATATTGGGTCTCATTATTATTTTATTTTAGACGCGTATTTTATTCTTAATTTATTATATCGTTATAAGCACATATATTGCACATAAATCACATAAATCACGTAAATCACATAATACTCAAGCAATTATTTTTTATTACTTCAAAATAGGTTACAATTGTTGACCATAACTATTACATCATCATAATAACTCTTAGCTTTCTCTCCCCCTTAAGATGATTCCATCCCGGAATCATGTATCAGCAAACAGATGTAGATAGTGATTCGTCATGTCACTTTCTATCTCCTAGGTGAGGTTCGACCCATTCACGGTACTAACACTAATTCGACCATCTTGCGTCATAATTTTTTCATCTTACAGTCAACAATTGCTTCAGGATCTTCGATTAACCTCTTATCTTCGTCAATCCTTAACTCCGAAAGTGGAATTATATCGGGGACTTCCCCCATGAACTTCCTCAAATAACACACATGGAAAGTGTTATGAAAACCGTCGAGTTCTTTTGGCAATTCCAGCTTGTAAGCTTGGTTCCCAATCCTTTGAAGAAACTTGAATAGCCCAATAAATCTTGGACTCAAATTTCCTCTCCTTCCAAATCTTATAAGTCCTTTCCATTGAGAGACTTTGAGCAACACCGAATCTCCAACTTCGAATGTCATTGGTCGTCGTTTCTTGTCAGAATAGCTCTTTTGGTGATCCTGAGCTGCTAACATCCTTTCTCTAATCACCTTTAGCTTTTCAGTAGTCTGATGGACTATTTCGGGACCCATAAACTGCTTTTCTCCCGCCTCAAGCCAACAAGATGGCATACGGCACGTCTGTTCGTACAATGCTTTATAAGGTGCCATCTTAATGCTTGAATGGTAATTGTTGTGGTAAGAAAACTCTACCAGGGCTAAATGCTCATCCCAGTTACCTTGAAATTCTAGTATACATGCTCTTAACATATCTTACAGTGTTTGATTCGTCCTTTCGCTCTGACCATCAGTCTGTGGATGGTAGGCTGTACTTAAACACAATTTTGTACCCATTTCCTGTTATAGACTCTTCCAAAATATTGATGTGAAATGGCTGTCACGATTTGATACAATCGTTAAGGGAACACTATGAAATCATACTATATCCTTCATGTAGGCATTTTAAAGCTTATCCATAAACCATCTATCATTGGCTACTATGAAGTGTGCACTCTTTGTGAACTGATCCACGACTACCAAAATCATGTCGTGATCGTTCTTCGTCTTGGGTAGTTTAGTCACAAAATACATGGTGATGTCTTCCCACTTACACATGGGTACAGGAAAAGGTTCTAAACTCCCATATGGTTTCTGATGTTGGGCTGTAACTCTTGCGCATCTTACATACTCTTCAACATACTTTGCAACATCGAGCTTCATCATCATCCACCAGTATTAAGGTTTCAAATCCCTATACATCTTAGTGTTGCCAGGTTGAATCGAGTACATGGTCTTGTGAACTTCTTCCATCAGAATATCCCTTATCCCTCCCGTCTTAGGCACCCAAATCATGTTTGGAATACCTTCAATCCTTGACTATTTGTACCGAATACCAACATTTTGTTGGGATTTGAGCATTCTAACACTCCTAAGGTGTTCATGCAACCCTAAATACCTTGGATCTATGTTTTCTCTATTATACATGCAAATTTGAACTTTCCAAGGTATTACCTATAACTAGCATACAATTATCATATATAACACAAGAATCTAGTTAGGATAACATACCTTATTGTGGAGCTTGAATTCTTGATGTATCTAGCCTTAAGAGCTTAGCCCCAATAGTGTGGAAGCCTCAAGTGGAATCACAACACATCATGGACAAAGAATGAACTTGAGAGAGAATCTCCATGTACCTAAAAGCCACCATGAACTCCAAAAATGCACTAGTAGCATTTTTAGGCAATGAAGTATGTGTTTATATGTGTGAGGAATCCAAGAGTCATGGGTATAACCCATAACCCAAATCCATACCCATGGGTTTAATGATCCATGGTTCATGTGGCCCAATTCTTTATGTATACATACATAAACTTGGTCCAACATGGATCATAAGCCCAACACATATAAATATAACTAATTAACATAATTAGTCCCCATAGATTTAATTAGTCTCTTTTGATCACTAAATTAATTCCTGATCAATACTAATTAAAACACATGATTTCATATTAATATATTATAACTTATAATATATTAATAAATCATATCCAACATCTTCTCTCAAAAGTCCATCCTAACAAATTTCCCTGATGATATGCAACCCAAATGGACCATGCTACTCTCGGGTCAAGTACATACCAATAATAGTTATTGGCTTAGACATCTAATCCAACAGTCTCCCACTTGGATAAGTATAAAACTATTATTGCGAGTACGACTTCATAACCTGACTAGCAACCGTAGCTTTTAAAGTCGTTGTCGAACTCTGAACAAATCAAATGACGCGTCCATTAGACAAGTGATCATATATCCCTCCATTCTAGATATCATATGGACTGAGACATGGATTATAATCATTCTCTCTGTCCATTTGTTGTTTCCCGAATTTCGATTTATAACGACTGACTGATTGAACAAATCAAATCAGTCCTGGCTTGGCCAAGCACTCACATGTGTCATCATTAAATCATCGAAGGGACCACATATATCTCTTTTATGCCGAAGGTAAAAGGAATGGATAAACTTTGACTCATATGGCTTGTTCTACTACTTGTTGAATCATACAAAAGGCACGTTTTATAACATTGAGTTACCGAATGCGTTTTTGTGCAATCAATGTATAACCAACTCATAGTAACAACTCATATCTCTAGGTTTGAAGAATATAAGATATTATCGTCTCATGATTCACTCGTGATAAAATCCATGAAGTGATTCAAATGAGCGTGGGTTTAATCCAATACTCGAATCTTATTCTAGGAGCACTCATGAATGTTGTAGCAACCATTGCTATATCTAATGCACCTTAGACAAATCGTACAAGCCAAATTCATGACGGTGTTGATTCATACCTACTTCCAATATATGACTGACTGTGGATGGTTTGAATAACTCAGTCATTCGGAAAGAATGACCCAATTATTCTGGAAGTCAAAACATGCAAAGTGAAACACAAAAATAATACTAATCTTATATGGCCTCAACACTTTTAGTGTAAATAAAAACACCTTTTATCTAAGCACCATATGGATTACTCATTATTTATGTTTCAATTTATCAATTTTATACTTGAATTGAAAAAAATAATCATGCCATGCTCCAAGCATGCCCACTATGTTTGTCCAAACAATAGTCATGCCATACACCAAGTATGCATACTATGTTTGTCTATGATCTTTACTTTGTGAAATATATCAACTGAACATAATTCCGATGGTTCTATTTCACAATCCCAAATCCTTATAGTAAATGTAAGAATGCCAAACTCTTGCCATTTACTATAATATGTTAGATTGTAAACTTATATGCCATGATCCCTTTGCAATGACTATGCACAAAAGTCACAAAGACTTGGCAACAGACATTTACAAATTATTCCAATGGAGAGCAATTCCATGGAAACGAAGTCTTAAATTCAAAGTACATTCCTTTGAACATCCTTCTTTGCATTAAGTACTCTAATCTTACATAGATTCAAAGAATAACTTCCACCTATGGAAACATTTCCGTATTCCCATTTTGACTATCACTTCTGAATAAGAGTTGCCTCTTTTCAGAATATGTCAATATGGTCCTAGCTTTATACTTTCAATTGTCCATTAGCAGTCAATCTTTGGTAAACCTTATATTTTCCTCGACAATTGCTTAATCATTTTAGTCATATCCAATACTAGACCTTTTCCTCTCTCAATGCCCCATGCATTTGGAAAATTTGGCATGGATAAATATTATAACATATGTAATTGATCCTATACCCAAAGCATATGGGATACGATTCATGCTATAAAATTTTAATTTGCCATGTTCTCAAAATTTGAACTATAAAGAGGGATGTCGTAGTCATAAACGAATTCTGAGAACGCAACATATATAGAATTTTCTTATGTTGAACTATTCCAACATAACATTCATATATATCCTTGACTAAAGTTGATTAAAATTTCAATCTAAACTTGTAGAATTGGAATGAAGTATAAAATCCTCTCCCTTAATTATAGTAAAACAACTTTTCAAAGCGAATTGAACCTTTTGTTTTCTATAATTAACATTGCTGACTTGCAATTCTTAACATAATAATCATGCTCTCACTAGCATAATGATTATTATCTTACTAGCATAACACTTATGCTCCCACTAGCTTTGACATGTACCCAGAAATCAACTGGACTTCTAGAAATCAATACTTTATTGACTTTCTTACCAAAGTTCAGATTTCTGATACGAGATGTTTTGATAAGACTTTATAAAAAACATACACCTTTCCTTAGATAGCTCACATGTGTGTCTAAACAATTATGAAGAGGGATTCCCTAATCATAATGTTTAGACCTTTTGTCATTCTCACAATTGCTATCTACTCAAAATCTACTTAGTGAAAGAGTTCCCTTACCATCATTTTCGTGAATCGAAGAGAAACCTTATGCCACTTAGATTTTATGGTGTAAGTGTTCCTATCCATGTGAATTTGTCATAACCTTAATCACAATACAAGATTAGTGACAAATCCAAACTCATATGGACTGAACTTGTTCAATCTTAATTTCTTGCCATCTGGCAACACAAGGGCCTACCATTGCTCCCAGGTTGTTATGCAAACAATTGAGAACTCTTAGAACTCACATGCATGGACAACTTTAACTGGAATGGTCACAGAAATAAGAATGTGTCAACACGATAGGTTACAAACCCCAAGTCGTGGGCTAGTGATTAACAATACTCTTGATTAGTTCTTGAAACTATCTCAAGTTCTTTTAAGACTCCCACTGTCCTCTTGACATATAAGATTCTCTTTCTCAAGAACCATTCCTTGACAGACAAATATTCAAGAGTTGGTGAGAATTCTTATCAAGATTAACACTTCACACAATTGATCTTAGTTGGTCTTTGTCTTATCCAAAACATCACAACCTACCAATCCCAAATGTACAAGAGTAAGAAACATGTTACTCTACATTTGATAAGTGTTAGAAACCTTTCTTAAAATTATATCACTCAAGTTACAATCTTAGAGTATGACTCTAAGACTTGATTTTGGAACGAAGTATGATTTATCTTTTGATTTAACCATTTCAACAATTCACGATTCCTCTCCTTAGCCAAACAAATGCACTAAGGTGTCCTTAGAGGATCAATTGTGATATGGTTTTTCTAATCACTAAAATAATCGTAAAACATGATACTAAAGTACTCTCCCATCTTTTCAGATTTGAGCAACTTTTATCCTTCTACCAAATTTGATTCTTCTCATTCGTTCTGCCTATCATTGTAACTCTGCCAATGATCCAGAATTATACTTAAACTTGTAAGCATAACCATATTTACTAAACTTTAGTAAATCATGACGAATAGTCTTATCATTCTTTGTGGTGGACTTGACCAGCACACAACTAAGTGTACCCAATCCTCACCTGACTCACACATACATGTGAATAAAGACTTAGTCTTAATTTCCCAAAAATGAAAATTCTCATTCATCCTACAATACAACTTTCATGATTCCAAGTTTCTATCCAACTGAAACTTGGGTGATGAGAATTTTTTCCTTATTTGGTAAATTATGACACTACCACAAATGAGAGAATCAAATCCATCTTCCAATATTGCTTATCAATGGAAACATACAAATAACAATTTTCACAAATGCCATTGTAAGGAGATTTAAAATAAATAAAATCAAAACTTTTTCTTTTATTTTAAAACACTTGCGGAAAAAAAATCTTATCCTTACAATGCAAATACATATGAAAACTATGTTGTTATCTATTCTTAAGCAATATATCATAACTATTAAGCAGCAGTTCAAAATTCTGATCATCGAACCATGCGATCGAAATCCATCTTCGCGATCAGAATCAACATACTCTTTACTTTAAGCATCCTTTGACACCAAAATGTAATTAGATTACATTATGTCTTAAGAATCTCCAAAAAGGAACTTAATAGAGTTAGATAATGGACTTCTATCTAAAGCAAAGTCAAAGTTTTTGACTTTTACCATCCTTATGAACTTTCAGGTATATTTGTCAACTTCGCAACCAATGCCCCTTCTTTTGGAAAAAAGAAACATATCGACTCTTTGGAAAGGGTACACGAGACAATCTCAGACTTAGCCATTCCCTTTACCATTAGGTCAAGTGACTTGACCATGGCCGATCCCTTTCCATTAGGAAGTGAAAGCTTTTCTGGACTTCCAATGTCACCGTTGTCAATGTCCAACTGGGTTTGGGAAGTAGATCTTTCAATCTAATTTACTTTATTAATGCCCCAAATCATTGCTGATTTAGCATTATCAAGCAAATAGGTAATATCACTAAGGGTCATGTCGTGATCTGTCATCAGGGAGTGACTGAAGAACCAAGTCAACAGTCAGTTGCCTCGAGACTCCGACACCCGACTCTCCTGACTTTCCAATAGGGATTGAGTGAGTTAGATTTTTTTAAGTATTTGAACTTGTGGGATAGGGAGAATAGAAGGAGGGGGTTAAGGAAGTGAAGCATGACTTCAATTCCCATTAATTCACAGCAAAGGGATTGATCCTTCACCTTGATTTCCATTTAGGATATCATCTTCATTAGGAAACCTTGTTCCTAAGGATTTGGGAAGACCATAGATGTCTTAACGAGACATCTATAATAGGAGAAATTCAAGTTTTGTTGATTTAAAGTCCTCAATATAACACCCAATATGAAATATTAAGGCTAGGACCCAACAAACTATTTTGTAACTTGGAAAAGGGATGTCGTAATCCAAGCTATAAAATATTTGAAGGTAGGTAAATGACAATTTACCAATTTCCACCATGAAAAACGAAATATAATTAAGTTTTAATTGGATTTTAAAGTCCTATATCTGTTGAGATACATTGAACTTTCAATGGCATGTTTGAATCTCGATTGTGCCCTTTCAAGTTTGTGACTGGGATGTCGAGGATCACAAACAAGGTGTGAATAACCATGCAAATTGACTTGGTACCCTTAATTTTATCACATAATCGATGTGTTGGTTAACCACAAACGCTCCACTGATCTATGATAAAACTCAAGTCACCCTTTGCCACTCTTACTAGTCCTTATTAGTGTCCACTAACGACTTGGTAAGGTACAAAGTGTAATTTCATGGGTTAGCACCATTTTCACATTTTCCTAAAGTAACTAAGATTGAGAATTATTAAGTATAGTTACTGTATAATTTCATTATACTTTTAATGAGGATTAAGGTCCTATCCTACCTTTTCGGCTAACGACCCTCCACCAGTCAAGGAAGTCGTGGGTGAGAGTCGACACCCATTAAACTGCCATTTTATAGGCAGTAACCTTATACCCCCCCTTATAGACCGGCTTCATGAATGAGGCCTACTAATGGTAAGATTGACTTTATCTTATACATATCTATATAATTAAAATTATAATAATAGTATAAGAGTTGAATTTTAAACTTTTAAAATTCTAAGAATCAACCTGGAATTAAAGTATACATGAGGAGTAACTTTACAAATTCCAAAACTTGAGGGCAAGTTTTGAAACTATTTCAAGACTCTTCAATTCATAACTTATGAGTTTAATGGTCCATTAAAATGAAGACTCTTCATTTTTTTGTAACCACTTATTCTTTAATCACACTTTTAAAGAAGTGACTCTTGAACATCCATAACTTGAGGAAAAGTGATGGAGTTCATAAAAACTATTTATGACTAAAGACTCTTCATTTTTGTAACCTATGACATTTTTATGAGTTTTAAGATTCATAAATATTACTTTTCACATAACTTGAGGACAAGTTACAAAAACATATTTTATGAACTTCTTTTAGATTAATTTGGATTAAAAACAACTAACACATAAGTTTTTTTTTCATTAACCTAAATAAACTCATAAAACAAGGTAACACAAAAAAACTTTTATAATCCATAACTTGAGGACAAGTTATGGAGTTCGTAAAATTTCTTTAAGATCAAGAACTACACTAACAAATAATTTGCATATAATTCCTATGATCTACTAAAACTCTTAAGCATGAACATTCATAATCAACAATTTTCAAGAATCATATAAACATATATAAAACTTGAAACTTTGATTATAGCTTTGAAATTGGTTTAGCATAATCATTACCACATCAAAAACTGAAACATTCATAATCAACAATTTTCAAGAATCATATAAACATATATAAAACTTGAAACTTTGATTATAGCTTTGAAATTGGTTTAGCATAATCATTACCACATCAAAAACAGGTTTTATAAGCCCAAAACAGTTAAAGGTAATGATTCTATACCAATTCCAGCACCAAAACTCGAAATTTTGCACTCAGGGCTGCCAACTCGTCGAGTGCTGAACTGACTCGGCGAGTTGGTTGAAGATAGGTATGGACTCGTCGAGTCCTATGAGGAACTCGGCGAGTCAACTGGGCAATGTGCAGGAAATCGACTTTTTTCAGCAATTTGCATCAAGTATAAAGAAAACAAGTCTAGGCTCTGATACCACTGTTGGGATTTGAGCACTCTAACACTCCTAAGGTGTTCTTGCAACCCTAAATACCTTGGATCTATGTTTTCTCTATTATACATGCAAATATGAACTTTCCAAGGTATTACCTATAACTAGCATATAATTATCATATATAACACAAGAATCTAGTTAGGATAACATACCTTATTATAGAGCCTGAAGTCTTGAGGTATCTAGCCTTAATAGCTTAGCCCCAATACTGTGGAAGCCTCAAGTGGAATCACAACACATCATGGACAAAGAATGAACTTGAGAGAGAATCTCCATGTACCCAAAAGCCACCATAAACTCTAAAAATGCACTAGTAGCATTTTTGGGCAATGAAGTATGTGTTTATATGTGCGAGGAATCCAAGAGTCATGTGTATAACCCATAACCCAAATCCATACCCATGGGTTTAATGATCCATGGTTCATGTGGCCCAATTCTTTATGTATCCATACATAAACTTGGTCCAACATGGATGATAAGCCCAACACATATAAATATAACTAATTAACATAATTAGTCCCCATAGATTTAATTAGTCTCTTTTGTTCACTAAATTAATTCCAAATTAATTCCTGATCAATACTACTTAAAACACATGATTTCATATTTATATATTATAACTTATAATATATTAATAAATCATATCCAACATCTTCTCTCAAAAGTCAATCCTAACAAATTGCCCTGATGATATACAACCCAAATGGACCATGCTACTCTCGGGTCAAGTACATACCAATAATAGTTATGGGCTTAGACATCTAATTCAACACATTTTTCCTAAATGTTCTTCCTTTTGATCATTTTTATCCAAAGCTTCTTCTGGAGCTTTATTAATGCTTTCCACAATTATTGAGACAACTTCTATTCTTAACGGTCTTGGCCTTTTTCTTTCCATGTTTACTTTTCGAATCAGAGCATCAACTATGACATTTGCTTCACCAAGGTGGTAAAGCATCTCAGAGTCGTAATCCTTGAGTAACTCTAGCCATCATCGTTGTCTCATATTCAATTACTTTTGATCAAAGAGATACTAGAGACTTTGATGATCAGTGAAGAGTTTGCACTTTGTGCCATAAAGATAATGCCTCCATATCTTTAATGCGAATACTACCGCTGTTAACTCCGTATCATGAGTGGGGTAGTTCTTCTCGTGCTCTTTCAATTGTCGAGATGCTTATGCTATCACTTTATCTCTTTGGGTTAGAACACAACCTAACCCAACTCTATATGCATCTCTATAAACCGAAAAGTTTTCAACTCCATCAGGTAAATAAATAATCGGTGCTTCACACAACTTCTTCATTAACTATTTGAACGTTTCTTCATGTTTCTCACTCCATGTATATGTAGCTCCCTTATGGTTCAAGGCTATTAATGGAGCAGCTAATGAAGAAAAGCCTTTGATAAACCTTTGTCAATATCCAGATAATCCCAGAAAGCTTATGTAACATCGATAAAAATACAATCCAATTTAAACTTTTAAAACATTTCAAATCCATTAAACATTACAACTTGTTTTCAAAATGTATCATATCAGATTATCCCAGAAACAATTCATAAAAAGTGACGAACTGTACGATCACGCCTTTGCCTTGCCCCGATCCCATGAAGTACCTGAAACAATAAATTGAAACTGTAAGCCCAAAAGCTTAGTGAGTTCCCCCAAAATACCGATACACATACAGTCTACATAACCATGTCAGCAACATCATAACATAACAAACTGAACAGAATGCAACGGGTCCACAAGTTTACAGAATGGATTACTCCTGGGCCCACAATGTAAGTCTGGATTGCCTAGCGGGCGCACACCTCACAACTGGCTTGCCATCGAGCCCACAATCCGAGTCTCTGTTAGCCCATAACGGGAATACTCCCGGGTCTATTGGTTACCGCACGAAGCAGTCCCACCTCAACCCATCCCACATAATATATCAACATATAGCATAACCATTGAGCATGCAGTAATCATATAACACAGGTAGTCCTACAAATCTACCTAACTGGCATAACCATTGAGCATGCAGATAATCATATAACAACACAGGTAGTCCTACAGATCTACCTAACTGGCATAACCACTGAGCATCTAACATTAACTTCATACTCAACATACTAACACTGCTAGGATAACATATTCAATGGGCCGGCCTTGGTGCCTTATACCCCTTAGTATAGTGAGGATAACTCACCTTGCAATTGCCGACTCGGTAGATAAACTCCAACTCTCGGATCACTGCCACAAACTCCACCACCTATTATCATAGTATAACCATACTCGTAAGTTCCCAACTCTTCAAGGTACCCCATAAGTCAAGTAGTCAACCCCTGGTCCAAGTCAAAGCCAACAGTTAAGGTCAAAAGTCCATGTTGACCCTTACTCGTCGAGTACCCTCGGCTACTCGCCGAGTTCCTCGACATACTCGTTCACTCTCCGAGTCTCCGGAGTGAATCGTCGAGTTTCTAAGGTTCGTGATCGAACCCTAAGGGCACTCGTCGAGTTTCCTTCTTGCAGCTCGATAGGTTCACACGCATTCATCAATTTGGGGAAACATTAATCGACTTGCCGAGTTGTTCATCCAACTCGTCGGGTCTACGGTAATCTTCATCGGACTCGCCGAGTTGTTCATCCAACTCATCGAGTTCAATGCCTATCTTCATATGACTCGCCGAGTCGACTATGCTACTTGCCGAGTCCCTTCAACCCTTTAACCATGCAGACACTTTTCAAGTCATGCCAAGGCCCCAAATTGCAGATCCAACATCCTTAGGCCTTCTTATCACGTAAAGTTGCAAGCTTTACATGCATGCAAGGCTTTAAGACCCTAAAATGGCACAACTAAGCTTGCAATGAAGTCACATCCTTGAGAGAAGGCTTATACTAGGCAAGGCTGATGGCTTTATGAATCTAAAAGCCAAGGGGAGTCCAGATCTGAAGTTACAACTTCGGATCTTCGTTTAAACACAAGAATCCATTCCTAACTCATGCACAAAAGGGGTTTAGGAGAAAATGAGCCAAGGAAAAAAAAACAATCTAATACCTTCAAGAGAGCCCTTTCTTATGCAAAACTTGAAACCCACAAATTCTTGCTTCAACTGGCTTGCTTCTTAAGTGATTCCTTCACCAAAAACTGCCTTCCAAGCTTAAACCTCCAAAGAATACACACACACTCAAGTTAGGGCCTTTCTGGACTCTCAGTGGACCATAGAGGGGCCAAAGGAGGCTTGTGCTTCTTTAAATAGGGTGCAAAACCCCGAGATTTAGGATTTCATCTGCCAGCTCCTTCTCGTCGAGTCCCTTTTTGGACTCGGCGAGTAGGTCACTAAAAGACGTGGACCAACCCACTGCTATTCGATGAGTAGGGCAACCAACTCATCGAGTAGACCCAAAGACCAAAAAGATTCAACATAACTCGATACCTGAAAATCGGGGTGTTACAACTCTCCCCCACTTGAATTAGAATTCGCCCTTGAAGTCCGGTGCGATGAACAAAGTTGGGTAGTGCTCCCGCATTTCTGCCTCCGGCTCCCACGTCCACTCAGATCCCTTCTGATGCTCCCACTGTACCTTCACTAAAGGTATCTCCTTATTCCGCAAAACTTTTTTCTTCCTTTCAAGTATGGCCATAGGCCTCTCCACGTAATTCAGGCGCTTGTCTACCTGAATATCATCCAATGGCACCACTGTCTCCTGATCCAAAATGCATTTCCACAGCTACGAGACGTGGAAAGTGTTGTGGATCTGACTATGCTCCTCCAGGAGCTCTAGCCTTTACGCCACCTTGCCGACCCTGGCAATGACCCTGAATGGTCCAATGTGTCGGGGACCCAATTTCCCCCGCTTCCTGAAGCGAATCACAACTTTCCAGGGCGAGACCTTCAGGAGCACCATATCACCCACCTGGAATTCTAACTCAGATCGAAGCCTATCGGCGTAACTCTTCTGCCGACTCTAAGCGGTCTGTAGTCGCTACCTAATCTGCTGGATCTTCTCGGTAGTCTGCAGGACTACCTCCTTCCGTCCCATCACTCGATGCCCAAACTTACCCCAACAAACCGGGGTGCGACATCTGCACCCATATAATAACTCAAAAGGTGGGGCGCCAATGCTTGAGTGGTAGTTGTTGTTGTAAGCAAACTCTGCAAGAGGTAAGTGGGAATCCCAACTCCCACCGAAATCAATGACACACGCCCTCAACATATCCTCGAGGGCCTGAATGGTCTGCTCGCTCTGAACGTCTGTCTGTGGATGAAACGTTGTGCTAAAGTGCAAGCTTGTGCCCAGTTCCTCGTGGAACTTCTACCAAAAACGGGAGGTAAATCTGACATCTTGGTCTGAGATAATGGATACCAGAATCCCGTGACGAGCAACGATCTCGCGTACATATATGTCGGCCGAAGAACTCTCCCGTATCGCCAAGAAATGAGCACTCTTGGTCAATCGATCCATGATGACCCATATAGCTTCGAACCCTTTCTTCGTCCTTGGCAGCTTCGTAATGAAGTCCATCGTGATCTATCACCACTTCCACATGGGGATCTCCAGAGGCTGTAACTTACCATGTAGCCTCTGATGCTTGGCTTTGACCATCCTACAAGTCAAGCACCTCTCGACATACCAAGCGATTTCTCGCTTGATGCATGGCCACCAGTAACTCAAACTCAAGTCTCGATACATCTTGGTGGCCCCCGGGTGTATGAAAAAATGAGACTTATGAGCCTCCTCCATCACTGTCTGTCTGACGCCACCAGTCATCGAAACCCAAACTCGACCACATCAGGTCAATAACCCCCAACTATCCTGAACCAACCAATCGCTTTCGCCCTTGATCCTATCCACCTTCCAGTTCTCTAGTCGTATGCCCTCGACCCAGGCATCTCTAATCAAACTCACCAGCGGGGAATCCATCACTATCCTCATAGACCTTGCAGGGGTGGAAGACCCAGCTGACTTGCGGCTCAACGCGTCCGCAACCACATTCGCTTTACCAGGGTGGTAAAGGATCTCACAATCGTAGTCCTCGACTACATCTAGCCACATACGCTGCCTCATGTTCAGATTCGGCTGGTCCATGATATGCCTCAAGCTCTTGTGATCTGTATAAATGGTACAATGGACCCCATATAGGTAATGCCTCCAAATCTTGAGAGCGAAAACTACCGCTCCCAGCTCCAGATCATGATTAGGATATCTCGTCTCATGCGGCTTCAACTGTCGCAATGTATAAGCTATCACTCGTCCCCTCTGCATGAGGACTACTCCTAAACCTGTGTTGGAGGCATCACAAAACACCACGAAATCCTCAACTCCCTCTGGGAGTGTTAAAACTGGAGCCTCACGCAATCGCTGACGGAGGGTCTCAAACGCCCTCTCCTGCTCGGAACCCCACCGGAAATCCGCCCCCTTCCTCGTCAGATGATTGAGGGGTACTGCTATCTTGGAGAAATCCAGAATGAATCTCCATTAGTACCCTTCCAATCCCAGAAAACTCCTGATATCTGAGGGAGATTTTGGAACCTCCCACTGCATGATTGCCTCAATTTTGGCCGGGTCGACCAAAATACCATCCTAGTTAACGAGGTGCCCAAGGAACTGGACCTCTCGTAACCAAAACTCGCACTTTGAGAACTTGGCATACGGCCGTTCTCATCTCAGAACCTCCAATAGCTCCCTGAGGTGCTCCTCGTGCTGCTCTCGAGTCTTGGAATACACCAAGATATCATCTATAAACACGATGACCGAGCGATCCAGCATCGGTCTGCAGACCCGATTCATCAGGTCCATAAACACTGCCGACGCGTTGGTGAGCCCAAACAACATCACCACGAACTCGTAATGACCATAACGAGTCCGAAACATGGTCTTCCCCACGTCCTCGTCTCTGACCTGGACCTGATGATACCCCGACCTCAAATCTATCTTGGAGAACCAAGATGCCCCCTGCAATTGATCAAAGAGATCATCTATCCTCGGAAGTGGGTAACGGTTCGTCACCGTCAACTTGTTCAACTCTCTATAATCAATGCACATCCGGTGCGAGCCGTCCTTCTTCCTGACAAAGAGGATCGGTGCTCCCCATGGAGAACTGCTAGGTCAAATGAACTTTTTGCCCAACAGTTCCTGCAGCTGTGAAGACAGCTCCTGCATCTCGGGTGGCGCCAAACGGTACGGCACCTTGGCAATAGGAGCCGCACCCGGCACCAGGTTGATCCGAAACTCGACCTACCTCTCCGGAGGTATCCATGGCAACTCCTCCAGAAACACATCGGCATACTCCCTCACCACTGGAACCTCTGAAACTGAAGTCTGGTCCCCAACCCGCGTATCCACCGCGTACACTAAGTAACCCGCACATCCATGTTGAATATATTGTCGAGCTCTGGCGGCTGAATAGAACCCTGACCCCACTCTGGTACCCTCGCCATATACAATCAGTTCTCCCCCACATGGGGTTCGAACTACCACTCTCTGGCCTTCGCAATCTATCATGGAACTGAAACGACTAAGCCAATCCATACCCACAATCACGCATACTTCCCCCATGGGAATCGGAATCAAATCTATCGGAAAGATCTATCCGAAGATCTCCAACCGGTATCCTCGGTAGACCGAAGAAGCAGAAACTCCATGTTCGTTGGTGATAGAAACTCGCAACGGACACTCTAGCTCGTCAATTGGCATGCCAAACCCCCTACTAAACGTTTGAGAAACGATAGACCGACTCGCCCTCGAGTCAAATAATACCAAAGCAGGTAAGGAGTTCACTAAAAACGTACCTAAGCACAGGTACCATATATAAGCATAACACATATATATAATAAAAGAGGTAAAGGAGAGAAACATAACAGCAACCACATCCGGTGATGCTCTAGCCTCTTTAGTCGTAAGCTGGAAAGCATGCCCCTGAGCCTTTGGAGGCTCGGCCTTAATAGGCCTCCCATCAGCGATCCTCAAAGTAGCTGGCGCTGGAACCTGCGGTGGCTTCGTGGCTAGCAATGGGCAGTTGGCCTTCACATGGCCAGCCTGATCGCAATGGTAGCATAACCTCATACCCGAAACCGGAGCGCCCTGTCGACGATCCTTTGCATAATGCCCCTCCTCGCCACACCTGTGGCATCCGCTACCCGCCTGACACACTCCAAAACGACTCCTACCGCACTTCCCACACATACGGCTCTGCTGACCCCTAGTCCTAGAGTCAGCGATCTTAGACCGCTTCGGCGCCGGCTGAGACTGTGTCGGGGACGGACGTTGCTCCCTCAATTGCAGCTCGATCTCCAACTCACGCCACCTAGCGGCCTCCTGCAACTCCAACAGAGTATCACATCGTTGAATAGACACAAATTGATGGATGTCAGCCTTGAGCATCCTCAGATAACGAGTTATCTGAGCCTGCTCGGAAGCAAACTCTGGGTAGAACATCGCCCTAACTGTGAACATACGGGTGATCTCCATCATCGACTCTCTATCCTGTCTCAAACTCAAAAACTCCTGAGCCAACCGCTCCCGCTCCACCTGTGGAACATAGCGGGCGTGGAACATCTCCCTGAATTGCTCCGAAGTAACAGCATCTCTTTGATCACCAGTTTCGAATCCGGTCGTCAGTCTCCACCAATCCTTGGCCCCTAGCCTCAGCAGGTTCAGGGTACATCTGACCTTCTGGTCAGTAGGACAAGAACACATGAAGAAATAGCCCTCCACGTACAATAACCACCTCATAGCTCTAATTGCATCCCGAGTACCATCAAATGTCAGGGGATTCGTTTTAACGAAGTCCTGGTACTGGAAACCCCGTCCAGCTCCACCTCCTCCTGCCGCTGTTACAGCTGATGCAGCTGCGGCGGCAGCCGTTTCTGCAAAGGTTGCGTAACGCTCGTGAAGGTACTCAACCATAGTGGTCTTAATAGACCCAAACATCTCCGGTAGCTGCGCCCGGAACAAAGTGGCAACCTCATCATGTAGGACCTCTCGAATCATGGCGTCTAGCTCATTCGTCCCCATCTGTACTACAGGCTCAGGTGCTACCAGCACCTCCTGGCCTCCATCCCCTGATCCTGATCTCGACCCGGATGCAGTCACAAAACATCTCGTCATCACCATGCTGAAAACACACCAACATATATCAGAGGGTCTCATAACAATAGGGGACCAACTCCCGACTAAACCCTAGGGGTTGTGACTTCCTTGCTACGCGTATGGGTCCTGTGATTTCAGTAGTATGGGCCCATACTACCTTTTACATCTACCCATATTTGTCTCAAGTATCAGCACAACACCCTAACAACATACATATCATAGCTAGCGCCCAACCCTCATTCCTAAAGGAATGCGAAACTATCGCACGAATGGCCTCACGGTCTCTCACTACCCATCCATCCATGAAAATTCCATCAACCTTGCAGCGCTAGTGTATGCTAGCCATACATAACACTGGACCCTATAGACCTTCAAATATCCGATCCTACCCTAAGGTCGAATTAAACATTCTTAGGCTATAAGATCTTGATTATATACAGCTGTGATGCACACACAAGTAACTACAATAATGATGTCAATCTCATATAAGGAAAACCCTAGGCTATCAGGCATCATGTAATCAGGAAATTCTATCATGCAACTCCTGAAGATCCCCAGCCTAGTACTAGCATGCTATTCTAACATCTCACATAATCAAATAGTTGTATGGTATTTTGGGGATCTACTTACCGGCTCCGGCTGATCGTACACCTTGCATCCTCGTTTACTTATTTTGAAAACCATTTAAAACCATTTTGAAAATCTTTCCTTCATTTGAGACTGGATTCACACGAATATTCCTCCAATTCACTCAAACCAAGGCTTTGATACCAACTTGTAACACCCATAAAAATTCAAGCCAATTTAAACTTTTAAAACATTTCAAATCCATTAAACATTACAACTTGTTTTCAAAATTTATCATATCAGAGTATCCCAGAAACAATTCATAAAAAGTGAGGAGTTGTACGATCATGCCTTTGCCTTGCCCCGATCCCCTGAAGTACCTGAAACAATAAACTAAAACTATAAGCCCGAAAGCTTAGTGAGTTCCCTCAAAAATACCGATACACATACAGTCCACATAACCATGTCAGCAACATCATAACATAACAAACTAAACAGAATGCAACGGGTCCACAGCTTTACAGACTGGATTACCCCCTGGACCCACAGTGTGAGTCTGGATTGCCTTGCGGGCCACAACTCACATCTGGCTTGCCATCGAGCCCACAGTACGAGTCTCCCTTAGCTCGTAACTGGAATGCTCCCGGGTCTGTTGGTTACCTCACGAAGCAGTCCCACCTCAACCCATCCCACATAATATATCAACATATAGCATAACCACTGAGCATGCAGATAATCATGTAACACATGTAGTCCTACAGATCTACCTAACTGGCATAACCACTGAGCATGCAGATAATCATATAACAACACAGGTAGTCCTACAGATCTACCTAACTGGCATAACCACTGATCATGTAACATTAAATTCATACTCAACATACTAACACTGCTAGGATAACATATTCAATGGGCCGGCCTTGGTGCCTTAGACCCCTTAGTATAGTGAGGATAACTCACCTCGCAAATACCGACTCGGTAAATAAACTCCACCTCCCGGATCACTGCCACAAACTCCACCACCTATTATCATAGTATAACCATACTCGTAAGTTCCCAACTCTTCAAGGTAACCCATAAGCCAACTAGTCAACCCCTGGTCCAAGTCAAAGCCAACCGTCCATGTTGACCCTTACTCGTCGAGTACCCTCAGCTACTCACCGAGTTCCTCGAGATACTCGTTCACTCGCTGAGTCTCCGGAGTGACTCGTCGAGTTCCTTAGGTTCGCGATCGAAACCTAAGGCCACTCGTCAATTTTCCTTCTTGCAACTCGACAGGTTCACACACAGTCATCATTTTGGGGAAACATTAACTGACTCGTCAAGTTGTTCATCCAACTCATCGGGTCTACGGTAATCTTCATCAGACTCACCGAGTTGTTCATCCAACTCATCGAGTTCAATGCGTATCTTCATATGACTCACTGAGTCGATTATGCGACTCGCCGAGTCCCTTCAGCCCTTTAACCATGCAGACACTTTTCAAGCCATGCCAAGGCCCCAAATTGCAGATCCAACTTCCTTAGGCATGCTTATCACGTAAAGTTGCAAACTTTACGTGCATGCAAGGCTTTTAGACCCTAAAATGGCACAACTAAGCTTGCAATGAATTCACATCCTTGAGAGAAGGCTTATACTAGACAAGGTTGATGGCTTTATGAATCTAAAATCCAAGGGGAGTCCAGATCTGAAGTTACAACATCGGATCTTGGTTTAAACACAAGAACCCAATCCTAACTCACGCACAAAAGGGGTTTAGGAGAAAATGAGCCAAGGGAAAAAATGATCTAATACCTTCAAGAGAGCCCTTTCTTATGCAGAACTTGAAACCCACAAATTCTTGCTTCAACTAGCTTGCTTCCCAAGTGATTCCTTCACCAAAAACTCCCCTCCAAGCTTAAACCTCCAAAGAATACACACACTCTAGTTAGGGCCTTTCTGGACTCTCAATGGACTGTAGAGGGGCCAAAGGAGGCTTGTGCTTCTTTAAATAGGGTGCAAAACCCCAGGATTTAGGGTTTCATCTGCTAGCTCATACTCGTCGAGTCCCTTCTTGGACTCGGCGAGTAGGTCACTAAAACACGTGGACCAACCCGCTGCTACTCGACGAGTAGGGAAACCAACTCGTCGAGTAGACCCAAAGACCAAAAAGATTCAACATAACTCAATACCTGAAAATCGGGGCGTTACAATTTCAAATCTTAGTGGGACTTTTTGGTCGTTCCCATTTCATCACAACTTCAATCTTTGCTGGATCAACCATTATTCCTTCCTAGTTAACCACATGACCCAAGAATTGAACTTCTCGAATCCAAAAATCACATTTGGAGACCTTTGTGTACAACTTCTCCTTCTTTAAAATTTATAATACTTCTCGCAAGTGTTTTCCATGATCATGCTAGCTCTTTGAGTAAATTAGAATGTCATCTATGAACACTATTATAGATTTATCGAGGAATGGTTTACAAACCCTATTCATCAAATTCATAAATGTTGCTGGAGCATTGGTTAGTCCAAATTACATAACCAAGAACTCATAGTGTCTGTATCTTATTTTGAATGCAGTTTTCTCGATGTCTTGCTCTCTTACCTTCAACTGATGATATCTTGACCTAAGATTGATCTTTGAGAAATAGCTCGAACCTTACAGCTGATCGAACAGGTTATCAAACCTTGGCAATGGATACTTTTTCTTTAGTGTTGCCTTGTTCAGTTCTCTATAGTCTATGCACATCCTCGTGTTCCCATCCTTCTTCTTCACGAATAACATCGGAGCTCCTTGGGGTGAAGAACTAGGTCTAATGAAACTGTTGTCCAAGAACTCTCAAAGTTGAATCATAATCTCTTTCATCCCTGTCGGTGCTAATCGGTATGACGCTTTTTCTATTGGCGTCGATCTTGGCAACAAGTGTATTCGAAACTCTACTTGTCTATCAGGGGCAATCCGAGAAGATCTTCGGGAAAGACTTCTGGATAGTCACACACCACTGGTATCATTTGCATCTCTTTCTTCTCCTTCTTTGCATCGATCATAAATGCCAAGTATGATGTAAATTCTTTGGATACACACTTCTATCTTTCATCGGGGAAATGATTCTAGAGCTCACTCTACATTCGTCCCCATACACCATAAATGACTCTTTTTCGAGTGGGATTACTCTCACCATCTTCTTCATACATAGTATCTCGACATCATTCATACTAAACCAATCCATTCCTAGTAATATGTCGAAACCGTTCAACTCAATGGGTAATAACTCCTCGTGGAACTTATTCCCGTTCAAGTCGATATTGATGTTTTTAAGGCAATCGCTAACATGTATGAATTTGCCACTAGCAACTTCTACAACTAGAGCATTATCAAGTTTATGTACAGGCAATTCTAGTCTTCCACCAAATTTATGAGATATAAAGGAGTAATTTATGGGTTTAGTACAAACAATCCTATGTGTGCATGCAACCCTAGAATTGGATCTATGTTATCACTATTAGTTATACAACATTATGAACACTTGAAGAACCCTAAAAGGATTCTAGGAATTTCAAAATCCACAAGGAAAGATGTAACACATACCTCTTGTTGTTATATTGTAATAACAACTTAAATCTTGAATCTTCTTGTCTTTGAAAGCAAGTACCACAAGTGTAATACCTCTAATGGCTCACAAACACCAAGAGCAAATGGAGAGGCAAGAGAGAGAGAGAGAGAAGAGGTATAAAATTCGTCCCTAGGAACCCTAGACAAGGCATGGACGAATTCTTATGGCCTTAGGGGTATTTATATAGGTGTAGAGATTAGGGTTTCAGTCTTTATCCTTATCTAGTTGCTTGCCCACCAAGTAACCATAAGATAAGCCTCGAAAACCCTTATCCTTATCCTTTGGACGATTTCAAGGATATCTAATCCCTTGAATTCGTCCAACCTATATCTAGGATAACCATTACCCTATTTTGTAACTATCACATAATTACAATTCAGCCCCTCTAGTTTAATTAATTACACTTGATCACTAAATTAATTCTTAATTAAATTTTGACCAATATTAATTAAGAAAATATGATTTCTCCTTTAATATATTATTCTTATGACATATTAATAAATCATAATAACCTCTTTCTCTATTATTTCTCTAGTCAAGTTGCTTTGCTGAAGGCAACCCAAAAGGACCATGCACAATCGGGTCAAGTACTTAGCAAATATGGTTACGGGCTTAGACACTAATCCAACAGTAATTAGATCTAGAATCAAACAATATATTGGCAGACAATCCATTTACAAGAAAGTCACCTGAAGCGACATCTGCTTCATCCCTTGCTGCTTCCAGAGTCATCTAGATTGCTTTTGCCTTTGGCCTTGGTGAAACATTAGTCTTGCTTCCATTTTCTTCTTTAGGTTGTCCCAAGAAATATTTCCTTCTTCATTACATCCGTAACACACCCTCTTATTGAATGTACACTCATTGGTGTAATGCCCAGTCTTTCCACACTTGAAACAAGTCACATCCTCGCCACATTTTCCAAAGTGTCTCATTTTGCACTTCTCACACGATTTTGCTTCACTTCCTACTCCTCCTCCAAACTTCTTAGAACCATACTATGAGAACCTGCTTTTCTTGTTGTTCCTTGAAGATCCCTCAAATTTCCTCTTCTTGCCAACTTCAACCTTGTTGGCGGTTTTGTCTTTGATCATTTCTTCAACATACTTAGTAGCCCACATGGCCGCCTCAAGAGTAGGTGTCTGGTGTACTGGCACAGTGTACTCCCATGGTAGTCCCTTTGTATACTTATTGATTTTTTTTAGCTCATCACAGATGATGCACAAATCAAACTCGATCTTGTTTGTGAAGGCATTGGTATACTCATCAATGGACATGTTGCCCTTTTTCAATTTTAGAAACCGGTTCTCCAGTTCTAGCATGTTTTGGGCTAAGCAGAAATTGCGTTTAAAGTGTAACATGAATTCAACCCATGTCAGTTGTAGTGGATCATTGGGCTTATGGTCTTTCCTAAAGTGCTCCACCAACGAACAGCCCCACCCTAAACTAACGCACATCATAAGTGGTTTGTAGCTTACCTTTGCAACCACATGTTATGAACGCTATCTCCATTTCAAATATCCACTCCATAACTCCTATTGGATCTTCTTTCCAAGTAAATTTTGATGGTTTGCAAGTTGTAACGTCTTTATACTTGCATCCGTTCCATTCAATTCCTTCATCATGGTTATTTCTTCTAACCACTTGTGGTTCGGCTTGACTAACGGTTCTACTATAGTTTCCTTCATCTGACTGTCCCTCATTTAGTCCAGGTTGCACAATCAGTATAGTAGGTTCATCCTTACTATTATGCAACATTTGTCTCATCTCCTCCCTTTGTTCGACCATCATAGCCCGAATCATTGCTTGGACTCCTGCCATCGTGATTGGCTCGGGTGTAGTTGCTACCTCTACTGCACGCTCAATCACTCATGGCTCAGGCTTCAGGTTTCCATTAGTGTTTCCTAATCTGCTACGAGTTCTCACCATGTCGATCTATACACCAAAGCAGACGTATTAAGATCTTTATTTAAGATAGACATTTAAATCCTCATTGTCACTCTGAAAAGTTACATGTCAGCTCTAATACCATAATTAAACGTTTAGAAATTTGAACACATAAAGTTACCAGATCCGGTTGGCAGTAGACCATAGATCCGATCAAATAATAGCATCATAAGGCATATAAGTCATTTTATAGCTATACATAAATCATTTAGCACATAAAAGCAATTTAGGCATCTTTCCTAAAATAAGCTAGTGCTCGTGTCTATATATTTCTTAAATATAGCAGGAACTCATCTGACAGTCATCACTTAACATACTAAGTTTAAGTCTAGGAATCTTACAAATTCCTAGCTCGTTTAAACTAATGCTCTGATACCAACTACCAACTGTGACATCCCACTTTTCACGACTAGAAAAGACCGATTTGTTTATGCTTTATTTAAAAATCAAAGTATCTTTTTGAAGAATAATATTGTAGAATTTTTTTCCCAAAATATGATAAAGATATTATCAAAGAACTTAAGAAGAAATGTATTTTAATTATATTAAAAACATTGGGATATCATCGTCAATACAGTACATAAGCATAAACGGAAAATAACATAGGCATTACAACATCTATTATTCTACTGGCCTATAATTCGTAAGTCTCCCACCTATTCATCACATCGGTGCTCTTGTGCCAATACCCGGAATACAAGAAACCAAGTGGGTCAGGCTTGGAAGCCTGGTGAGCACACAGGGTTTTCAACCCGCAATAATTAAATTCTTTATTTTCATCAAATCATTCAACCCAATTACTTGTTCCTGTTATCCTCACTTTCTGTCCCTAAGGCGTCAGATTTAAGGGGCTAGCCTAAGAATTATCTTCGGGATTGACAATAATGGTTAGGGGATTTCTCAGCAATATATGTCAGTAAGGCAACCATGAGGGGGGTGGAGTACACCTGGTGAATACGTAGTTCAAAAACACCTACAGGTTGCGAGTCTGCCAGCGTTCCACTGGACTGTCTAGAATAGTCCGTGGTCGTCATCTATACTCCGCTAGATGACTAGATCAACTTTAAAATCACGACCTCTCATCATTTATATCATCTTTCATTTTTCATCAACTTTCATCTACCCATTTTTACCCAACATATTTATAGGTATAAAATACATATACACTTTAAATCACGTAAAATATATATAAATCGTTCATCCAACATAGATATTAGGAATAAAGATAATAGACACATATAGCACGCAATTTATATTAAATACATCATATATATATATATATATATATATATATATATATATATATATATATATACTACCTCCGTCCCAAATTAATATTCCACTTTTGACTTTGGAAGTCTTTTTTCTTCAATTTTGACCTTTAATATGTTTTGATTTTGATAGATAATACTTGATGCAAAATATACGAATGGATTGTATTTTAATTGTTTTTTCATTATTATAAGTTTTATTAAGTAATATATAACACAAATAAAAATATTTAAAGTCAAAATTAAAGAAAAAAGACTTCAAATATCAAAAGTGGACTATCAATTTGGGACGGAGGGAGTATATATATAATATGAAAGTAACTATGCACTCACTTGATAAAGTGATGACTCGAAATTCGGGCAGCGCTTCACTTCTAGCAGTTGTCTTTTCCTATGACATAACCTAGTGTCATTATCACTAAGACTTAGTCTAATATTTATTGCGACTAATTATTAGTCTAAATTCATCATTAACTCAAAGTCTACTTCAAGATCTATCAAGTAAGGAACAACCAGCTAGGATCATATCGGAGGTAGGTTCCGTTTGGTATACGAAGTATACTATTTGGAAATCCCAATTTAAATACCTCACTAAGTCCAACATAGACATAATCCTTGTAAGTAGATCAATCAGTAAAACGACTTGTAACAATTTGTTTATAGGTTCATAATAATGATAATGAACTTAAACATAAGTTATACTTAAAGTACGGTAAGCATACCTCAAGTTACATGTGGTTTAGTGAGAAACTGGACTCTATGCGGGCATCACTTCTAAGCCAAAAGCTCTACTTCTAAGGGCTTTCCGGCGCTTCAGGACTTCTCTAGTAACACCTAGGAAGTACTAGGAAAAATATTAGAGGCTTTTTTTGGTGGTGGTGGTGGTGGGGTTAGGAGAGAATTGCATGAAGAGGTGTGAAGATTTGAGTGAAAATGACATCTATTTATAGGCTGGGAATGCTTCGTACGATGGGCGTAGTCCAGCATTACATTGGGCATTCAGTAGGATGTTGGGCGTACACATGCTACGCTGGGCATACACATGCTACGTGTCACGATCAGGTGGCAAGCCGTGGGGAAGAAAGTGTGGCCTAGATCATGTCACGTGTCGATTTCTGGTTAATCCGAAAATTAATTATATTGTAAAATCCGTAACTTTCGCATATGAGCTTTGTTTTTGACGTTATTTATATCCACGCGTAGCTATTGATGTGATCTACAAGTTTCGTTTAGACTTCGTTGGCTAATTTGATATTATTTTTTTAAGTTATATTTTAACAGGCTTGGACAGTTAAAATCCGTTAAAAATTCATAACTTTGTCATCCGACGTGCATTTTCGGCTGTCTTTATATCCTTGGGCTCCTATTAACGAGATCTTCAATTCTCGTTTAGATTGTGTTGGCTGGAAATCAATCGATCTAAAATTCGATTTCCAGGTTGTATATTGTTATGCTGAATCTTAGAAAAATCATAACTTTCTCTACGAAGTCAGATTTGGTCGTTCTCTATATGTTTGCGCTTGTTTTAACGTCTACTATGACTTTCGTTTAGATCGCTAAGGCTAAAAAGTGTTTCGTCAAAAATTTACTTTTTGACGATATGCAGAGCCATGCCGGTTCAATCGTGAAACTTCGATGCATCATAACTTCTTAGTTATAAGTCGGATTTTAGCGTTCCTTATATCTCCGAATCCTTTTTATGACTACTTCAACTTTATTCAAAGATATTGGGTCTAATTATTATTTTATTTAGATGCGTATTGTATTCGTAATTTATTATATCGTTATAAGCACATATATTGCACGATTCTTCATTACTTCAAAATAGGTTACAACTGTTGATCTTAACTATTGCATCAGCATAATAATTCTTAGTCAGGAACACGAGCGTTACAAAAACGAATCTAGAATTCGATTTTTGAACTTTGTTCCATTATCACTCTTTATATTTCGAACATTTGTTTTTAAGCTTAATTCGATGTTCTTGATTAAATCAATCATCATTTGAGCAGTTTCAGACTTCTGTAGAAGAAAGAAAACCCAAGTAAACCTAGAAAAATCATCAACAATAACTAGTATGTACGTATTCTTATTGAGAGTCTCAACAGTCGAAGGTCCACACAAGTCAATGTAAAGAAGTTACAACGGTTCGATGATTTTTGAATCAATTATGATTGGATAACCTTGACGATGTTGTTTTCTCTATTCATATGCGGCACAAAATGAATCATCGTCAAATTTTAAAATAGCTAAACCATGAACAAGATCATTAAGAACAAGTTTGTTAAGATTTTTGAAGTTGAGATGAGAAAGTCGTCGATGGCATAACCGACTTAGGTCTGAAGATGATTTCGATAGCAAGAAAAATGAGGTAATGCCCACAATTGGTTTCATGTCAAGAGTGAACATTTCTCCATTTCGTTTCAAATTCAACAGAATCTCCTTCATTTCCTTGTTAAAGATAACACTTCCTTCCTCATAAAAAAGAACTTGATTACCTGTTCCAACAACTAGTTGCAAAACACTAATCAGATGATGCTTTCTTCCTTCAACATAGGTAACTCAATTCACAGTGAATCTCCCATTCATTACTTTTCCATAACCTTTGACTTCACATTTATTGTTGTCACCAAACTTGACAGCTCCAGTATTTTCCAGCTTTCGAAAATATCACAAATTCTCTTTCCTTCCAGTCATGTGACGTGATCATCCACTATCGATATACCATTTCCCCCCATATTGCTCTTCACATAGAACCTGTGATCAATCAGAAGAATTTAGGTCCCCAAGATCTTTTGGATTCTTATTAGTTTGGAACACATATGTAAAGAAGAACCTAAGACCCAATTACGAACTTTCGATTTGAAATTGTCAATTAAGTCAATTTCATTAGCTTTAGGCATCGAAATGTAATCATGAAATGGGGAAGGTTCAACATTGATTTTCTCTTTTTCATTCTTTTTTTGAAATGCATCACTTTTCTTATTTAAAATTTCACTCCACTTTCGCACCGATGGTGTAGACTCTTGAGATGAAGTACTTCCACTCATGGAATCATTTAAGCACTACTCGTAAGCAGATTGTATTTGCTCGTGAGAATACTTTCCTGATTGATATTGTTTTCCTTTTCTCTCAAGCCAGTGATTGACGTTTTTAACATCACTTCTACCTTTTGCAAATGATGTTTTCATCTTTTGTTTCGAATCGAGATTTGGAAAATGTGGATTTTTAGGTTTGAATGGTTCACTTTTCTTTCCTTTAACTTCCAATTTTTAAAATTCTCTTTTGGGAAATGACCTTTTTGGATGATTTTGGAAAGGATTTTGATATTGGTTTTGATAACCAATACCATGTTGTTGAAAAACTTTTCAATTTTGATCAAAACTTCTTTTTACATGATTTGGAGCAAAATTCCTTTGACCATGATTTTGAATGAAATTCCATTGTCCATTATTTCGAGCAAAATTCTCATTTCCATGAATTTAATCAAAACTCATTTGAGCATAGTTTTGAACAAAACTCCTTTGTCCAAGATTTTGAAAATTTGTTTGAAAATCATTTGGTTGAAAGTGATTTTGGACATAGTTTTGATTCTTTTGAAAACCATTTTTTTGAAATTGTTTGTTTTGAAAGTTCTGTAACACCATAATTTTTCAAACAATTTTTCTCATTTTCAAAACATACTTTCATTCCTAAGTATTATAAAAATATCATTGTATCACATATCAATCCATAGAAACACAACCCCAAGATCATAATGTATAAAAACTCATCATGTGTGTACTGATCATGTCGGCGCCTTCCCGCGATCCTCACTGGTACCTGAAACACATAACACAACATTGTAAGCATAAATACTTAGTGAGTTCCCCAAAATACCACATATAACACATAGTAGCCACTCGAGGCTATAACTCTGTGGACCCTCCAGTCCTAACTCTGTGGACCCTCTAGTCCTTACTCTGTGAACCTTCCGGTTCTAACTTTGTGAACTCTGGAACATACACGGCATGGATCACATAGAAATAATGCAGTGTATCACAATCACATAAATAACATACAAGATACTCTGTCATATAACTCTAATTACCACTTTAGGTAAAGTATAGTGAGAAGACTCACCTCGGGTAACTCGGTAAATCTCAAACTCGGTAAAATCTGGTCTAGCGCCCGCCTAATCACATGGAATAAGCAATCTAATCAATACAACCCTCAAGGATAGATTAATACCTCTCTTAGTACTCTCAGAAGGGTAAAAGACCATTTTACCCCTCTTATGGCTCAAAGACCCTAACATTGACCAAACCCTAAAAGTCAACCAAAGTCAACGGTCAAACTTTGATCAGACTCGTCGAGTGCATTGACCCCCTGAATTATTCTTGGTTGTGAGACGCATTCAATATAAGTCCCCAAAATCCAAATAAACTCGTGTGACTCGGCGAGTACATGCATGTCCTCTTCGCCCCTGGTCCTCACTCGACTCGCTGAGTCAACCCTACACTCAACGGCTTATCACAGGTCGCGAATCGTAGGGCAACCCGACTAGACTCGTCGAGTCCACTTATGAACTCGGCGAGTTGCTCCCATGACAACACTCATCTGACCTCCTGAGGTCAGATCTGCTTCACTAATCTATAGATTTGGCTCCCCCATGACAAATAACCACGTAAAGGTCGAATCTTGCTACACATGCATTGCTCCCAAGACTTATTTTGGTGAAATCCCTTCTAACATGGAAACCTATGTCCATTTCCTCTATAGAACCACAAAAGGTAGAATGGTTCAGGCTCTCTGGACTTCAAAAGGTCCAAATCTAGAGTTTAGCACTCAATGGGACACTATACTCAACTAAACAAGCCATAAAAGGGTATAGAAAACCCTAAATTCAATGCCCTTAATCAAAACAGAAAGATAGGATCGAATAGCTACCTCAAAATTGAAGATCCAAGCTAAAAACCTACTGAAATGCAATCCTCTTGACCTCCCCTTGCTGGAAACACTTTCTCCTTTGCAAAATCACAAAAAAATGATGAAAATAGCTCAAACTCTCTTACCACTCACTCAAGCTTTCTAGGGTTTCTCTCTCAGGACTGGTAGCTACAAATGGAGGCCATAAAGGTCTTTAAATAGGGCACATGCCCCGAGAATTAGGGTTTCAATCCACAGCGCGGATTCGTCGAGTCCGTTCATAAATCCAGTCAGCAATCACGGTCCTACTCGACGAGTCTACGACTCAACTCGTCGAGTCCCTCTCTTTTACTAAAAAATAAATGATAAAATATAATATCTGGAAATTCGGATGTTACAATTCTCCCCCACTAGAATCAGACTTCGCCCTCGAAGTCTTACTCCGCAAACAACTCTGGATGCTGCTCACGTGTCTTCAACTCCGGCTCCCAAGTCAGCTTGGACCCTCTCCAATGTTGCAACTGGACCTGAACTAGGGGCACCTCCTTGTTCCTCAGAACCTTGATCTTTCGATCCACAATTGCAACTGGCCTCTCAACATAGTTTAGGCTGGCATCCACCTGAATATCCTTCAACGGTACCACCGCCGTCTCATCGGCTATACACTTACTCAACTGAGACACGTGGAAGGTATCATGGATCTGACTCAACTCCGCAGGCAGCTCCAGACGATATGCTACCCTGCCTACCCTCGCAATCACCCTGAACTGACCGATGTACCAGGGCCCCAGCTTGCCCCTCTTCCTGAATCAGATCACTCCTTTCCAAGGAGATACCTTCAGGAGTATGAAATCCCCCACCTGGAACTCAAGCTCTGATCATCGCCTATCCGCATAACTCTTCTGGCGACTTTGAGTTGTCAACAACCTCTATCTGACCTGCTGTATCTGCTCAGTCGTCTGAAGCACTAACTCAATGTTGCCCATCACTCACTGTCCGACCTCTCCCCGGCATATGGGAGTCTGACACCTCCTCCCATACAACAACTCAAAGGGAGGCCTGCCGATAGTTTAATGGTGGCTGTTGTTATAAGAAAACTCAGCCAACGGAAAATATGTGTCCCAACTTCCTCCGAAGTCCATCACACATGCTCGCAGCATGTCTTCGAGCGTTTGAATCGTTCGCTCACTCTGTCCGTCCGTCTGTGGGTGGTATGCGGTACTAAAATACAGCCTCGTACCCAACTCCTCATGGAATTTCTCCCATAATCGGGAAGTGAAACGCACATCTCAATCTGACACGATCAAAATCGGTACTCCATTCCGCGATACCACCTCTCTCACATATAACTCTGCCAGCCTCTCAGCAGAAGAGCTCTCACTGATAGCAAAAAAGTGAGCACTCTTCGTCAGCCGGTCAACAATCACCCAAACTGCATCGACACCCCTCGCAGTCATTGGCAATTTGGTGATAAAATCCATGGAAATATGTTCCCACTTCCACTCGGGAACCACAAGTGGCTGCAACTTGCCATGCGGACGTTGGTGCTCGGCCTTCACCCTGCGACAGGTCAAGCACCTCTCTACGAACCACGCGACATCCCTATTCATACAGGGCCACCAATACTCCCTCTTCAGGTCCAAATACATCTTAGTGGCCCAAGGATGGATCGAGAACCTCGATCTATGCACCTCCTCCATCATAATGGTACGTGCCCCTCCTTCAAACGGCACCCAAATCCGACCCTGAAAGGTCATAAGCCCACGGCTATCGGCAACGAGCTCAGATATCTGCCCGATCACCCGCTCTCTTTTTCGGTTCTCCGGTCTCATGGCCTCTACCTGGGCCTCCCGAATGGTGTCCAACACCGGATTCATCACTATCAATCTCAAACAGACATCTCGTATCGGGGGATTCTTCGCCCTGCGACTCAGGGCATCGGCTACAACATTAGCCTTGCCCGGGTCTCACACTCTCAATCCTTTACCAGATCCAACCATCTAATTTGGCGCATATTTAGGTTAGGCTGATCCATCTGATACTTCAAGCTCTTGTGATCCATGTATATGGTACACCGGACCCCATACAAATAGTGACTCCAAATCTTGAGGGCGAACACCACGGCCCCCAACTCTAGATCGTGGGTGGGGTATCTCGTCTCATGAGGCTTCAACTGCCTCGATGCGTATGCTATCACATGGCTTCTCTACATCAGCACCACACCCAATCCTGATATCGACGCATCACAATACACCACAAAATCCTCCATCCCCTCCACAAGGGCTAATACTGGGGCTTCGCATAATCTCTGGCGAAGTGTATCGAAAGAGGCCTGCTGCTCTGGGCCCCAACTGAATGCCATGCCGTTCCGGGTCAACTGGTGAGAGGAACAATAATCTTGGAGAAATCTCTGATAAATCTCCGATAATAGCCAGCCAACCCCAGAAAACTCCGAATCCCTGAAGGGGATCTCGGCACCTCCCAACTCATCACCGCCTCAATCTTGGCCGGATCGACCAATATCCCATTCTGGTTGACGAGGTGTCCTAAGAACTGGACCTCTCGTAACCAGAAATCGCACTTAGAGAACTTGGCGTAAAGCCTCTCCGATCTCAGAACTCTGAGGACCTCCCTCAAATGCTCCTCATGCTGCTCTCTGGATCTCGAATACAACAATATGTCATCGATGAATATGATCACTGAACGATCCAGCATCGGCCTGGACACTCTGTTCATGAGATCCATGAACGCCACCGTTGCATTGGTGAGTCCGAAAGGCATCACCACGAACTCGTAATGCCCATAACGAGTCCTGAACGCTATCTTCTAGATATCCTCCTCATGCACTCTCATCTGATGATATCCAGACCATAGATCATTCTTGGAGAACCAAGACGCTCCTTGCAACTGGTCGAACAAATTGTCGATCCTCGGTAAGGGGTAACGGTTCTTGACCGTCAGCTTGTTCAGCTCCCGGTAATCAATGCACATCCGGTGTGAACCATCCTTTTGATGGGTTTTAGCCATAAGAACATCCTATGTGCTCATACAAACCCTAATGCTTGGATCTAGGTTTCTCTATTGTACAAGCAATTCATCCAAGACTATAAACCCTAGATCTAGCATATGACAATCAATATAACATATAAATTAGGGTTTAGATACATACCTTGATTGTTATGTAGCAATAACAATCTCAAATCCTTCTTGTATTGACTTTAGAAAGCTTAGAGTCACAAATGTCACTCCTCTAATGGCTCACAAACACCAAGAGCAAGAGGATGAAGAAGAGAAGAGAAGGAGGCTACCCAAAACGTGTGGAAAACCTAGAGAGCCAGTTAACCACGTTTTTGGGGCATAAGGGCTCTTTAAATAGTGAGGCTATTAGGTTTATCTAACAAGGAAACCCTAATTTGGATGCTTAAGCCCTAAGCAACCCATGGGCTCCTTCCTTAAAGGCCTTGGGACGATTTCTAATGGGTTTCCCCATAGAGATCGTCCACCCCTTTAATATGGAGTCCATTAGCTCAATATTCAACTATCATACAATTGACAGTTCAAGTCCCTTAACTTTAATTAATTTCTTTTAGTGACAAACTTAATTCTTATTAATTCTTGACTAATATTAATTAAACAATATGATTTCTCCTTTAATATATTATTCTCATAATATATTAATAAATCATATTTAATCATTTCTCTCTATTATTCATCCTATCAAGTTGCTTTGGTGAAGGCAACCCAAAAGGACCATGCACCATCGGGTCAAGTACATACCAAAATAGTTATGGACTTAGACACTAATCCAACAGTCTCCCACTTGGATAAGTCTAATAACTATTCTGCGTATGACTTCAGATCCTGATTTGCAATCGTAGCTTTCCAAAGCCGCTGTCAACTCTGATCATATCAGATACGCATGTCCTTTAGATAAGGGATCATATATTCCTCCATTCTAGATATCATATAGACTGAGACATGGATCTAAATCATTCTCTCTGTCTATGTGTTGTTTCCCGAATTCAGATTTATGACGACTGACAACAGACTACAATTTGAACACATCAAATTAGTCCCGGCTTGGCCAAGCCCTTAGGTGCCATCACTAAATCATCGAGGGGCCCATAGATATCGCTTTTATCCTACTTTGAATAAAAGGAACGAATAAACTGTGACTCAATGATCGCTTGCACTCACTCACCGAATCACACACAGCAATATGTTTTATAACACCAAGTTACTGGTGTGTTTACATATTATCAGTGTGCAACCGACTCGCAAGATACAACTCACACATCTCGGTTTCAAGAATATAATATGTTATCGTCTCACCAATCACTAGTGATACTATCCATGAAGTGATCCAAGTGAGCGTGGGTTTAATCCAATGCTCAAATCATATTCATAAGCACTCATGAACGTTGCAGCAAACATTTGCTTATGTCTAATGCTCTTCAGACAATCCACACACCAATTCACGACAGTCTTCATTCATATCTACTTCCAACATATGAACGACTATGGCCCGTTTGAATAATTTGACTGTTCTAAACCAATTAAATTATTCAAGAAATCAAAACATGCAAAGTGAAACACATGAATAATACTAATCCCATATGGCATCAAACCTTTGAGTATAAATAAAACACCTTTTATTTATCACCATATCGATTACTCATTATTTGTCGTTTCGGGAAATCAACTTCTTACTTGAATTATTACTACACTTGTCCCATGCTCTTAGTATGCACACAATGTTTACCTACGGTTCTTGCTTTGTGAAATAGATCAAATGAACACATTTCCAATCATACTCATTTTACAACTCCTAATCCTTTTACAAGTGAAAGAATATCAAATTCTTGCCAGTTATAGAATATGCTAGATTCTAACATTTTATGTAATGATCCTTTTGCAATGTCATAGCACAAAAGTCACAATGACTATTGCCAATGAAATTACAAATTCCTCTATTGGAGATTGTTACAAGACAATTTCATAGATGTGATGTCTCTCACTCAAAGTACCTTCCTTTGAACATCCTTTTGCATGAAAGTTTCTAATCTAGACATAGATTCTCAAGATACAATTCCCAATATGGAAACCATTCCATACTTACCATATGACAACTAATTCTCAATAGAATCTTTTCTATTCATAATAACGTTGATATGGTCCATCCAATACTATACTTCCAACTACTCACAAGCGACCAATCCTCGACGAACTTTGGATTGTCCTTTGATAGTTGTTTAATTATCTTAGTCAAAACCGATTCTTGTCCTTTTCCCTCTAAATGCACTAGACATTTGGAAAATTTTAGAATGGTCAAATATTATAGCATTTGCCATCGATCGTATACCCGAAGCGTATGGGACACGATGCATAATGTCTTACATAAAGACTTGATACTTTATCAATCTTCTGCCATAATTTTTTATGTGCTACGTTCTCTCAATTCGAAATATGAAAAGGAATGCCGTAATCATAATCGAAATTTAAGAACACACTATGTATCCTTTGACTAATATTACTAATATTCCACAACCTAAGCCTTTAGATTTGAAATGAAGCATAATATTCTCTCCCTTAATTATAGTAAAACAAATATTCAACCCTTACAACTTTGCAAAGTATAACTCTTGTTTTCTATAATTAATATTGCTAACTTGCAATACTTGCCTTAATAATCAAACAAGCATAACATTTATGCTCCCACTATCACGATGATTATTATAAACATAACACTTATGCTCCCACTAGCTTTGACATGTATTTAGAAACAACTTAAATTTCAGAAAAACAATGCCTATTGAATTTCTTTAAGTTCATATTTCTAATATCCAATGCTTTGATAACCTTTTATCAAGGCTTCTTAAACTTATACACCTTTGCCTTAGATAGTTTATATGTGTGTCTTAAACAATTTAGACTAATTGCCAAATCTCATAATTTGAATCATGGAAAGGGATACCGTAACCATAATCGAATTCGAGAATCCAATTTTCACTATCTTCTTAAAATCTCTCTTAGTGAAAGCATTTCCTCACAGTCATTTTCATGAAGGAGGGAATCTTATGACACTTAGATTTTAATGGTGTATGTGTTCCTATCCATGTGAATTTGTCAAAACCAAAGTTTGCGACAAATCCAAACTCATATGGACCGAACCTTCTCAATCTTGATTTCTTGCTTTATGGTAACACGGTTGCCCACCATGTCTTCCAAGTAGTTAAGCAGTTCACCCTTTCCTATCAATGTACTTTTCATTGATCAAGGTGCTTGCCTTTTATGCATTCAAATGAGAACTCATATGGCTCACATGCATAATTAACTCAATTGGAACGACACAGAAACAAGATAATGTCAACACGATAGGTTGCAAACCTCAACTCGTGTGCTAGTGATGATCGATAAGGTTTATTCTTGATTAGTTCTTGAAACTTTTCAAGACCATTAAGACTCGCACTGACTCCTTGACATATAAGATTCTCTTGTCAATAAACATTTCTTGACAAACAAATATTCAAGAGTTAGTGCAGCTTTTATCAAGACAAAACACTTCATAAAATTGGTCCTAGTTGGTCATTGTCTTATCTAAGACATCACAACTTACCAATTTCAAATGTGCAAGAATAAGAAAACCTTTTTCCAAGTTCTACATTTGATGAATGTTATAAACCTTTTTAAGACTTGTCACTCAATATCACAATCTTAACTCTAAGACTTGTTTTGGAATGAAGTATGATTGACTTCTTGATTTAACCATTTCTTCAATTCTTAATTCCTCTTCTTAGACATACAATTGTACTAAGATATACTTAGAGGATCAATTGAGATATGGTTCTTAATCATTAAGACTTATCATAAAACATAAAAGGTACTCTCCCTTCTTCTTAGAATAGAGAAACTTTTATCTTTCCGCCTACTTGATTCTTTTTATTCGTTCTGCTATTGATTTAAACCTTTACAATCAATTCAAAATTACACTTAATCTTATAAGTATAATCATATTTACTAATCCTTTAGTAAATCATGACGAATATCTTTGTTACCCTTTTGGTGGACTTGATCAACACACAACTTTGTGTACTCGATCTCCTAGTCCTTCACTTGGCACTTTGTCAACGAATTAGTCTAATTTCCAAATATGAGATTTCTCATTCATCGTGCAACCAAGTTGCATGATTCCAAGTTTCTGTCCAATTGAAACTTGGGCAATGAGAAACTCTCCCTATTTGGTAAATTCTTGACATTTCCACTATTAACATAATTAAGAATCTTATCCATTCGTTGTAGAAATATGCAAACATCAATTTTTTCATAACGATTTCATTACAAGGAAATAAATAAATAAATAAATAAGTCAAATCAAAAATTTATTTTATTCATAAAAGCAGCGAAAAACATTTGTCCTTACAATGCAAAATCAACTGAAAAACTATGTAGCTAAAAAGAAAAATTCCTAACAACTCTATCATAACTTCCTAAGCTCAAAATCTAATCTTCAAATCCATGCGATCGAGATCCATTTCTTTGTGATTAGATTCATCTTGCTCTTTCATCAAGCTTCCTCTCTTTTCACTGATCCTGCAAAACATTCAAATGCAATCTTATCACATCATGTATTAAGAATCAACGGATAGGAACTTAATGGAGTTAGATAGTGGATTTTACCAGAAGCACATCCATACTCTTTGACTCTCCCATCTTCTGGACTCTTCAGGCTCTTAGGGTAGACTTGTATCCAATGCCCTTTCTCTTGGCAGCAACACGCAGTTCGGTTCTCCTAGAACATCCTCGGAAGCATGGTTGGTTGACTTTCCCAACAAATATGCTCCATTGCTTTGCCAAATCATTTCTGATTCAGCAGCAATGAGCATATAAGTTAGGTCAATGAGGTTTTCGTCATGATCCATCATATAATAATTTCTTTTGAACTCATTATATGATTCAGGAAGTGACTGCAGAACCCAGTTCACAACCAACTTATCAGGGAATGACGCACCCAACATTATCAACCTATCGATGTGTGATTTCATTCCTAGAACGTGGGCACACACGGGTTTACCATCTTCATGTTTCATTTCCAATGGGGCTTTAGTGACATTGAACCTTTCAATTCTTCGATCTTGTGGGTTAGGGAGAACAACGTGAGGAGGTGGAGGAAGTGAAGCATGATTTCTTGTTCCTCGATCGAATCATGGAGTATCATCTTCATGTGGAATGCTTGTTCCACGGGATTTGGGAAGACCATAGTTGTCGTACTTTGACATCTACAAAACGGAAGAAAACAAATTCAAGTTAGTTGATTGATTGAGTCCTTAATAAATCACCCAAATGAGATATTAAGGCTAGGACCCAACACAATACGCTACAACCTAGAAAAGGGATGTCGTAATCTAGTTGCAGAATATTTGAAGGTAAGTGAATGACAATTCACTAATTTTCACCAAGAGAACCGAAAAAGAAATTTAAGTTTTAAATCTATGAAAACTCCTAGATCCTATGAGATTCATTGAACATTTCAATGGCATGTTTAAATCTCGATATGCCCCTCTAGTTTGTGACTGGGATGCCGAGGATCACAAAGCGGGTGTGAATAACCAAGCAAACTTACATGGTGCCCCCACATGTTACAGTCACCTATTCGATGTGCCGGTAAACCACACACGCTCCACCAAACTATGACAAACATTGAGTCACCCGTTGCTACTTTTGCTTAGAACCATTTAGTGTGTCGGTAAACCACACACGCTCCACTAACGTCTTCGCAAGGGCACAAAGTGTAATTTCATGGAATTGCATCAATTCACTTTTGCCTAAAGTAACTAAGATTGGGAATTTGTAAAACATTTAGTTACCTTTGTACTTCATTATACTTATAATGGAAGGTTTTGTCCTATCCTACCCGTTCGGCTAACGACCCTCCACTAGTCAAGAGTGCGGTGGGTAAGAGTGGATACCCATTCAATCACCATTTTATAGGCAATTTCCTTAAACACCCCTTATAGACCAGCTTCGTGAATGAGGCCTACTAACGGTAAGACTGACTTTTACTCATACATATATATAATGTTAGACTTTTAATGTTATATATAATATAGGGTGTATTTTACACTTTTAAAATACTAGGTGGTCTAAATTTAACAATTATACTTTTAATTCAATTAACTTGTAAACCAAAACTTTTATGGATTTATTAAACATCTTTTAATTATACACCTTAATTAATTAATAAAACCATAAGGGTGTGATTTGAACTTTTAAAAACATCACAAGGGTTTTAGAATTTAACATTCCTAAATTAAACTTTTAATCAACTTTTAAATTCCAAAACTTGAGGGCAAGTTTTGAAACATTTCAAAACATTAGGGTTTAGAATTTAAATATTTCAAAATCAAACTTTTTAATCAAAATTTAAATCCGAAAACTTGAGGGCAAGTTTTGAAACTTTTCAAAACATTAGGGTTTCAACTATTTAAATTTTGAAACAAAACTTGTAAGTTCAAATTTAAACTATAAAACCTAAAGGGTAAATTAAAACTTTTCATACAAGATAATTCAAATCTAAATTACAAATAATCAAATTTTATCCAATAAAACAAATGATTATCTAAATTTTGACAATTATCTTCTATTTAGGTAAGGATAATCACTAAATATTGATAAAATTCAGATTTTATAACAAAAATATGTTTATGGTAATTATCCAAAGCCAAAATAGGAAGAAAATCGTGAAAACGAGCTGTCAGACGATTTGACTCGTCGAGTCTGGACCTGGACTCGTCGAGTATAGCTGACTCGGCGAGTGCACCAAGGGAATCGGCGAGCCAAACACTCAGAAGCCAAAAAAATCGATTTTCAGTGCTGATTTCTATCAAATATGCATCGATACAATAGAAACCAATCTAGGCTCTGATACCACTGATGGGTTTTAGCCATAAGAACATCCTATATGCTCATACAAACCCTAATGCTTGGATCTAGGTTTCTCTATTGTACATGCAATTCATCCAAGACTATAAACCCTAGATCTAGCATATGACAATCAATATAACATATAAATTAGGGTTTAGATCATACCTTGATTGTTATGTAGCAATAACAATCTCAAATCCTTCTTGTATTGACTTTAGAAAGCTTAGAGTCATAAATGTCACTCCTCTAATGGCTCACAAACACCAAGAGCAAGAGGATGAAGAAGAGAAGAGAAGGAGGCTGCCCAAAATGTGTGGAAAACCTAGAGAACCAGTTCACCACGTTTTTGGGGCATAAGGGCTCTTTAAATAGTGAGGCTATTAGGGTTATCTAACAAGGAAACCCTAATTTGGATGCTTAAGCCCTAAGCAACCCATGGGCTCCTTCCTTAAAGGCCTTGGGACGATTTCTAATGGGTTTCCCCATAGAATTTGTCCACCCCTTTAATATGGAGTCCATTAGCTCAATATTCAACTATCATACAATTGACAGTTCAAGTCCCTTAAGTTTAATTAATGTCTTTTAGTCAAAAACTTAATTCTTATTAATTCTTGACTAATATTAATTAAACAATATGATTTCTCCTTTAATATATTATTCTCATAATATATTAATAAATCATCTTTAATCATTTCTCTCCATTATTCATCCTATCAAGTTGCTTTGGTGAAGGCAACCCAAAAGGATCATGCACCATCGGGTCAAGTACATACCAAAATAGTTATGGACTTAGACACTAATCCAACACCTTTTTCTTGACAAAAAAGATCGGTGCTCCCCACGGCGAACTACTCGGACGAATAAACCCCTTCCCCAACAGCTCCTGCAACTGTGAGGAGCCCCCGGAACCAAATCGATACGGAACTCTACCTACCTCTCGGGAGGCACACCTGACAACTCCTTGGGGAAAACATCCGGGAACTCACGCACTATCCGGACCTCATCAACTGACCTCGGTCTCTCTACATCTACTCTCGTATCCACCACATAAGCCACAAACTCACTACAGCCCTGCTGTAGGTTCTGCCTCGCTCTAGTGGCCGAACAAAATGCTGACGCAGAACCGGTACCCTCTCCATAAACCGAAAGAACTCCCCCACTAGGGTCTCGTATGGTCACCAACTGTCGCTCGTAGTTGATAACCGCTCCAAACCTGCTCAACCAGTCTATGCCCACGATGACACAGACATCTCCCATCGCAGTCGGGATCAAATCAATCAGAAACTCAATGTCGCAGATCTCGAGTACACATCCTTGAATCACATCAGTGGCATACACCGCTCTCTCGTCAGCTATGGAAACTCGCAAAGGTCGACTCAACGTCTCTTGACAGATACTGATGTGCTGACTAAAGGCTAACGACATAAAAGACCGACTCGCACCCGAGTCAAATAACACCATAGTAGGTACAGAACTCACAAGAAATGTACCTACGCATATCATAATATAATCATAACACCACAACTCAAAATAAATAGATGAAAGAATACATACCAGCCACAACATTTGGCGCTGCACGGACCTCCTCCGCTATCAACTGGAAGGCTCTCCCGCGAGCCTTTAGCACCTTGGCCTTCACTGGACGACTCTCTGCAACTCGAACGGCAGCAGGGACAGATCCATGTGATGCTTCCTGGGCTGACCCCCACAAATGTGGACACTCGGCCTTCCGGTGTCTGGTCTGGTTGCAGTGAAAACAGACTGCAAACCCCTTGGGGAAATCCTTGTCCATGTGCCCCTCCATGCCACACTTTTAGCAAGACCCTGCTCTGCAAACCCCCTCATGACTCTTCCCGCACTTGCCACAAGTGCGGCTCTTCTGGTTCCCTGATCTCGAATCGGCGGGCTTGGCCCGCTTGGCTCTCGACTCCTGGTTGCCTATCCCTCCCTTGATACTCCGTCTCCTCCCTGGCCTAAGTCTCGAGCTCAATCTCCCTCTTCCGGGTATTTGCCTGAAGCTCGACAAATATCCGGTACGACGAGTTCGCCACGAACTCGTGGATATCTCTCCTCAAAATTATCAAATACCGACTCATGCGTGCCTACTCGGAAGACACGTGCTCAGGGCAAAACATTGCCCTCTCATGGAACATCAAGGTGATCACTGTAACAGACTTGGTATCCTGCTTGAGGGTCAAGAACTCCTGGACAAAACGTTCCCTTTCCACCGGGGGAACGTACTCATCATGAAACATAACGGTGAACCTCTCCCAGGTCACTGTGGCAAGCTCTGCAGAGGAGTAGTGCGCTACCACAAACTTCCACCAGTCCTTCGCTCCCAAGCGAAGTTGGTTCAGCGCGAACCGAAATCTCAGATGATCCAGACAAGAACACGTATAGAAGCATCCCTCAATATCAGAAATCCATATCATCACAGCGATCGGATCCTGCATCCCGTCAAACTCAGGTGGCTTCGTGTTGCTGAAATCTCGGTACAACAACGAGTCACCCCCCTGCGGCCTCGCAGCAGCGACGGCTGCGGTGGCTGCAGGAACAATAGCATCAGTAAGAGCAGCGTAACGCTCATCAAAAGTCTCAATCAGTTTGGTCTTGATAGACCCAAACATCTCTGGTATCTCGGCTCGGATGGCCACAACCACTTCCTCATGAATCATCCTGCGGATCTCCTCATCACTAACACCACTGCTCTCAGGTGTGTGGCATGTCCCAACCATGATGTCTCTCTGAAATACAACACAAAATATCAGAGACTCGCTCGAGTGTACACACACTCGATATCCCATTCCTACGTGATCCCTGGTACCCTAAGGATTCTTACTTAGGCTGCGCACTGATCTGGTGTCTTCGGTAGTACGGGCCCAATACTACCGTCCACACCGCATCAATATTCACCCAAGTCCTCCTCCTAGGATCCCAAATCTCAAGTACTCTACTCTCACTATGCATAGTCTACTCTCTAGCAGATCTCTCATAAGCTCCTCGCTGCTATCTACTCACTCTCAAGCATCTCCTAGAAGCAAAACCCCTAGGCTAAGGCATCACAAATCACGCCACTCTAGTCCTAATAAGAATACCTAGCCTACACTAGCATGCATAACATATCATCTCATATCTCATAACACATAATATAAGGGTATTTTGGGAAATCACCGTTCGGGCGCTGGCTGATCGTACACACTGCTCTGCTCTTTTCAAAACCTTTTTAATCTTTTAGAAAAATTTTGTTTTATTTCGAAAAAAATCCTCAAATCCTCAATTTGAGTTCAAATGCTCTTGAAGGTGCATCTGAATCCCTCAAACCAAGGCTTTGATACCAACTTGTAACACCGTAATTTTTCAAACAATTTTTCACATTTTCAAAACATACTTTCATTCATAAATATTATAAAAATATCATTGTATCACATATCAATCCATAGAAACACAACCCCAAGATCATAATGTATAAAAACTCCTCATGTGTGTACTGATCATGTCGGCGCCTTCCCGCGATCCTCACTGGTACCTAAAACACATAACACAACACTGTAAGCATAAATGCTTAGTGAGTTCCACAAAATACCACATATAACACATAATAGCCACTCGAGGTTATAACTCTGTGGACCCTCCGGTCCTAACTATGTGGACCCTCTGGTCCTATCTCTGTGAACCTTCCGGTTCTAACTCTGTGAGCTCTGGAGCATACACGTCATGGATCACAAAGAAATAATGCAGTGTATCACAATCACATAAATAACATACAAGATACTCTGTCATACAACTCTAATTACCACTCTAGGTAAAGTATAGTGAGAAGACTCACCTCGGTTAACTCGGTAAATATCGAACTCGGTAAAATCTGGTCTAATCACATGGAATAAGCAATCTAATCAATACAACCCTCAAGGCTAGATTAATCCCTCTCTTAGTACTCTTAGAAGGGTAAAAGACCATTTTACCCCTCTCATGGCTCAAAGACCCTAACATTGACCAAACCCTAAAAGTCAACCAAAGTCAACGGTCAAACTTTGACCAGACTCGTTGAGTGCACTCGTGTGACTCGGAGAGTACATGCATGTCCTCTTCACCCCTAGTCCTCACTCGACTCGCTGAGTCAACCCTACACCCAACGGGTTATCACAGGTCGTGAATCGCGGGGCAACCCGAGTCGGCTCGTCGAGTCCATTTATGAACTCGACGAGTTGCTCCCATGACAACACTCATCTGACCTCCTGAGGTCAGATCTGCTTCACTAATCTATAGATTTGGCTCCCCCATGACAAATAACCACGTAAAGGTCGAATCTTGCTACACATGCATTGCTCCCAAGGCTTATTTTGGTGAAATCCCTTCTAACATGGTAACCTATGTCCATTTCCTCCATAGAACCACAAAAAGTAGAATGGTTCAGGCTCTCTGGACCTCAGAAGGTCCAAATCTAGAGTTTAGCACTCAATGGGACACTATGCTCAACTAAACAAGCCATAAAAGGGTATAAAAAAAACCCTAAATTCAATGCCCTTAATGAAAACAGAAAGATAGGATCGGATAGCTACCTCAAACTAGAAGATCCAAGCTAAAAACCCACTAAAATGCAATCCTCTTGACCTCCCTCTGTTGGAAACACTTTCTCCTTTGCAAAATCACACCAAACATGATAAAAATAGCTCAAACTCTCTCACCACTCGCTCAAGATTTCTAGGGTTTCTCTCTCAGGATTGGTAGCCGCAAATGGAGGCCATAAAGGCCTTTAAATAGGGCACAAACCCCGAGAATTAGGGTTTCAATCAACAGCGCGGACTCGTCGAGTCCACCCTTTCCAACACGTCGAGTCTGTTCATTAATCCAGTCAGCAATCGCGGTCCTACTCGACGAGTCTACGGCTCAACTCGTCGAGTCCCTCTCTTTTACTCAAAAATAAATGATAAAATATAATACCTGGAAATCCGGATGTTACAAGTTATTTGCATTTTGTGAAAACTTCTTGGCTGATTCAGTGGATTTTTGTGTAAAAACCTTTTGTTTGTGAAAAGCTTTTACATTTTTCCAACAGACTTTATTTTGTACTTTTGATTACGAAATTCCTTCATCACAGGCCAATTTTTCAACTCTTTATTTGAAAGTTTGTGTTTTCACAATTTGACGTTTTGGATCATTTGTTAAAGAAGCAACACCTTTTTTTATTATCAACAATTGATTTTTCTGTTTTCACAGCCCAAATATGTTTTGGTCTATTTTTTTGTTGAAAAGTTTTTGAATTTTTGTTCAAACCATTCTCGATTGTATTTTGAGTCGAATAAAATCCTTCTTTCGTCACACATTCATTGTCATCCTTTACCAATATGTTTAATTCCGAAGCCAAATTATCACCATTTCCTTTGGCGACAAAGACATGATTTGGAAACTCAACTTCTTCTGAATCCTTAAACCTAGGATAAACCATTGAATTTTATTCAAGATAATGGTTTATTTTATTTTCAACACATTCGAATAATCTTTAGAGTCTTCGAAGACTTGATTGACCACAAGTCTTGGAATTGGTTTCTAATGCGGGCCCTAGTGTGGACAATCGGGCCCTAGCGTTTCTAGAGGCCCACGATCGTGTAACTAAAGGGGCTTCACGGAAATGGCCATAACTTTGGCTACGAATCTCCGTTTTAGGCCTACGACCAGTCAAATCGAAGCTTGGAGCAAGGAGCACATCTAGATAAGTCCTCGAAAGGGACTTACCCATTTTTGAGTCCAGAAATCGCTTTCTAAATGGATTTATGAGCAATTTTGTTATTTTTCATTAATTTTTGGGTTTTTTTGGGTTTGTATTTGGCCCATGGACTTTTAGGGTTTCATTTTAATTTCTGCTTCTTATTTAACTGTTTTTGATGTAATTTGGATGGTCGGTCATCAATTTTATGAACTTTCGATTTTCTCCCAAATTATGTGCGTGTTAACCCAGATTTTGAAGCCAATCCCACGGTATTCGTAGAATCAACGTGGTTTTCAAGAGATTGTCCTAGCTATTCTTTTAGAATCAACAGGTTCATTCTTGGTTATCTTTGTGTTGTTTTTGTGCGCTGCATCCGTTTCTCATTCGAAACCCATCCTTGTCACTCACATAATCTTCAACCACATCATGATCATGAGGATCACAAACTTTGGATGTTGAAGGTCGATCGTTGTTTACTTTTAACATTGAATCCTTACATTTTCTTTGCCTTTAGGCATAGAGTTGACATTAATGATAGATAATTATGACCAATCAACACACTCCTTTGCCTCAATTTCACTAATATTGTCAGAATTATCTTCGATATTAGCAAAATTTCGTTAAGATCCAAGTGCCGACTTCTCAGTCATGTTCAAAATCTTGACTTGTTCATTTTTGTTTAAGGTTTCATTCACAATATTCACAAGATCATCAACATTCAGACATTCATTTATATTTACAATACCATATACATATGAATCAATTGGAATTTTATCATAATCAGCTATATTACTTTAATAGTCATATGATGTTTCATCTATATTTTCTCTTTTATATTAAAGAAAAGGGAGCAATTTACAATGATGTTCATCGCATATGTTAGTTAAATGATAAAATTCTGTCAGTTTACCATACAAGCGCTTAGCAGAATTACAATACATGTTTCTTTTTTAATAAGCGTCGAATTGTCCATTCTAAGTGAATCTCTATCTATTAAAAGATTAGTTATTCTAAGATCAAGAGATTCCACTAGTCCCTTCTTCTCTTAGAGTCTATTTCTAGCTTGATATAATTGTGACTTGGACTTTTCTGCTTCATTACTCATGGAGATTAACATGTCATTAAGACAAGCACAAGAATTATCAAACTCAGATAAAACATCATCATAAGAAGATGAAGGAATTTTAAATGAGTTAAGAAGATCACGTACCTTTGCAGTCATCGGTGATTTAGTCGAGTCTATCGACATGAAAAACCTCCCAGTGATCTCATCTTCTTAAACCTTCTCATCTTCTTCCAGTTTTGCATACACTACTCCATGAGTCAGATTTTACATCTCACCATCATCTGATTCGGAAGACCAGATTTGATATGTTCCCTCTTCCTCGTCATATCCTCTACCCACCAAATAAACTCCCTTCATGCGAGATCAAATCTCCTCAAGCTTCTCAACATAGTAAGCTTCATCCTTGACTCTTTCCTTCTTCTCTTCGTTCTTCCTCAGCATGCAATCTTTTGCTAAATGGTTCATCCCATCGCAGTAGATACAATCATAAACAGAGTCTCCTTTAAGTTTCAACTCCTTCTTCCTCTCATACAAATCCTTAACATCCTTCTTCTCTACTTTAGAATCATCCTTCACACTTTTTCCAGATGAACTATTTCCTTTAACCTCATTGTTATTGTTAAATGTCGGATTAAAAGGCTTCTTGAAGAATTTCTTCACTTTTGTGTTCGAGTAATAGGCAACAAATTCATCATTGGAGTTAAACAAGAAACCTTCTTCATCATTTTTGGCAGCTTCATCAGATTCGACTTTAGAATCCTTTACTACAACTTTTGACACTAGTTCCAAGGGTCCACCCAAACTCAATTTACTTTCTTCAGCAATATCATTGATTTCACTTTCATGAGCTTTCAAGATAGTGTACAAATTTACAATTGAGTAACCATCAAAGCTTTCTTGAGTCTTAATCATCAAATTCATGTTCCTACACTCATTTCGTAAGCCCGTAAGAAAAGTGAGATTGAACTCCAGGGATGAACAAGTAACTCCATATCAAGAACACTTGAAAATCAGTTCATTCACTCAATCATAGTATGATTCGATTGATTCATTGTCCTTTTTCTTGAATTCTCCCAACTCTAGCAAGCATTGTTTATAGAACTCTTCTTCGTCTTCTCATTACCTTGATACTTCTCCTTCAAGTTATCCCATTCTGGTTGGCTATAGAACATCCAAGAACGTAGTTGTAAACTACTAGCGGAAGAGCACAACATAATTCATGTAGACATTTCTTATTGTTCACCTTCATCTTGCTTCCTTGTGTGATCATATCTTCATTCGTAGTAGCAGTTCCAAGAGTAACAAGCATCTCAGGAAGAAATGCAACTTTATTGATCGATCGCATCAAATCTTCATCGATCCTATTCAGATAGTCTTCCATCCTATCAACCCATTGCTCATAGTAACGGGGAATCAACATCGAAATGTTTGTTAAAGATCCGAAAAAGTGAGAGAAATTCGTCAATGTGGTCAAATTGAAATTCGCCATTGTTGTATGTATTTTAGAAGAAAGAGGATTTTAGACTCAAATAGAAATCTAAGAACGAAATCAATCAAAGATTGATTGGAAATAAATCGATCTAACACGTAGAATCCAGAATCTATTCAATACAATCGATCAATGCAAGTTTCCTTATTCAAACTGCGAAATATTTTGAATTGAAAAGAGCGATTAAAAAATGAAAAAACAACAAGAAACTTCAATCAGTTGAGAGAATCCTGCTCTGATTCCATATGAAGTGTGTTAGGATTGATTACGAACACAAATGATATTATGAAAGCAGTAAAGAACATAAGATCTAAATATGATCTGGTTGGCTAAAATATTAGTCTAAAAGAGTCCAAGAGTTCGAGAGTACAAGTTGTATAATGACGCTAAAGATTCTTCCTCTACTCTATGTACCTATCCTATTTATAGGATATGATCAGACTCAAAAAAATTACAAGGACTCAACATTAAAGTATCGAGACTAATATGCCTTTTATATAGATAAAGTGTCGAAGTCAAGTTGTTTTCGACACCTTACAGACTTTGACTACTTCGACTCTTCACTATACACATTCGACCCCAACAGCTTCAAATGGATTATCAATTATGGTTATTGTCTACTGGTTCATGGTGGTCATTTGGATGTTCTTGTTTGTACTACCTCCTCTCCAAGATAGTAAGTTGATAAGTTATCCACTAATAATTTGTTACTAAAGGAAATAGGAGACTTATAACTAAAATTAGTATTTGAATATCATGTTCATTTAGAGAATCATACCTAAACCATATCATCAATGACTAAAGGAAATAGGAGACTTATAACTAAAATTAGTATTTGAATATCATGTTCATTTAGAGACTCATATCTAAACCATATCATCATTGACACAAGTTACAATTGCAGATTTTTACCAAAATGATCGTCATTGTTCATAATGTTACATAACAATAATAGCTTTTAGTGAATTTCAAATTTGGTCTTCATAGTTTTCAAACAAAAAAATAACATAAATTGTCTTTGCATGAGAAATTTTTTACATAAATAGTTTGTGTTTCAAATAGACAAATTGAGGTCATCATCAAGTTAACTTTAACCTCGAATTAAATAGAATCTCCCATGATAAACCTCTTATATAGTTTTTATTTATTTATTTTAATGTTTTTGTTTTGTTTTGTTTTAATTTGTTTTTGAATTTAACAAATTTATCTGAAAACAATCTAAGATATTTTATAAACCCCTTCATATATATTAAAAATTACTTTAAGTATTAATGTATTTGTTATGGCTTGTATTAAGTTCTATTATGATACGTAATACATAATTTTTTTCATCTATGATATTTACTAGAATAACTAAAAACAATATTAATAATAATAATAAATATTCAAAACATTAATTTAATAAAAATGGTAGATTATTAAATAAAAATGGACTAGTATTCAAACCAACATATTATATTGATCAAATATAGTATGTTATTTATTTTTTATTATCAAATATCATATAATCAATTTTAATTGGAAAAACATATCTAAACACGATAATTTTATTAAATCCAAAATCTCCAAATTAGGTAATTTTTTTAAAAAAATACTAAATATGAATACTTCAAAATACCCTTCAATTATGTACATTTGATTTCGTTTCCTAATAAGAAATACATGCATATCTTTCAATTTAATAATCGAGGACAAAACATATTCTAGTAATTAATCATTTGTAATTATATCATATTACCATTGTCCATTATAATATAACGTCCTATATAAACATGGTTTTCAAAATAAAGTTTCATATAAGCTAACACCACAAAACAATTGAGACATTAGTTCAATTGAATCGTATACACTCACTACAAATGGGAAGAGTTCAACTTAATTTCCTCGTCTTCTTTATTGTTGCATCCATGGCGGTTATAGAACTCTCTATTGTAAGTGTGCGTTTATATAGAAATCATAGTTTTCGTTGTAAATGTGTCTCAAATAAATTATAATTTTACATGTCTTTTTGTGTTCCAGGCCGGAGGTGAAGGTTCTGTACCAATCGAACGTAAATAATGATTTAGCCTTTAAACTTTTTTCTAAATAAAATATTTCTTTTATTATTATTACTATTAATAAAAGAACATATGTTTGTATATTTTTGTAGAATGCCCTTCCGCGTGTTCAGTTCGCTGTTCTGCAACACACCATCGTAGTCAGTGTATGGACGTATGCGTAGACTGTTGTGGAAAGTGTTTATGTGTTCCTTCCGGTACCATTGGAAACAAAGATGAGTGTCCGTGCTATAGAGACTTGAAAACCAAGTATGGACAACCTAAATGTCCTTAAAACCCAAAGGGCATAAATGTAACACCTTTTCTATAAGTTTTTGTATTTTTCAATTATGAAAAGATAAATAATTATTATATCTTTTAGTTTGAGACAAACTTCATGTGTATTCGTTGTCATTTTCTTTTTCTTACCGACATGTGTTGTTTTTTAAGATAAATGAATGAGAATGTTCAATTTAATCTAGATGAAGCACTTGCACGGTTTTGGGAAGCTATTGCACAAAATTGTGATTCTATAAAAGAAAAAAAATAAGAACTTAAGGAAAGTGAGTACACATCTACGTAAGGGTTCGATTTAACCAAAAGGTTTTCCAACTAAGTGTTGGAAAATAACTCATTAGTGTGACCATATGATTATTTTGTCATGCTAATTATATGTTAGGTATAATTATATTTTGTACGATAACGTTTTCTATAGTGACACATCATATCCCTGAACTTTAATTATGTAGTATGATGGATATAACATTGTTCTATAACTTGAGTGACAATTGTTGTATGGTTTCAACTTCCTATAACTAAAGAATTTATTACCCAATTAATGAACAATCAAATGGAGACTCAATATTTTCTCCCTTACGTTCAAACACTCCATATAAACACCATCACGATGAGTACATGTAACGTCCCATAATTCAAGACTAAAAATTTCTTTTAATAAAACATTACTTTAAGAAAATTCATCATTTCAAATCATAAACAGAGTATTAATTTCCAAAATACATGTTCGTTATCAGAGTAAACATTCCCAGGCTGTCTAAACTATGGTGTGTGCCACGCGATCACCCCGGGCTCTTCCCTCCGCTACCGGAAGCACCTGAAACCAAAACTAAAAACCGTAAACACAAAGCTTAGTGAGTTCCCCACCCTACCACATACCATGCATAACCACATACTGCACATTCTGGGCCACGCCCGCTAACCAGGGCTTCGCCCCTACCTCGGGCCTCGCCCGCTACAACGGCCCCGCCGTTCCAGGCCCCGCCTGGCTTCGAGCCCCGCTCGGATACAGATCTGTTTCACTTAGGCCTCGCCTGTCACAGGGCCTCGCCCGCTAACGTATAATAACACATAAACATATCACAACGCATAAGCTAAACACATACTAACGGATCATATCCGAAGGCCTCGCCTATCCTGGGCCTCGCCCTTATCCTGCTACTGATGAGTAATGGAACCCTGTCCATGCTCCTACTGATAGTGAGATACGGGCCCAGCCCACACTCACTCTTTCCCTAACTCGGGCCTCGCCCCTGATCTGCTGCTAATGAGATGTGGAACACCATCCACACTTTGCTATTGGTGAGATACGGGTCCTCGCCCACACTCACCTCCCTACTAGGCACATACAAGTATCACACAGACAACAAGTATAAACTATCACATAAACCATTCCTTAGGCACCCGCCCGCTATCATTGGACCTCGTCCTGAATATCATACTAGCATACTGTGCCTAGGGCTAACCCCCGGGTCTTCTACTCATAACTACATGGGCCAACATTGTGGCCGTAGACCCATTCACACAAAGGGAAACTCACCTGCACTTGCTGAACTCACTAATGATCCCACTGGCTGCTAACCGGCAACTCTCTGAACTCCTGCTCCACTAGCTCCCCGAGCTACCAAAATCAATGCAACACTTAGTCTAACTGACCCCCGATAGTCAACCAAGTCAACTCTGGTCAAAGTCAAAGTCCTGGTCAAGGTCAACCTTCCAGGTCAATCCTACTCGTCGAGTCTACCTATTGACTCGCCGAGTTCATAAGCCCAGAGTCCTTCCAATCGCGACTCGACTCGCCGAGTCAGTCCATGACTCGCCGAGTCTACCGATTTCCAAGTCCTGACATGTCCAACTCACCGAGTCTCCACTCGACTCACTGATTCGAGTCTCAACTCGAAGGGTTGGGGTTTCGCGACCTGACTCGCCGAGTCTAAGACAACCTTCAACAGACTCGTCGAGTTGTTCTTCAAACTCGCCGAGTTCCTGCCCAACTTCATCCGACTCGACGAGTTGTTCATCCCACTCGTCGAGTTCCTCCTAATCTTCATGCTACTAGTCGAGTCCACTCAAAGGACTCGTCGAGTCCATTCAGATCTACATACATGCAGAGGACTTTTGAGTCATGCATAGACTCCAAACTGTAGATCTACCCTTCCCAAGCCTATTCCTCACGTAAAGTTGCAAACTTTACGTGTAGAGAAGGAGATCTAGGCTAAATACACAATAAAATAGGGTTTAAGGCAAAGAGGCTCCATAATCAACTCAAGGGCTGATACTTTATGCTTCCCAAGATCAAAATATGCTTAGATCTGAAGTAGTAACTCCAGCTCCGGCTTCTAACTCAAATGGATGACTAACCATGGCTTAAAAAGCCCCAAATCTCACAACCATAGAAGATCTAAAGGAAGTAAACGACTCAATACCTTCAATAACTCAGAAAGGTTCCAAAAACTCCAGATTTAAAGCCAATCCTTGAAGCTTCAATGATTCCCCTCTTTCTTCTTCCTTCAAATCACCCAAAAATGGCTTGGAAGCTTGAATGCACAACAAAGGAGGCTCAGGGTTCATTTTCTGGGTGAGAGAGGCAGTAAAGGAACCCTAGGGGAGAGAATGAGACGATTAAATAGGCTCCAAGTCCCTAATTTAGGGTTTTCCTCATACAGACCAGACTCGCCGAGTCTCCTTGGCCGACGTGCCGAGTCGGTCACTTACTCCTCGACCTGGATCCCACTCGGACTCGCCGAGTTCCTCCTTGGACTCGTCGAGTCGTCCCTTAAACTTAGGGTTTCCTTTCCTTTCTTGGCCTTTCTGACTTTGGGTGTTACAGTACAAATAGGCATTAATATATCCATCAAAAATTAGGAAGACACCGTTAGTGTAAGAAAGGGAATCAGATTATAGCTTCGTGTTCATCAATATTTGAAGTTGTCATTCTTTCCATGTAAGTGTTCTTTAAATTGAATTAAGTTTATTAATGTTTATGAATAAATTAATCTTCGATTATCTTTATTGATCTTACACGTGGTATCTGAGTCAATGTTAAATTTAACCTATACCCTAATTTCTATTTCAAATTTTATTAAGATGATATAGCCCTTATACGTACATGAACCCTAAACTTGATATTGGACTAACACAGATTAAGTTTTATCATATATTGTTTAGGGTTGTTTTCTTGATAAGCGATGCATGTAAAATTAAAGTTCATAAACCACTAGCATGGTCCTTATTGTTGAATTTGTTTTTTGGGTGGGTCCCCCTTGTCCAGAAATAACTTTATCATGGGGCTCCATCCGTTTCTCACTTTTTGTTCGTGTTTGTCACATGACCAATAAAGGTCCAAAATTAAGGTATGTGAATATGTTTTAGATCATGTATTTTTTCTTTCAAGAATGCCATTATATGAGGCCTATGTGTAATGATTTATTTTGAAGGTGAAAAAAGAAGTTAATTTATTAATTTTTGACTTGATAATGCCTTAATGCATTAAAATTATGTTATTATCATGCAATGGAAATTTATTTGCTTTCCCGCCTTAGTGTATGTTTTAATACCAAAATTTAATGTTTTAGAATTCTAATGCAAACATCTGGATAATAAACTAATTACATCGAATGAGTAAATATTCTTTATTTTAGTGTTTTTCAAAGCTGCAAATTATAATTAATCTGATGGGAATGGAATCATGTTTAGCTCATTGTTGGAAATATTGATTATGGTAGCGAATGCATAACGTGTTATTAATTTTGTTCATATATATTTTGAAACAATTACACAAACTCCATATTATGTAAAATGGTTTTACATATATCCAATATTGTCAAGATGTGGATATATTCTATTAGATTTATCTAAGATTTTAGAATTCACTTCCAGAAAATGGAAAAATCATGTTGTTAGTATACTCAGTCATCCATTCACCTATATTTATGTATAAATATTTTATGATTATGTGAAATATTACTATGAATGGAAGAACTGTATGTTCTACATAATGCAATGGCAATAGTGGTTTCAAGTCTTCATTATACATGACTTATACACATAAGCCCACAACTGTTTGGTGTTGTGAAATCGTAAATAAATATATATTTTTCAGTCCATTGTATTTTTTGTTTTCATTGAAAAATATTACACAAACTATCACCAAACATTGTAAACTCATTGGCTCATTCTAGTTGCCAACAATCATAAAGAACATTGTACAATGCAAATGAAACTTTGCTTTTATTACAATTGCCTATGATATTATGCTTCAAATATGTCCTCATTTTTTATCCAAATTTTGAACAGATTATTAATTTGATAAACTTTACTTTTATACTAAATAATGAGTAGTATCTTTAATGTTGAGCTTAAGTGACTGGACCAAATAAAGCTTTCTTGAGTTTGAAATTTGAGTTTATTGATCACCACATTAAGAAATTGCTTGAGTTGTTATTCAAGGAACCGAAATGCTAGATGATTAATGACTTTGTGGTGAATTTTAAGCATAATATGCATAAAAATTGTATTTTTGCCCAAAGATGATTGCAATATTTATGTAGTGGATATTATTTTTTAAGACACAGTTTATCCAAAATTTGGTCTAACTAAAGTGAAACTAGTAATTGAGTAAGATGTCTATATGACCTATCTTTGGGTGTTAGTAATGGGTGATATGATTTATCTATGTTATCCAGTAAATAACTTGAATGTCTCTTTAGTTATGGTAAAACTCAAGTAACTAAAATAGGTAGTTTTAGTAAGGTCTATAAAACTTGTATAAATACATGCGAATGTGTAACGCCCATATTTCTGGCTAAGCATTATTATAATGATGTAATAGTTAGGGTCAAGAATTCTAACCTATTTTGAAGTAATGAAGAAGAATTATTTGAGTATTATGTAATTTATGTGATTTAAGTGCAATATACGTGCATATAATGATATAATAAAATAATAATAAAAATATGCATAAAAAATGGAATGAAAATTAGACCTGATATTTTTAAAGAAAGTTGTAGTCGTAACAAGGATTTTGGAGATGCAAAGAACGTTGAAATCCGACTTATAACGAAGAAGCTTTGACTCGTCGAAGTTTCGCAACTAAACCGACACGGCGCCGCGCATCGTAAAAAGTCAATTTTTGATGAACTACTTTTTAGCCTTAGTGATCTAAATGAAAGTCGTTAAATCGAGAACGTACATAAAAAGAATCTCCAAATCTGACTTCGTTAGAGGAAGTTATGATTTTTCTAAGATTTAGCGTAACTGTATACAGCCCGAAATCAAATTTTAGACCAATCGATTTTTAGCTGACACAATCTAAACGAGAATTGAAGATCTTGTTAATTGGAGATCAACGATATAAAGACAGTCGAATACAGACATTGGATGACAAAGTTATGAATTTTTAACAGACTTTAGTTGTACCCATGGGTAAATGGGATAACATCACCATGGATTCTGAAAACTAAACTACCTAGGACGAAGAACGGTCACGACATGATTTGGGTAGTCATGGATCGGTTCACAAAGAGTGTACACTTCATAGCAGCCAATGAGAGATGTTTTATGGATAAGCTTGCAAATGTGTATGCGAAGGAGATAGTAAGAAATCACGTTGTTCCCGTAACGATTGTATCAGATCGTGACAGTCATTTCTAATCAAGATTTTGGAAAAGTTTACAAGAGGAAATGGGTAAGAAGTTGTGTTGAAGTACAACCTACCATCCGCAATCTGATGGTCAGAATGAAAGGACAATTCAAACACTAGAATATTTGTTTAGAGCATGTACCCTAGAATTTCAAGGTAAATGGGATGAGCATTTACCCCTAGTAGAGTTTTCCAACAACAATAATTACCATTCAAGCATTAGGATGACACCTTATCAAGCCTTGTAAGGACAAAAGTGTCGTACGCCATCTTGTTGGCTTGAGGCGGGAGAAAAGCAGTTTATGGGTCTCGAAATAGTCCATCAGACGGCTAAAAAGCTAAAAGTGATTAGAGAAAGGATGTTAGCAACTCAGGATCGCCAAAAGAGCTATGTTGACAAGAAGCAGCAACCAATGTCATTCAAAGTTGGAGATTCAGTGTTGCTCAAAGTCTCACCATGGAAGGGACTTCTAGGATTTGGAAAGAGAGGAAAGTTGGTTCCAAGATTTATTGGGTCATTCAAGGTTCTTCAGAGGATTGGGAACCAAGCTTACAAGTTGGAATTTTTAGAAGAACTGGATGGTATTCATAACACTTTCCATGTGTGTTATTTGAGGAAGTTTACGGGAGAAGTTCCTGATATAATGCCACTTTCGGAGTTAAGGATTGATGAAGATAAGAGGTTAATCGAAGAGCCTGAAGCAATTGTTGACCGTAAAACGAAGAAGTTGTGACATAGGATGGTCGAATTAGTACTAGTACGATGGAAACACTTGAATGGGCCGAACCTCACCTGGGAGATAGAGGGTGACATGATGAGTCCCTATCCACATGGGTTTACCGATGCATGATTCCAGGATGGAATCTTCCTAAGGGGGAGAGAATTGTAACGCCCGCATTTCTGGCTAAGCATTATTAAAATGATGTAATAGTTAGAGTCAACAATTGTAACCTATTTTGAAGAAATTCAGAAAAATTATTTGAGTATTATGTGATTTAAGTGAAATATACGTGCTTATAACGATATAATAAAATAATAATAAAAATATGCATAAAAATGGATTGAAAATTATGTTGGATTAGCGTCTAATCCCGTAATTATATTTGGTATGTACTTGACCCGGTTGTGCATGGTCCTTTTAGGTTGCCTTCTCCAAAGCAACTTGACAAGGTAATTTAAGGAGAGAGAGAGAGAGAGAGAGAGAGAGAGAGAATATTATGGTTTATTAATATATTATAAGAATAATATATTAAAGGAGAAATCATATTTATTTAATTGGTATTAGTCATAAATTAATTAGGAATTAATTTGGTGACTAAAAGAGACTAATTAAATAAACGGGTAGTTGAGTTTTGGGCTGGAGAACCTAATGGAATAAGGGGGAACGAAATTATGATGGGAATCCATCATATTTTCGTCCAAAGGCCCTAATCTAGAAGGTTCTATGGGCTGCTTGGTGATTAAGCTGTCCATTAAGGTTTAGACTGAAACCCTAGCAGCCAACAATATAAATAAGACCCCTAGGCTATGGAAATCGGCTACACTAGCTTCCAAGGAAACCCTAGAGCCAATTTTAGCATCTCTCACCCTCTCTCATATTGCCTTCTTGCTTGTGGGGTTTCTGAACCATTAGAGGAGTTACAATTGTGACTCTAAGCTCAAGATCAAGAAGATTACAAGGATTCAAGCTACTTGGAAGAGGTAAAACACTTAGATCTGTTTTCTTAATGATAATTTCGAATTATACTTGATAGATCTAGGTTTGTAAGTCTTGGGTTCAAAGCATGTACAATAGAGAAACCTAGATCCAAGCATTAGGGTTTGTATGAGCACATAAGATCGTTCTTATGCATAAAACTCATCAGTGATATCAGAGCCTTGATTGGTTTCAATTGTATGTGATGCTTTAACTGTTTGCTTGCTGAAAATCGTTTTTCTTGCCTCTGCCCGACTCAACTAGGCGAGTCAGTATCTGGAATCGGCGAGTTGGCCCTACTCGGTGTTGTGCGTCAGGCAGAGGATATTTCGAGATTTAGTTGCTGCTTTGTCTTGGATTTGATGCCTAAATCATTTTTTGAAGTTAGAATCCGATTATTACCTTAATTAAATGATTATCCTTGCCAAAACAATAGATAATTTCAAATCTTTTGAATATTAGTTGTTTATATGATAAATATGGATTATTTTAAAATTATTTGGTAATTATCTTATGACTAAAATTGGATTAGGTCAAATATAGATAATTATGAAATTAATTGTTTAATTTAAATTATTTGTTATTTGATCCCTTTTGTTTTGAAAAGTTCAAAACTTGCCCTCAAGTTTTGAAATTTGAATTTTGTGATTAAAAGTTTAATTTTGAATAATTTAAATTTCAAACCCTTAGAGTTTTACAAGTTTAAAATTCAACCCTATACTATTATATATTATTACAAGCTTAATATATATATATATATATATATATATATATATATATATGTATGTATGTATGTATGTATAACTTAAAATGTTAGTCTTACCGTTAGTAGGCCTCATTCACGAAGTCAGTCTATAAGGTGGGTATAAGGTTGCTTCCTATAAAATGGCGCTTAATGGGTGTACACTCACACCCACCGCTTGCTTGACTGGTGGAGGGTCGTTAGCCGAATGGGTAGGATAGGGCAACCCTCTCCTCATTAAAAGTATAATGTAAGATACAAAGTAACTACATGTTTTACAAATTCCCAATCTTAGTTACTTTAGGGTAAAATGTGAAAATGATGCTAATCCATGGAATTACACTTTGTACCCTTGTCAAACGTTGATGGAGGGCGTGTGGTTAACCGACACATGAATTTGGGGATGACATTGGTTGCAAAGGGTGACTCGATGTTTGTTATAGATCAATGGAGTGTGTGTGGTTTATCGGCACATTGATTAGGTGATAGAGACATTGAGTGCACCATGTTGATTTGCATGGTTATTCATAACTTGTTTGTGATCCTCGGTATCCCAGTCACAAATTTGAAGTGCATATCGAGATTTAAACATGCCATTGAAAAGTTCAATGAATCTCAAAGATCTAGAAGTTTTCAATACATTTAAGACCTAAATCTTTTTTTCGTTTTTCATGGTGAGAATTAGTGAATCGTCATTCACTTACCTTCAAATTATTTACTTTTAGAGTACAACATACCTTTCTAAGTAGTAAATAATGTTGTTGGATCCTAGCCCTAATTTCTCATTTGGGTGTTTAATTAGGGATTCATTTCTAATCAAACTTTGTTCCTTTCTTTTTCAGATGTCTGCAAACAACAACAACAACGCTTCTGGGTCATTCTCGTTGATGAACCTGTGTCAGAAAGTGACATTTGATGGCTCAAACTTCAACGAGTGGATGAGGTATATTCGCATGATCACACTCTACGAGGACAAAGAATATGTCCTCGATGTAAAGCTTGAAAAGATCATCCCAGATGTTGCTACACCTAAAGAGTTGGCCGCCTTTGAGGCCCACGAGCGTGATGCCATGAAAGTTCACTGCATCATGCTGGCCACCATGAACCTCAAACTCCAAAAGTCCTATGAGGACATGTATCCATATGAAATGCATTAGGATTTTCTGGACAGGTATCACCAGAGCGCGAGGCAAGAGCACTATGAGATCATTACTAACATGATCACTGCTAAGATGGGGAGTGGAGAATCCCTAACCTCTCATTTGCAGAAAATGCAGAGGTATGTTGATCGTCTTCTCAAACTTAATGTTAAGTTTGATGAGGATTTGGCTATCGGCATAATCCTCCACTCTTTGCCATCCTGTTACAACCAGTTCAAAATGACCTACCACATGAACAAAGAGGAGGTCTCCTTGAGCAAGCTCCAAGGACTTTTGAGGACTGCTGAGAGCAACCTCAAAGACAAATCTGTTGCATCTTCCCCTGCTGTGGCCGCTCCTGTAATGGCAATGGGTCAAGGAAAGGGTAAAAAGAGGAAGGCTCCATGTAAGAGCCACCAAAAAGGAAAGCCCCGAGATGGTTCATCCTCAAGTGGGACCAAAGTTGGCCCTGGTAAACCCTCCTCCGATCCCAAAGAAGCAGAGTGCTTCTACTGCCACCAAAAGGGCCACTAGAAACGAAGCTTCCCTCAGTATCTGCATGATATAAAGGATGGGAAGATTAAGCCCACCTTGCAGGTATGTATTCTATTAAATCTAATAACTCATCATTTGATACTTCATGGGTTCTTGATACAGGGTGTGGTTACCACATTTGTTCTGATATGTAGGGCCTAAAAGGAAGTAGGGAGGTGGAACATGGAAAGATGAGCCTGATTATGGGAAACAGAAGACCGTCGCCTATGACCAAAGTCGGTGTTTATTCTTTAGTGTTGAGTAATTGGTTAGGGATAGATTTAAACAATTGTTGTTATTTGCCAGATATGGCAAGAAACATTATTTCATTTCATGGGTTGTTTAGACAAGGTTTCAGATATTCTTTTGATAATAGTAATGGTTCTATTAATGTTTATTTGAATGGTGTCTTTTACTTCAATGCATTACCTTGTAATGGGATTTATGAATCTGTGATGGTTGTTGATAATTTAGGAAATAATGTTTTGAATATTGATTCGTCTACTAGTCTAGACAAAGCATGCTTGTGGCATTGTCGCCTTGTCCATGTCAACAAGAAACGCATAGCCCAACTCCAAAAGGATGGAGTGTTAGAGTCATTTGACCTTAAGGACAATGACACGTGTGAATCTTGTTTACTTGGAAAGATGACCAAGTCACCCTTTACTGGAACTTGTGAAAGGGGTGAGGGTCTATTGGATCTCATACACACTGATGTGTGCGGGCCCTTTAGATCCACCACAAGGGATGCTTGCTGCTTCTACATGACTTTCACAGATGATTATAGCAGATATGGATATATCTACTTAATCAAGCAAAAGTCAGAAACCTTTGAAAAGTTCAAAGAGTATAAGAATGAAGTGGAGAATCAGCTGGGCAGGAAAATCAAGATGCTTCGGTCAGACCGAGGAGGAGAGTACCTAAGTCTTGAGTTTCACAACTATCTAAGAGAATGCGGAATTGTTTCATAATTGACGCCTCCGAGGACGCCACAATTGAATGGTGTGGCTGAAAGACTTAATCGGACCTTGTTGGACATGGTTCGTTCTATGATGAGTCGGACTTCGTTACCGATAGCTTTTTGGGGGTATGCCTTAGAGACTGCCGCCCACATCCTTAACTTAGTTCCCACCAAGAAGGTTACCAAGACTCCTTACGAGATGTGGACAGGGAAGGCTCCCTCGTTGGCACATATTAAGGTTTGGGGTTGCGAGGCTTTCGTAAGATGAGAGACTCACAGCAAGCTCGAACCTCATAGTGAGAAGTGTTATTTCATCGGCTACCCACAGAAGTCTTTTGGCTATCTTTTCCATAGACCGAGTGACAATGTTGTCTTCGTTACTAGAAGAGGAGTTTTCCGAGAAAGGGAATTGATAAGCCAAGAAGACAGTGGGAGGCAAATTGAACTTGAAGAGATTCAAGATCAAAGCGATGAAGGGACCTCTGACACTGGCACTCAACATGAGGAGGAAACTCCTGTTGAACCTGTTGACGAGTCCTTACCTCTTCGATGTTCCACTAGGGCTAGTGTTCCACCCCAGTTTTATGGATTTCATATTACTACTGAAGGGGATACATTTATTAGTGATAGTACACTAGTAAATTTGGACGAACCTAGCAGCTACAAGGAAGCCATGGCAGGCCTGGAGTCTGCTAAATGGAAAGAGGCGATGGACAGGGAGATTCAGTCCATGTACGACAACCAAGTTTGGAATTTGGTTGATAATGTACCGGGTCGAAAGACAGTCGGGTGCAAGTGGATCTTCAAGAAGAAGACAGACATGGATGGGAAAGTGCATACTTATAAAGCACGATTGGTTGCGAAGGGCTTTACTCAAACTCCCGGAGTTGACTATGATGAGACCTTCTCACCGGTTGCGAAGATAAAGTCTATTAGGGTGATGCTTGCAATAGTTGCGTTTCATGATTATGAAATATGGCAGATGGACGTGAAAACCGCTTTCCTTAATGGAAAGTTGGTTGAGGATGTTTACATGAATCAACCAGAGGGTTTTGTCGATGCGAAGCATCCAAATAGAGTATGCAATCTTGAGAAATCCATTTATGGATTGAAACAAGCGTCTCGCAGATGGAATCTTTGTTTTGACGAGAAAGTTAAAGAGTTTGGCTTTCTGCGAAGTGAAGATGAATATTGTGTATATGTCAAGGCCAGGAGGTCAAGTCCTGGCTTGGGAAATGTTTCGCTATGAAGGACCTCGGAGAGGCTGCTTATATTCTGGGAATAAAAATAGTAAGAAACAGGGAAAAGAGACTGATAGGACTCAGTCAAGATACATACTTGGATAAGGTACTAAAGCGTTTTAGTATGGAAAATTCCAAGAAAGGGGAGTTGCCAATCCAAAGCAATACCAAGCCGAGTAAGACTCAGAGCCTGAGTACAGAGGCAGAGATAGCTGATATGAGTCGAGTTCCTTATGCTTCCGCAGTAGGCTCTATCATGTACGCTATGACTTGTACTCACCCTGATGTGGCCTTCGCTTTGAGCATGGTCAGCAGATATCAAGGGAACCCTGGTAGAGCTCATTGGATTGCTGTTAAGAATATTCTTAAGTACCTTCGGAGGACCAAGGAGTGATTTCTAGTCCTCGGTGGGAGTGATGACTTAAGGGTACGAGGGTACAGTGACGCTAGTTTTCAAACGGATCGGGATAATTACCGATCGCAGTCGGGCTGGGTCTTTACCCTAAATGGGGGAGCAATGACTTGGAAAAGTTACAAGTAGGAGACCGTAGCTGATTCAACGTGCGAATCAGAAATACATTGCGACGAGCAAAAGGTCAAAGGAGGCTATATGGTTGAAGAGCTTCATTGGAGACCTTGGAGTTATGCCATCCATAAAGGAGACGATGGAAATTTTTTGTGATAATGAAGGAGTGGTTGCCTTAACCAAGGAACCAAGAGATCATGGTAGATCTCGACATATCGACAGAAAATACCATTTTATCAGACATCGGATAGAAGAGGGACTCCTCATTGTGAAGAGGGTATCATCAGAAGAAAACCCAACAGATCCCCTTACGAAGGGACTGAGTAGGGTCAAACACTTGCAACACGTTAGGAGCATTGGGCTGAAGGATGATATAAGTTTGGATTAGATAGGAAACGTGTAATAGATAGTTTGTACTTAACATTTGATGAATGAATAAAGTTGTGTTATTTATGAGTAAAGCTACTATCTTGTGTTGGTTATTTATCTATTGTTTCAATTTTGCATGTTTTGACTTCCTGAATGATAGGATTATTCAAACAGTCCACAGTCGGTCATGTTTTGGAAGTAGATATGAATGAATACTGTCATGAATTGTTTGTAGATTGTCTGAAAGGTTTTGGGCATAGCAAAGGTTTGTTGCAAAGTTCATGAGTGCTTATGAATATGATTTGAGCATTGGAATAAACCTGAGTTTGCTGGTATCACTTCCTGGTGTTTTACCTTAAGTGATCGCAAAGCGATAATATCATATAATCTTAAAACTTAGAGATATGGTTGTTGTTTGTTGGTTGGTTATGCATTGATGATGTGTAAACGCATCAGTAACTTGATGTTATAAAACACATTGTTGTGCATAATTCAATTAGTAAATAATGGATGCATATGAGTCGAAGTTGACCTGTTCCTTTTATTCTATGAGAATAAAAGTGATATCTTGGCCACTCAATGATTTGGTTTGACTTATGTGCCAGGCCCGGTCAGAATGAAGTTGATGTGTTCAACATTCTATGTCAAACAAATCAGAGATCGAGAAACGAATGCTGGACAATAAGCATTGTCAGCATGATATTTAGAACAGAGGATTATACGATCCCTTATCTAAAGGACAAGTTGATCAGAGTTGACAGCGAAGTATAAGAGCTACGATTGCTAATCGGATTCTGAAGTCATATGTGAGATATAGTTACTAGACTTATCCAAGTGGGATACTGTTGGATTAGTGTCTAAGCCCGTAACTATATTTGGTATGTACTTGACCCGGTTGTGCATGGTTCTTTTGGGTTGCCTTCTCCAAAGCAACTTAACAAGGTAATTTAAGGAGAGAGTGAATATTATGGTTTATTCATATATTATAAGAATAATATATTAAAGGAGAAATCATATTTATATAATTGGCATTAGTCATAAATTAATTAGGAATTAATTTGGTGACTAAAAGAGACTAATTAAATAAAGGGGTATCAGCTGTCAAATGCATGATAGTTGAGTTTTGGGCTGGAGAACCTAATGGACTAAGGGGGAACGAAATTATGATGGGGATCCATCATATTTTCGTCCAAAGGCCCTAATCTAGAGGGTTTTATGGGCTGCTTGGTGATTAAGCTGTCCATTAGGGTTTAGATAAAAACCCTAGCAACCAACAGTATAAATAAGACCCCTAGGCTACGGAAATCGGCTACACTAGCTTCCAAGGAAACCCTAGAGCCGATTTTAGCATCTCTCACCCTCTCTCATATTGCCTTCTTGCTTGTGGGGTTTGTGAACCATTAGAGGAGTTGCAATTGTGACTCTAAGCTCAAGATCAAGAAGATTACAAGGATTCAAGCTACTTGGAAGAGGTAAAACACTTAGATCTATTTTCTTAATGATAATTTTGAATTATACTTGATAGATCTAGGTTTGTAAGTCTTGGGTTCAAAGCATGTACAATAGAGAAACCTAGATCCAAGCATTAGGGTCTGTATGAGCACATAGGATTGTTCTTATGCATAAAACCCATAAAATTAGACCCGGTATCTTTAATGAATGTTGAAGCAGTCATAACTAGGATTCCGGAGATATAAAGAACATTGAAATCCGAATTATAACGAAGAAGTTAGGACCCGTCGAAGTTTCGCGACTAAAGTGGCACAACGCTGCGTATCGTAAAAGGTGAATTTTTGATAAACTACTTTTTAGCCTTAGTGATCTAAATGAAATTCATTTTATGCGTTAAACTGAGAACATACATATAAAGAACGTACAAATCTAACTTCGTTAGAGGAAGTTACGATTTTTCTAAGATTAAACGTAGGAGTACACAACCCGAAAATCGAATTTTAGACCAATCGATTTTTAGCTGACACAATCTAAATGAGAATTGAAGATCTCGTTCATAGGAGCTCAATGATATAAATACAGTCGAAAACGGACGTTGGAAGACAAAGTGATGAATTTGTAACGGACTTTAAATGTCTAAGTCTGTTAAAATATAACTTTAAAAATAAAGTCAAAATTAGCCTACATAGTATAAACAAAAGTTGTAAATCACGTCGCTATTTATGTGTGGAAATAAAGAACGTCAAAAACGGATCTTGTATGCAAACGTTACAGATTTTAGAAGATAATTAATTTTTAGGCTAAACCAGCGAGTGACACGTGGCACGATCTGAGCCACTACTTCTTCCCCACTGCTTTGCACTAGATACTGACATTTGGAAAATTATGCTCAGCGTAATTCTTAGGTACGCCCAGCATGCTGCTGTTTTAGCCATTACGCCCCACGTAATTTTGAGTACGCTCAGCGTACTGGGGATTGGGTAGCCTATAAATAGAGCTCGTTTTTCACTCACTTCTCCACACCTCTTCAACCCATTCTCTGTCAAACACCCTCAAACCATCTAGGCCTTTCCCTAGCACATCCTAGGTGTTAGAAGCGAGTCCCAAAGCGCCAGAAGGCCACAAGAAGAAGAGCTTTCGGCTCAGAAGTTCTGCCCGTGCAGAGCCATGTTCCTCGCTAAACCCCCTTGTAAGTGAGTTATGCTTACCATACTTTAAGCATACCTTATGTTTAAGTTCATTATCGTTTTTATGAACCTATAAGCAAGATTTACTAATGATTCCAAGTCGTTATACCGATTGATCTACACGGGGATGATGTCTAGGCTGTGATTTCGTGAGGTGTTTAAAGTGGGATTTCCAAACAGAATACTTTGTATACCAAACAGACCCTACCTCCGATATGATCCTTTCTGATTGTTCCTTACTTGATAGATCATGAAAGTAGAATTTGAGTTAATGATGAATCTAGACTAATAATTAGTCACAATAACTATTAGACTTAGGGGTGAGCATTTGGACCGGTGGACCGGACCGGACCGTTTTTTTGGACCCTCGGGCCGGTTCTCGGTTCTAAGATTTCTCTCCGGTCCGGTCTGGTTTTTTTCCCAGTTCGGTCCGGTTTTTACCGGGTTTAGAACCGGTTGGACATGATTAAGATTTTTGTGACGTTTTTTAAACACCTATAACTCATTCGTTTTAAGTCGGATTGACCTGCGGTTTTTTCCAATATTTAGTTTACAGTTTGTAGATGAATTTAGACTATAATTTTGTTTATTTTGGTATTATATTCACCTCGTTACAATCCTTCAAAGTAGAGCTATCAAAGCTGGAAAAAATTCAGCTTTTCAGCAACATTTTGTAATCTGTGACGTTTTTTAAACACTCATAACTCATTCGTTTTAAGTCGGATTGAACGAAGATTTTTTCCAACATTTATTTTACAGTTTGTAGATGAGTTTAGACTATAATTTTGTTTATTTTGGTATTATATTCACTGAGTTACAATCATTCAAAGTAGAGCTATCAAAGCTGAAAAAATTCAGCTTTTCAGCAAGATTTTGTAATCTGTGACGTTTTTTAAACACCCATAACTCATTCTTTTTAAGTCGGATTGACCTCTGGTTTTTTCCAACATTTAGTTTATAGTTTGTAGATGAATTTAGACTATAAATTTGTTTATTTTGGTATTATATTCACTGAGTTACAATCCTTCAAAGTAGAGCTATCAAAGCTGAAATATTTCAGCTTTTTAGTATTATTTTATACTATAATTCCGAGTCCGTGTTTAGAACATGTGGTAGAGTTGTAAGTGAGTATCAGACTAGTTTATCGATATTGATAGTTGAAGCTTTGTTATGCACCCAATATTGGGTGATAAATTCTACAAATCCGATAGTTGACAACGTTGATGACATTTTGAACGATGATGATATAGCTTTGGGTAAAAAAATTACAATCTTTATTCTTTTTTTATACAATTATTATTTTTTATTAAATACTAACAACATTTTCATTTGTGTTTATGTAGAGATTGCACAAGATTTAAATATGTTACATATGGATGACAATGATATGGAGAATAGACCAATAGAAGATTAGATTATGAGTTTATGAAGTTTATTAGTTTGATTGATTTTAAAGTTTAAACTATGATTTTTGTTGTTACGGTAATACTTTTGTATGTTTATCTTAAAATTGTTTAACTTTTGTTGGTGAACTTGATTTATATGTTAGTTGCTTTTATTTGGAAAATTAATTTTTGCAAATTGCAACTTATAATATTATACATCAATGTAGATTAGTTAGGCATGAAACGGAAACGTATTAATTTTGCAAGTTATAATATTATACATCAATGTAGATTACTTATTATACTCTATGAAATTAAACTTGTACCGGTCCAAACGGGTCCAAAAACCAGAAAACCCGAACCCGGACCCGGACACGGACACGGACACGACTCATCCGGTCCAGTCCATGGTCCACAAAATTCTCCATAACCAGTTCGGTCCAAGAGTCGGTCCGGTCCAGGCCGGTCCAAGAGCCGGTCCGGTCCGGGCTGGTCCAAATGCTCACCCCTAATTAGACTAATAATTAATAATAATGATACTAGGTTTCGTCAAAGGAAAAGGAAATTGTTAGAAGCGAAGCGCTGCCCGAATTTCGAGTCGTCACTTTAACAAGTAAGTGCATAGTTACTTTCATCTTACACATAGATATAAAGTGTTTAATATAAATTACACGCTATATGTGCATATTATCTGTGTTCTTGATATCTATGCTAGATGAATAATTTATATATGTTTTAATTGATTTAAATTGTATAAGTATTTTATACCTATAAATATTTTGGGTAAAGATGGGTAAATGAAATAGATGATGAAAGATGAAATAAAATTATGAGAGATCTCGATGTTAAAGCTGATCCAGTCAATTAGCAGAGTATAGATGACGACTATAGACTATTCTAGACAGTCTAGTGGAACGCTAGCAGGCTCACAACCTGTAGGTGTTTGTGAATGACATGTGTACAGGTGTACTCCATCCCCCTCATGGTTGCCTTACTGGAATCTATTGCTGAGGAATCCCCTAAGCATTATTGTCAATCCTTAAGATAATCCTTAGGCTAGGTCCCTTAAATTAGATACTTTAGGGACAGAAAGTGAGGATAACGGGAACGGGTAATCGGGTTGAATAAATTTATGAAATTAAAGAACTTAATTATTGTGGGTTGAAAACTCTATGTGCTCACCAAGCTCCAAAGCCTGACCCACTCAGTTCTTATATTACAGGTAGTGGCACAAGAGCACTAGTGTGATGAACAAATAAGAGAGTTATGGATTATAGTCCAGTAGAATAACAGATGTTGTAAGGCGTATGTTATTTACTGTTTATGCTTATGTACTGTATTGACGATGACATCCCAACGCTTTTAATATAATTAAAATGGATTTATTCGGAAATACTTAGATAATATCTTTATCACATTTTAGGAACAGATTCCGAAATATTATTCTTTAAAAAGATACTCTGAGTTTTAAATAAACCATAAACAAATTGGTATTTTCTGGCCGTGAAATTAGAGATGTCATAGGAACATATAAGACTCAAGGGAACCTCATCGAAAATTTTACATAAAAAAGGGGCTACATAATAAGATTACCCTAAAATGAAAGAATTACAAACAAATAATGTAAATTATTGCATTTATGATTTATAAGTCCCTTAGTAATCTTAGCGTCCTTATAATTCACGATGGATTGATTATTGCTCCATGGTACATGTGTCTTATTTACTATAGCGATTTCATACAATCTGGAAGTTGGATCGAAGAACAGTCAAAGTTGGGAGTGATGAAGACTTAAACATAGAAGCAGTAGCCCTCCTTCACTTTTTTTAAGAAATTGGTTATTGTTTAAGTCTTAATGATACTAGATACGTATCAAGTATAACTTAAAACTAATTATTTGTATTTGAGTTAGCGAATATTGTTTATACTTTTATGTTTCGATACAATCGTCACTACTTCTTAAGTCTTGAAACTAAACTTTGATAGTTTCCATGGTTGGTCCTAATCCCACTTAAGAGAGTAAGCAATTGGCACAACTGAATTTGATCGGTTTGTCAAATTGTTTTCGACACCTTACAGGCTCTGACTACTTCGACTCCTCACTATACACATTCGACCCCAACAGCTTCAAATGGATTATCAATTATGGTTATAGTTTACTGGTTCACGGTGGTCATTTGGATGTTCTCGTTTGTACTACCTTCTCTCCTAGATAGTAAATTTATAAGTTATCCACTAATAATTTTTTACAAAAGGAAATAGGTGACTTATAACTAAAATTAGTATTCGAATATCTTGTTCATTTAGAGACTCATACCTAAACCATATCATCATTAACACAAGTTACGATTACAGATTTTTACCAAAATGATCGCTATTGTTCATAATGTTGCATCACAATAATAGATTTTAGTGAATTGCATTGTTGGTCTTTAGAGTTTTCAAACAGAAAAATAACATAAACTGTCTTTGCATGAGAAGTTTTTGACATAAATAGTCTATGTGCTTCAAATAGATAAATTAAGGTCATCATCACGTTAACTTTAACCTCAAATTAAATCGAATCTCCCATGGTAAACCTCTTAAATAGTTTTATTTTTTTATTTTTTTATTTTTTTTTTGTTTTGTTATGTTTTTGTTTTTGTATTTAACAAATTTATCCCAAACAATCTAAGATATTTTAAAAACACCTTCATATATATCAAAATTTACTATAAGTATTAATGTATTTGTTATGGCTTGTATTAAGTTTTATTATGATACATAATATATAATTTTTTTCATCTATGATACTTACTAGAATAACTAGATAAAAAAAATATTCAAAACATTTATTTAATAGAAATGGTAGTATGACATGTTATTAAATAGAGTAAATTACACGAATGGTCCCTATGGTTTGGGGTAATTTGCGTGTTTGGTCCCTAACTTATTTTTTTAACTCGGAAGGTCCCTACTGTATGTTTTTGTTACGTGCTTGGTACCTACCTGTTTGTTTTTGTTACGCGTTTGGTCCCTGTCTTACTCAAAAAGACTATTATTTAAATAAGGAAAAATAACGGGGTGGGTAAGGTAATGTGAGGGGAGTGGGTTGAGGGTGCGTTTATTTAAATAAAATAAAAAACCAAAGGCAAAATAGTCTTTTTAGGAAATACAGGGACGAAACGCGCAAAAAAAATAAACAAACTATAGGGACCTTCCAAGTTAAAAAAATAAGTTAGGGACCAAACACGCAAATTACCCTAAACCATAAGGACCATTCATGTAATTTACTCTATTAAATAGAAAGGGACTAGTATTCAAAACAACATATTATATTGATCAAATATGTTATTTATTTTTTTATTATCAAATATCATATAATAATTTTGATTGGAAAAACATATCCAAACACCATAATTTTATTAAATCCAAAATCTCCACATTAGGTTATTTTAAAAAAAAATACTAAATACGGATACTTCAAAATACCCTTCAATTATGTACATTAGATTTCGTTTCCTAGTAAGAAATACATACATATCTTCCAATTTAATAATCGATGACAAAGCATATACTAGTAATTAATCCTTTGTAATTATATCGTATTACCATTGTCCATTATCATATAAAGTCTTATATAAACATGGTTTTCAAACAAAGTTTCATATAAACTAAAACACCACAAAACAATTGAGACATTAGTTCAACTGAATCGTATACATTCACTACAAATGAGAAGAGTTAAACTTAATTTCCTTGTCTTCCTTATTGTTACATCCATGGCAGTTATAGAAATCTCGATCGTAAGTGTGTGCGTTTATATAGAAATCATAGTTTTCGTTGTAAATATGTCTCAAATAAATTATAATTTTATATGTCTTTTTGTGTTCCAGGTCGGAGGTGAAGGTTCTGTGCCAATCGAACGTAAATGCTAATTTAGTCTTTAACCTTTTTTCTCAATAAAATATTTCTTTTATTATTATTACTATTAATAAAAGAACATATGTTTGTAGAATGCCCTTCCGCATGTTCAGTTCGTTGTTCTGCAACACACCATCATAGTCATTGTATGGATGTATGCATAGACTGTTGTGGAAAGTGTTTATGTGTTCTTTCTGGTACTCTTGGAAACAAAGATGAGTGTTCGTGCTATAGAGACTTGAAAACCAAGTATGGACAACCTAAATGTCCTTAAAACCCAAAAGGCAAAAATGTAACACCCTTTCTTTAAGTTTTTGTATTTTTCATTTATGAAAAGATAAATAATTACTATATCTTTTAGTTTGAGACAAACTTCATGTGTATTCATTGTCATTTTCTTTTTCTTACCGAAATGTGTTGTTTTTTAAGATAAATGAATGAGAATGTTCAATTTAAGCTTGATGAAGCACTTGCACGGTTTTGGGAAGCTATTACACAAAATTGTGATTCTCTTAAGGAAAAATGAAAGAAGAAATTAAGGAAAGTGAGTACACAACGATGTAAGGGTTCGATTTAACCAAAAGGTTTTCCAACTAAGTGTTGAAAAATAACTTGTTAGTGTGACCTTATGACTATAATTATATTTTTTACAATAACGCTTTATATTGTGACATAGCAGGTCCCTGAACTTTAATTATATAGTATGATGGATATAACATTGTTCTATAACTTGAGGGAGTATTGTTGTATGGTTTCAACTTCTTGTCTCGTGATGTATAACTAATGAATTTCTTACCCAATTAATGAACGATCAAATGGAGACTCAAAATTTTATCCCTTAAGTTCAAACACTCCCAATAAACACCATTATGATGAGTACAAATAGGCATCAATATATCTATCAGAAATCAGGAAGACACCATTAATTATAGCCTCGTGTTCAACATCATTGAAGGTGTCATTATTTCCATGTAAGTGTTCTTTATATTGAATTAAGGTTATTAATGTTTATAAATAAATTAATCTTCGATTATATCTATTGATCTTACACGTGGTATCAGAGCCAATGTTAACTTTAACCTATACCCTAATTTCTATTTCAAATTTTATTAAGATGATACTCCTGTCCTTATACGTATATGAACCCTAAACTTGATAATGGCCTAACATGAATTAAGATTTATCATAAATTGTTTAGGGTTGTTTTCTTGATAAGCGATGCATGTAAAATTAAACTTCATAAACCACTATCATGGTCATTATTGTTGAATTTGTTTTCCGGGTGGATACCCCTTGTCCAGAAATAACTTTATCATGGGGCTCCATCCGTTTCTCACTTTTTGTTTGAGTTTGTCAAATGACCAATAAAGGTCCAAAATTAAGGTATGTGAATATGTTTTAGATCATGTATTTTTTTTTTCAAGAATGTCATTATATGAGCCCTATGTATAATTATTTATTTTTAAGGTGAAGAAATGAGTTAATTTATTATTGTTTACATTAAAAATTCATAATCTTAACTCTTGACTTGATAATGGCTTAAAGCATTAAAATTATGTTATTAACATGCAATGGAAATAGGTTTGCTTTCCTGCCTTCGTGTATTGTTTTAATACCATAATTTAATGTTTTAGAATTCTAATGCAAACATACGGATAATTAACCATTTACATCCAATGAGTAAATATTCTTTATTTTAGTGCTTTTCAAAGCTGCAAATTATAATTAATCTAATGGGAATGGTGAATGGGGATGGAATCATGTTTAGCTCATTATCGGAAATATTGATTATGGTAGCGAATGCATAACTTGTTATGAGTATATTAATTTTGTTCATATACATTTAGAAACAATTACAAAAACTCCATATTATGTAAATTGGTTTTACATATATCCAATATTGTCAAGATATGTATATACTATATTCAATGTATCTAATATTTTAGAATTCACTTCCAGAAAACGGAAAAATCATGTTGTTAGTATATATACTCAGTCATCCATTCACCTATATAGTCATCCATTCATCTATATTTATGTATAAATATTTTATGATTATGTGAAATATTACTATGAATGGAAGAACTATATGTTCTCCCATAATGCATTGGGAATAGTGGTTTCAAGTCTTCATTATGCATGAATTATACACATACGCCCACAATTGTTTGGTGTTGTGAAATCGTAAATAAATATACATTTTTCAGTCCATTGTATTTTTTGTTTTCACTGAAAAATATTACACAAACTATCACCAAACATTGTAAACTCATTGGCTCACTCTTATTGCCAACAATCATGAAGAACATTGCATGATGCAAATGAAACTTTACTTTTACTACAATTGCCTATGATATTATGGTTCAGATATGTCTTCATTGTTTATCCAAATTTTGAACACATTATTAATTTGATAAATTTTAATTTTATACTAAATAATGAGTAGTATCTTTAATGTTGAGTTTAAGTTACTGGACCAAATAAAGTTTTATTGAGTTTGGCTTTTGAGTTTATTGAACACCACATTAAGCGACTGAGTTGTTATTCAATGAACCTAAATGTTGGATGATTAATGACTTATGTGGTGAATTTTAAGCATAATATGCATAAAAATTATATTTCTGCCCAAAAGTGATTGCAATATGTATGTAGCATAGATTATTTTTTAAGACACAATATATCTAGTATTTGGTCTAACAAAAGTGAAACTAGTAATTAAACAAGATGTCTATACGACCTATTGTTTTGGTGTTAGTAATGGGTGTATTGATATGCTTTATCTATGTTATCCCGTAAATAACTTGAATGTCTATTTAGTTATGGTAAAACTCAAGTAAATAAAAGGGATAGTTCTATTAAAGTCTAAAAAACTTGTACAAATACGGGCAGAACATAAAAGACTCAAAGGAACCTTGTTGAAAATTTTACCTAAAAAAGGGGCAACATAATGAGATTACCCAAAAATGAAAGAATTGCCAACAAATAACGTAAATTATTGCATTTATGATTTAAAAGTCCCTTAGTAATCTTAGCGTCCTTATAAATTCACGATGAATTGATTATCGCTCCATGGTACATGTGTCTTATTTATTATAGAGATTTCATACAATCTGAAAGTTGGATCGAAGAGCAGTCAAAGTTGGGAGTGATGAAGACTTAAACATAAAAGCGGTAGCCCACCTTCATTTTTTAGAAACTGGTTATTGTTTAAGTCTTAATGATACTATATACATATCGAGTAAAGCTTAAAACTTATTATTTGTATTTGAGTTAGCGAATATTGTTTATACTTTTATGTTTCGATACAATGATGTAATAATTACTTTCAATTCCCAAAATGGTCACTACTTCTCAAGTCTTGCAACTAAACTTTGACGGTTTCCATGTTGGGTCCTAATCCTTAAGAGAGTAAGCAATTGCCACAACTGAATTTCTTTAGTTTGTAAAGTTGTATTCGACACCTTATAGACTCTGACTACTTCAACTCCTCACTATACACATTTGACCCCCAACAACTTCAAATAGATTATCAATTATGATTATTGTCTACTGGTTCATGGTGGTCATTTGGATGTTCTCATTTGTACTACCTTCTCTCCTAGATAGTAAATTGATAAGTTATCCACTAATAATTTGTTACTAAAGGAAATATGTGACTTATAACTAAAATTGGTATTGGAATGTCATGTTCATTTAGAGACTCATACCTAAACTATATCGTCATTGACACAAGTTATGATTGCAGATTTTTACCAAAATGATAGCTATTGTTCATAATGTCACATCATAATAATAGTTTTTGGTGAATTGCATTGTCCGTCTTCATAGTTTTTAAATAGAAAAATAACATAAATTGTCCTTGCATAAGAAAATTTTACATAAATAGTCTATGTATTTCAAATAGATAAATTGAGGTCATCATGTTAACTTTAACCTCAACTTAAATAGAATCTCCTATGGTAAAACTCTTATATAGTTTTTATTTTTTTTATTTTTTAATTGAACATATTTATCCCAAACAATCTAAGATATTTTATAAACCCCTTCATATATATTAAAATTTACTATAAGTATTAATGTATTTGTTATGGATCATATTAAGTTTTATTATGATACGTAATATATAGTTTTTTTCATCTATGATATTTACTATAAGAACTAAATAAAAATAATAAAAAAATTATTCAAAACATTCGCTTAATAAAAATAGTAGTATGACATATTATTAAATAGAAAGGGACAAGTATTCAAACCAACATACTATATTGAATCCAAAATCTCCAAATTAGGTTATTTAAAAAAACAATACTAAATATGGATACTTCAAATACCCTTAAATTATGTACATTTGATTTTGTTTCCTAGTAAGAAATACATGCATATCTTCCAATTTAATAATCGATGACATAACTTATTCCAGAAATTAATCCTTTGTAATTATAACATATTACCATTGCCCATTATCTTATAAAGTCCTATATAAACATGGTTTTGAAAACAAAGTTTCATATAAACTAAAACACCACAAAACAATTAAGACATTAGTTCAATTGAATCGTATACATTCACTACAAATGGTAAGAGTTTAACTTAATTTCCTCGTCTTCTTTATTGTTGCATCCATGGTAGTTATAGAACTCTCGATTGTAAGTGTTGGCGTATATATGGAAATTATAGTTTTAGTTGTAAATGTGTCTCAAATAAATTATAATTTTACATGTCTTTTTGTGTTCCAGGCCGGAGGTGAAGGTTCTGTACCAATCGAATGTAAATGCTGATTTAGCCTTTAAACTTTTTTCTAAATAAAATATTTCTTTTATTATTATTACTATTAATAAAAGAACATATGTTTGTAGAATGCCCTTCCACATGTTCAGTTCGTTGTTCTGCAACACACCATCGTAGTCAGGATGTATGCGTAGACTGTTGTGGAAAGGGTTTATGTGCTCCTTCCGGTACTCTTGGAAACAAAGATGAGTGTCCGTGCTATAGAGACTTGAAAACCAAGTATGGAGAACCTAAATGTCCTTAAAACCCAAAGGGCATAAATGTAACACCCTTTCTATAAGTTTTTGTATTTTTCATTTATGAAAAGATAAATAGTTACTATATCTTTTAGTTTGAGACAAACTTCATGTGTATTCGTTGTCATTTTCTTTTTTTTACCGACATGTGTTGTTTTTTAAGATAAATGAATGAGAGTGTTCAATTTACGCTTGATGAAGCACTTGAACAGTTTTGGGAAGCTATTGCACAAAATTGTGATTCTCTTAAAAAAATAAATAAGAAATCAAGGAAAGTGAGTGCACATCTACGTAAGGGTTCGATTTAACCAAAAGGTTTTCCAACTAAGTGTTGGAAAATAACTTATTAGTGTGACCTTATGACTATTTTGTCACGCTAATTATATGTTAGGTATAATTATATTTTGTACGATAACATTTTTGTAGTGACATATCAGGGAACTTTAATTATGTAGTATGATGGATATAACATTGTTCTATAACTTGAGGGACTATTGTTGTATGGTTTCAACTACCTGTCCGCTTATATATAACTAATGAATTTACTACTCAATTAATGAACGATCAAATAGAGACTCAACATTTTCTCCTTTATGTTCAAATACTCCCTATAAACACCATCATGACGAGTACAAATAGGCATCAATATATCCATCTGAAATCAGGAAGACACCATTAGTGTAAAAAAGGGAATCAAATTATAGCCTTGTGCTCAACATCATTGAAGTGATCATTCTTTCCATGTAAGTGTTCTTTAAATTGAATTAAGGTTATTAATGTTAATGAATAAATTAATCTTCGATTTTCTCTATTGATCTTACACGTGGTATCAGAGGCAATGTTAAATTTAACATATACCCTAATTTCTATTTCAAATTTTATTAAGATGATATTCCTGCCTTTATATGTATATGAACCCTAAACTTGATAATGGCCTAACACGAATTAAGTTTTATCCTAAATTGCTGAGGGTTGTTTTCTTGTAAGCGATGCATGTAAAATTAAACTTCATAAACCACTATCATGGTCATTATTGTTGAATTTATTTTCTAGGTGGATCCCCCTTGCCCAAAAATGGCTTTATCTTGGGGATCCATCTGTTAGGATCAGATATTCGACTGTCTATAGGATCCAATGTTATGTATCATTAGCATACACGAGTGGATGCAGGATTGGTGGAAGTTTCATGAGTGGGTGCAGTGTGAAGCGGGTCAGCGCAAGGAATGGTTAGCCACTCTTGAGAGAGTGAGAGTAGGTTGAAGGTGCATCTAAGGTGTTGGGATTTAGAGATCGGGAATTCCGTATGAGAACCGTCTGATTTTATTGTGTTTTAGTGCCAGTTGACTCTTGTGCATTGTGGGGCACACATTGATGAGGGATGACTATCAAATGAATACACTAATTTATATGCTGTGAAGGTTAAATAACCTTACAGTGAAGGATTCGGCCCTATTGCGCAGCTCTCATTTGAGTCTAACACTTGTAGGGTTGGTTCCTTTAGTCGAAAGATTATTTTAGTTTTGTTGCATGTAATTGTATTCATGAAGTGTTTGGTTTACATTGATTGGAGTTTTGCACCAGGTGATGGCAGGGGAGGTGGCGAAATCCTAAGAGAGTCTAGGAAGTATCTTGTGCGGTTGTCTCCCTGTTGATCAGGTTCTGGGAGTATTATTAGGATTCGGTTTTAGAGTACCCGAGGTGATCCTTAAGGAGAGTATGGATAGGTGTGGAAGATAGTATTGGGCCCGAACTACTGGAAGCACAAGATCCATACTTGAATTAAGGAAAGTTTTAGGGATTCTAAGGGCTGGTCGGGGAAGATAGCATGGTTGGATACCATAATTTATGGCAATGTTTATGTTCTGTTAATCTTTCAGTTGTGGATGTTCAGGCATGCAGATGGATCTGGTAAGTGGTTTGAGCCCAGTGGCATTATTGATTTGGCTTGTTTGGTTCAGATCTAGTGAGCTTTTGGTTTGAGGCCTCAGGGGGTTTTTCTCGAGGTCAAGTATTCGGGTCACGGGACTCATGAAGGGGATGATGATTATGATGGGTTTTGAGCATTCTAACACTCCTATGGTGTACATACAACCCTATAAACCTTGGATCTATGTTTTCTCTATTATACATGCAAATATTCAATATTCCAAGGTTTTATCCTAACTAGCATAATATGAAACAACTATACTACAAAAGCCTAGTTAGATAACATACCTTTTGATGAAGCTTGAAGTCTTGAACTTTAAGAGCTTAACCCTAATAGTGTGGAAGCCTCAAGTGGAATCACAAATCACCAAAAAAAACCTTGGAAACCTTGAGAGAATAGTAAGCACACTAGAAATTGGCCCACTATTGTTTACTCACACACTAGTGTCATTTCATGTGCCAAAGACCTCTTTATAATGTATGGAGGATTAGGGTTTCATCCATGTAAACCCTAATACCCATGACCTTTCATTTCCATAGGATCCATGGGTTAAAAACTCCATGGACTATCCATGCAAGCTTAGCCCATCCTAAATGAACTTAGCCCATACTATATATAAGAGTCCATATTTAATTAGTTCCTTTTGATCACTAAATTAATTCTTGATCAATACTAATTAAATAATATAATTCTGTAACACCTGTGTTTATGGGCTTGTAATTAATGTTGATATAATAGTCTAGGTTAATCTTTGTAACCCGTTTCGAAATAATAGGAGTGTATTATTTGAGTATTATGTGTTTTGTGCTTAATTGCTTAATTATGTGATTTGATTAATTAAGAATAAAAATAAGCGTCAAAATTTAAGTGTAAAATAAACTCGATATCTTTACATAAAGTTGTAATGGCCGAAACGAGGTTTCCGAATATATATATATATATATATATATATATATATATATATATATATATATATATATATATATATATATATATATATATATATATATATATATAACGCCCAAATCTGACATCGTATGAGGAAGTTATGATTTTCTGAAGTTTCGACTTAGCGGTATGCAGCCCGAATACTCGATTTGAGATCGAGCAGTTTTTAGCCGAAACAATCTAAACGAGAATCAAAGATCTCGTTGTTAGTAGCGAAACGATGAAAATTTAGGCGAGAACGGACGCCGGGCGAAGAAGTTATGAATTTATAACGAAGTTTTCCTGTCCTGGCCTACTAAAAATAACTAATAAAAATAAAATCAAAATTAGCCGATGCAGTCTAAACGAAAGTCGTAGAGCGTAGTCTCACCTACGCGTGAATATAAAGAACGTCGAAAACGGAGTTCGTATGAAGAAGATATGAATTTTTGAAGTTTATTAAATAATTAAAATATATAAATTTAATCTTTAATTTGGATGTATATCCGAAGGAGTCACCGATATGATCCGAAGTACGCCCAGCGTACCCCGATGCATGCACCGCCTCGGACTCGAGTGCTCCGATGACGCATGCAGTGACGATCCGAGGAGTACGCCCCGCATAAGGGCATTACGCCCAACGTACGTGCGAGGCTCAGCCTCTATAAAAGGCTTGCGAGGGCAGCCGAGAGTTTTGCTCTTTTTCTCTTCTCTCTCTCGTTTTGCATCGTTTTGCGTGCCATTTATACCCCAAAGCCCCGGTAATATTCCCGAGCCCCGAAGCAAGTTTCGAAGCCCCGAAGATCCCGAGAAGTGCGATTCCCGAGCCGAAGCTCTGCCCGCGAGGAGTTCGATTTTTGTGAAGTCTGTATTTGTATATATTTGTTGAATGACTTGTAATGTTATCGTTTATGCTTTATGGTCTGTATCGAAACATGACATCCCGAGTTTTGATTATATAATGAAAATGCATCTCTTGATGAAATGCTTTGATAAATATTATATTACCATATTTTGTTTTGGGAACAAATTCCGCAACTCTTTTAAATCAAAAGGATTTACTATGAAATTATTTTAAAAAGCATAAATTAAACCGGTCTTTTCTGGCCGAGATTTTGGGGATGTCACAGTTGGTATCAGAGCATTAGTTTAAGCGAACTAGGAATTTGTAGGATTTCTAGACTTAAACTTAGAATGCTAAGTGGAGATTGTGAGATGTGTGTCTGATATATCATAGACACTAGCACTAGTTTATTTTAGGAAAGTTGCCTACAATGATTTTATGTGCTAAATGTTATATGTTGCCATATATGATATTAATTGTTCGGATCTACGGTCTGTTGCCGACCGGATCTGGAAACCTTATGTGTGTAGGATTCTAAGCGTATGACGACGGTACTAGAACTAACATGTAAACGTTTCGGAGTAATAAGGATGATTTGAATATCTATCGTGAATGAGGATCTAATTTCACCTTATTCGGTGTGTAGATCAAAAATGGTGAGAACAAGAAGTGGCGTTGGAAACGCGGATGAAAACAGGAATCAACCGCCAGTGATTGACCAAATACCTGTTGTAGCAGCAGCACTAGAACCAATAACGATTGTTGGGGTGCAAGCCATGATTCGGGCTATGTTAGCCGAACAAAGGGATGAAATGCGACATATGTTGCATGATAATAGGGATGAACTTATCATACCTATTGAGGAACCCGAATTGATTACCGAGCAATCGGAGGAAGGGAACAATAGTCGCATGGTGAGTCAAGTTGGGACTCAAGGAGAATGAAGGAACGATCCGGAAAGGAGAAACAACAAGGATGGGCGTATGTACAAGAACTTCTTGGGCGCCAAGCCGCCAAGTCTTTCTGGAATCCCGAAGCCTGTTGAGATTATGGATTGGATCTCCGAAATGGAGATGGTATTTGAAAGTTGCGACTGTAGCAACAAACAAAAGACTGTCTTTGCAGTTAGACAACTGAAGACTGGAGTCTTGAGTTGGTGGAAGTTGTTGGCAGATACTATGCCACGAGGAGAAGCCCTGAAAATGTCATGGGAGGAGTTCTTGGAACAGTTAAGGGTACAATATTGTTCAGAGATAGATCTGATTGATCTGAACAATGAGTTCCAAAACTTTAAGAAGGGGAGGATGAGCATAGATGACTATGCTACTGCATTCACTGAGAAAATGAAGTTATTTCCGTACCTAGTGCCAACGGAACTCTCCAAGATTGAGAGGTTGGCTAATGGAATGCCTGCCGACTTTGGTCTGATAGTCAAGATGGCAACTACTCTGAAAACAGCTATTCGTGTAGCTAAGAATGTGGAGGCCCAGCAGAAGGAAAAGGGTCTAGAAAGAATAGATGTTGGTGAGAAGAGGAAGTTCGATGGAACTTCAGGGACCAACAAGAAAAACAAGTTCTCAAAGTCTAGTTCGAGAGGAGGAGGAGGGGAAGCGAAATGGTGCGACAAATGTAAGAAGAAGCATCATGGAAAATGTGAGGTAGTGGCCACGTGCTACAAGTGTGGAAAGCCAGGGCACTATGCCAATGAATGTACCCTCACTAAGAAAGTTTGTTATGGTTGTGGTGAGGAGGGACACATGTCGAGGGACTGCCCGAAGAAGAAGGAGGCAGCTAGACCCAACATTCCGCCAAAGCCGAAGGCGAGAGCATTCCAGATGACACTGGAAGCTGCCAAAGATGAAGCTGATGTCGCTTCAGGTATCTTTCTCGTAAACAAATTGCCTGCCCAAATTTTATTTGATTCTGGAGCCAACTACTCCTTTATTTCGCATGAATTTGGTAGAAAACTAGCTTTGCCTGTTGATAGACTAGATAATGCTTTATTAGTCGAAGTTGCTAGTGGCAAGTTTGTACCTGTTAGTCATCGTATGAAAAACATTTTAATTGACTTGAATGGGAATAAGTTCCACGAGGAATTATTGCCTATAGAACTTAACGGTTTCGACATCGTGCTTGGAATGGATTGGCTTAGCGCCAATGACGTCGAAATTTTGTGCAAGAAGAAGATAGTCAAAGTAAACCCACCTGGGAAAGAGTCGTTTATGATGTATGGAGATAAACGCAGAGTAAATTCTGGAATCATTTCATTGATGAAAGCCGGAAAGTGTTTGGCTAAAGGATGTACGTCGTATCTAGCATTCGTGGTCGATGCTAAAAAGGAGAAAAATGTGATGCAGAGCATTCCTGTTGTGTGTGATTATCCGGAAGTATTTCCCGAAGATCTTCCCGGATTACCGCCTAATAGACAAGTGGAGTTTAGAATATACTTGTTGCCAGGGACGACGCCAATAGCAAAAGCATCTTATCGATTAGCACCGACGGAGATGAAGGAGCTGATGATGCAACTTCAGGAGTTATTTGACAAAGGTTTCATTAGACCTAGTTCATCGCCCTGGGGAGCTCCGGTGTTATTCGTAAAGAAGAAAGACAGAAGTATGAGGATGTGTATTGATTACAGAGAGCTGAATAAAGCAACAATAAAGAATAGATACCCGTTGCCGAGGATTGATGACATGTTCGATCAACTACAAGGTTCAAGTTATTTTTCAAAGATCGACCTGAGGTCAGGATATCATCAGCTGAAAGTAAGAGAGCAGGATATAGAGAAGACTGCATTCAGAACACGATATGGACACTACGAGTTCTTGGTTATGTCGTTTGGACTAACCAATGCTCCAGCAGCATTCATGGATTTAATGAATAGGGTTTGTAATCCGTTCCTTGATAAATCTGTGATAGTGTTCATTGACGACATTCTGATTTATTTGAAAAGCCAAGAGGAGCATGGCAGACACTTGCGAGAAGTGTTAGAAGTTTTGAAGAAGTAGGAGTTGTATGCAAAGTTCTCCAAATGTGATTTTTGGATTCGTGAAGTCCAATTCTTGGGTCACGTGGTCAACCAGGAAGGGATAATGGTTGATCCAGCAAAGATTGAAGTTGTAATGATGTGGGAACAACCAAAAAGTCCCACGGAGATCCGAAGCTTTTTAGGATTAGCCGGATATTACCGAAGGTTTATCCAAGGCTTTTCTTCGATCGCTAGTCCATTAACAGCTTTGACCCATAAAGGAGCTGCTTATGCTTGGAGTGATAAGCATAAAGAAGCGTTCGAGAAGCTAAAGAAAAGGCTATGTGAGGCACCGATACTTTCTCTACCCGATGGAGTTGAAGACTTCGCTGTATATAGCGATGCGTATGGGGTTGGATTGGGTTGTGTTTTGACCCAAAGGGATAAGGTGATCGCATATGCATCTCGACAATTGAAAGAGCATGAAAAGAACTACCCGACTCATGATTTCGCTCTGAAAATATGGAGGCATTGCCTCTATGGCACGAAGTGCAAACTTTTTACTGATCATAAGAGTCTCCAATATCGCTTTAATCAGAAAGAACTGAATATGAGGCAACGACGCTGGCTAGAATTACTTAAGGACTACGATTGTGAGATACTTTACCACCCCGGTAAAGCTAATGTTGTTGCTGATGCTCTCAGTCGGAAAGTCAATCTTGAAAGGAAAAGGCCAAGAGCGTTGAGAATTGAAGTTGTCTCGACAATTATGGAAAGTATAAAGAAAGCTCAAGAGGAAGCTTCTGAGAAGAATGACCGAAAGGAGGAACGTTTGGGTAAAACGTCGGTGTTCGGTATAAACAGTCATGGACTAAAGGTGTTCTAAGATCGGATTTGGATACCTAAGACAGGAGGAATCAGAGGTCTTCTGATGGAAGAAGCTCACAAGACCATGTACTCGATTCATCCTGGTAGCACTAAAATGTATAGGGACCTGAAACCCTACTACTGGTAGCCGACGATTAAGCTTGATGTTGCAAAGTATGTGGCCGAGTGTGTGACTTGTGCGAGAGTCAAGACACAACATCAGAAACCGTACGGGAGTTTAGAACCTTTGCCTGTTCCTATGGGTAAGTGGGAAGACATTGCTATGGATTTTGTCACTAAACTGCCCAGGACCAAAAAGTGGTCACGACATGATTTGGGTGGTCGTTGATCGATTCACTAAGAGTGCGTATTTCATAGCAGCCAAGGAGAAATGGTCTATGGATAAGTTTGCGAATTCTTACATGAAGGAAATTTTGAGGCTTCACGGTGTCCCATTAACGATTGTGTCAGATCGTGACAGCCGTTTCACCTCGCGATTTTGGAAAAGTCTACAAGAGGAATTGGGTACCAAGTTGTGTTTAATTACAGCTTACCATCCGCAGACTGATGGTCAGAGCGAATGAACGATACAAACACTTGAAGATATGCAAAGAGCATGTACCTTGGAATTCCTAGGTAAGTGGGATGAACATTTACCTTTGGTAAAATTTTCCTACAATAATAGTTTTCACTCGAGCATTAAGATGGCACCTTATCAAGCTTTGTACGGACAGAAGTGTCGTACGCTGTCTTGTTGGCTTGAGGTTGGGGAAAAGCAGTTTATGGGACCGGAGATAGTCCATCAAACTGCTGAAAAGTTGAAAATAATTAGGGAAAGAATGTTAGCAGCTCAGGATCGTCAAAAGAGCTATGCTGACAACAAGCGAAGACCGATGACTTTTGAAGTTGGAGATTCAGTTTTGCTTAAAGTCTCACCGTGGAAGGGACTTATAAGATTTGGTAAAAGGGGAAAATTAAGTCCAAGGTTTATTAGACCGTTTAAAGTTCTTCAGAGGATTGGGAACCAAGCTTACAAGCTCGAAGTACCAGAAAAACTTAATGGAATTCATAACACTTTTCATGTGTGTTATTTGAGGAAGTTCACGGGAGAATTTCCCTACATGATTCCACTTTCGGAGTTGAGAATCGATGAGAACAAAAGGTTGATTGAAGAACCAGAGGCAATCGTTGACCGAAAGACTAAGAAGTTGCGACGCAAGATGGTCGAGTTAATGCTTGTCCGATGGAAACACACGAATGGGCCGAATCTCACCTGGGAGACGGAGAGTGACATGATGGGTCGCTATCCGCATTTGTTTGTTGATGTGTGATTCTGGGGACGGAATCATTCTAAGGTGGAGAGAACTGTAACGCCTGTGTTTCTGGGCTTGTCATTAATGCTGATATAATAGTCTAGGTTAACCTTTGTAACCCGTTTCGAAATAATAGGAGTGTATTATTTGAGTATTATGTGTTTTGTGCTTAATTGCTTAATTATGTGATTTGATTAATTAAGAATAAAAATAAGCGTCAAAATTTAAGTGTAAAATAAACTCGATATCTTTACATAAAGTTGTAATGGCCGAAACGAGGTTTTCGAATATATATAGAACACCCAAATCTGACATCGTATGAGGAAGTTATGATTTTCTGAAGTTTCGACTTAGCGGTATGCAGCCCGAATACTCGATTTGAGATTGAGCGGTTTTTAGCCGAAACAATCTAAACAAGAATTGAAGATCTCGTTGTTAGTAGCGAAACGATGAAAATTTAGGTGAGAACGGACGCCGGACGAAGAAGTTATGAATTTATAACGAAGTTTTCCTGTCCCAGCCTACTAAAAATAAATAAAAAAAATAAAATCAAAATTAGCCGACGGAGTCTAAACGAAAGTCGTAGAGCGTAGTCTCACCTATGCGTGGATATAAAGAACGTCGAAAACGAAGTTCGTATGAAGAAGATATGACTTTTTGAAGTTTATTAAATAATTAAAATATATAAATTTAATCTTTAATTCGGATGTATATCCGAAGGAGTCACCGATCTGATCTGAAGTACGCCCAGCGTACCCCGATGCATGCACCGCCTCGGACTCGAGTGCTCCGATGACGCATGCAGTGACGATCCGAGGAGTACTCCCCGCGTAAGAGCATTACGCCCAGCGTACGTGCGAGGCTCAGCCTCTATAAAAGGCTTGCGAGGGCAGCCGAGAGTTTTTCTCTTTTTCTCTTCTCTCTCTCTCGTTTTGCATCGTTTTGCGTGCCATTTATACCCCGAAGCCCCGGTAATATTCCCGAGCCCCGAAGCAAGTTTCGAAGCCCCGAAGATCCCGAGAAGTGCGATTACCGAGCCGAAGCTCTGCCCGCGAGGAGTTCGATTTTTGTGAAGATCTCCCAGATCTACGGAGAAACACTACTTTTGCACATCGTAGTGCTGTTTGATCATCTTCTGATCAAGTGAGTGTGTAGTTACTTTCTTCTAACGCATAATTATGAAGTATTTTATACGAAATACGTGTTATGTGTATAATTTTGTTGTTATGTGTGTGAATGTATATTCACTCTCTTCTATCTCATAGATCTGATTTACTTTCTATGAAATACGTGTTATGTGGGTGTGCCTCCTCTGTTATGTGGAATATGTATTGAATGAAAAATGCTATACAGGTTTTAATCTATGTATAAAGATAGATATTTTTATCTACTAATATGTTGGGTAGAACATGGGTAGATAGTTGGTGTGTAATAAACAGATGAGAGGCCTCGATGTTGTTGTTGTTGATCTAGTTATTCAGCGGAGTATGGATAACGACCACGGACTCTTTCTAGACAGTCCAGTGGAACGCTAGCAGGCTCATAACCTGTAGGTGTTGTGAACGAGTGTTCACCGGTGTACTCTATCCCCCTCATGGTTGCCTTTAGGATATCTATTGTTGAGGAAACCCCTTAGCAGTAATGTTCGTCCCGATGAAAATCCTAGATTAGGTCCCTTGAGATAGATGTTGTTTTAGGGACGTAAAGTGAGGATAACGGGAATGGGTAATCGGGATATTGTTGGTTGGTGAAATTAAATATAATTATTTATTGTGGGTTGACAACCCTATATGCTCACCAAGCTCTCAAGCCTGACCCACTCAGTTTTATTTGTATTACAGGAAGTGGCGCAAGGGCATAAGATGGATGAATCATCGAATTGTTTTGTTTACAAGTCTGTATATGTATATATTTGTTGAATGACTTGTAATGTTATCGTTTATGCTTTATGGTCTGTATCGGAACATGACATCCCGAGTTTTGATTATATAATGAAAATGCATCTCTTGATGACATGCTTTGATAAATATTATATTACCATATTTTGTTTTGGGAACAAATTCCGCAACTCTTTTAAATCAAAAGGATTTACTCTGAAATTATTTTAAAAAGCATAAATGAAACCGGTCTTTTCTGGCCGAGATTTTGGGGATGTCACAAATTCCATATTAATATATTAGAACTTACAATATATTAATATAAATCATAAACATACTATTCTCAAAAGACTATCCATATAAATTGTTCCAGTGAAGTGCAACCCAAATGGACCATGCCAAATCGGGTCAAGTAGACACCAATTATAGTTATGGACTTAGACACTAATCGAACAGTCTCCCACTTAGATAAGTCAAAAACTATTATTGCGTATGACTCTACAACCCGACTAGCAATCGTAGCTCTTAAAATCCGTTTTCGAACTTTGAACAAATCAATGACGTGTCCATTAGATAAGGGAACATATATTCCTCCATTCTAGATACCATATCGACTGAGACATGGATTATAATCATTCTCTCAACCCATTTGTTGTTTCCGGATTTCTGATTTATGACGACCGACTAATTGAACAAATCAAATTAGTCCAGGTTTAGCCAAGCACTTCGGGGTGTCATCACTAAATCATCGAGGGGCCCACAGATATCGCTTTTATCCCTACAAGGGTAAAAGGAATGATAAACTTCGACTCATATGCTTGTTCTACTACTTTTTGAATCATTCACAAAGGCACGTTTTATAACATCGAGTTACCAATGCATTTTCGTACAATAAATGTATAACCAACTCATAGGCAACAACTCATATCTCTAGGTTTGGAGAATATAAGATATTATCATCTCATGATCACTCGTGATAAATCCATGAAGTGAGTCAAATGAGTGTGGGTTTAATTCAATACTCAGAACTTATGAGCACTCATGAATGTTGTAGCAACTCTTGCTATGTCCAATACTTTAGACATCTACAAACCAACTTCATGACAGTCTTTCCTTAATACCTACTTCCAATGTATTATCGACTGTGGATGGTTTGAATAACTTAGTCATTCAGGAAGAATGACCTAGTTATTCTAGAAGTCAAAACATGCAAAGTGAAACACAAGAATAATCGAATCCAGTATGGTCTCAGAACTTATGAATATAAATAGAACACCTTTTATTTATCACCATATTGATTACACATTATTCATTGTATAATGTTTGAAATTTATCAACTTAATACTTGAATTAAAACAATAGTTGTCCTATGCTCCAAACATGTACACTATGTTTTTTTTGAGCACTAGTCATGCCATACACCAAGTATGCACACTATGTTTGTCTATGATCTTTACTTTGTGGGATAGATCAATTGAACATAATTCCAATTATTCTCATTTCACAATCCCAAATCCTTACCACAAATGCAAGAATTCCAAATTCCTGCCATTTACTGAAATCTGTTAGATTGTAAACTTATATGCATTGATCCTCTCATAATGACTATGCACAAAGTCACAAAGACCTATCAACAGACATTACATAGTATTCCAATGGAGATCATTCAATGGAAACGAAGTCTCAAATTCAAAGTACAATGCTTTTAACATCCTTCTTGCATTAAGTTTCCTAATCTTACACATATCTAATGAATAACTTCCACCTATGGGAACATTTCCACATTCCCATTTTGACTATCACTTCTGAACAAGAGTTGCCTCTTTTCAGAATATGTCAATATGGTCCTCTCCAAAAATTTACACCATACTTCCAACAGTCCCTAAGCAACCAATCTTTGGTAAACCTTAGATTGTCCTTGATAATTGCTTAATCACTTTAGTCATATCCAGTTCTAGTACTTTTTCCCTCTTAATGTCATAGGCATTTGGAAGAATTTAGAACAGATGAATATTATAGCACATGCAATCGATCCTATATCTTAAGCATATGGGACACGATTCATGATGTCTCACATAAAGACATGATACTAGACCAGTATTTTGCTATAATACTTCTATTTCTATTTTCCATGATCTCATTATTCATATTATGAAAAGGGATGCCAAAATCATAATCGAATTTTAGAACGCAAATAATGTTCCCATATATAGAATTTCCTTATATTGAACCATTCCAACATAACATTCATATATATATATGCTTGACTAAATTTGATTAAAATCTCACAATCTAAGCTTTTAGATTTGAAATGAAGTATAATATCATCTCCCTTAATTATAGCAAAACAACTTTTCCCAATTGAAACTTTTGTTTTCTATAATTAACATTGCTAACTTGCAACACTTATTATAATTATCATACTCCCACTTGCATGATGATTATTAACATAACACTTATGCTCCCACTAGCTTTGACATGTACTTAAGAATCAGCTGGACTTCTAGAAATCAATACTTTATTGACTTTCTTACCAAAGTTCAGATTTCTGATACGATATGCTTTGATAAAACTTTATCAAAATCATACACCTTTCCTTAGATAGCACACATGTGTGTCTAAACAATTTTAGAACTATGAAAAGGGATGTCATCATCACAGACTCAATTTTTTAGACCTTTGATATTCCTCACAAGTCCATGTTAGTGTGTCGGTTAACCACACAGGCTCGACTTTGAGAATGCAAATATCACAATTGCTATCTACTTAAAACCTACTTAGTGAAAGCGTTTCCTCACCATCATTTTCATGAATCGAAGAGAAACTTTATGACACTTAGATTTTATGGTGTATGTGTTCCTATCCATGTGAATTTGTCAAAACCATAATCACAAGACAAGGTTAGTTACAAATCCAAACTCATATAGACTGAACTTGTGCAACCTTAACTTCTTGCAACCTGGCAGCACAAGGGCCTGTCATTTCTTCCAAGTCGTTATGTAACCAATTGAGAACTCTCAGAACTCACATGCAAACCCAACTTTAACTAGAATGGGCACAAAAATAGGAATATGTCAACACGATAGGTTATAAACCTCAAGTCGTGTGCTAGTGATAAACTACAGGTTTTATTCTTGATTAGACTCTTTCAAGATCTTTTAGACTCCCACTGTCCTCTTGGCATATAAGGCTCTCTTGCCAATACCCATTCCTTGACAAACAAATATTTAAGAGATAGTGCAGATTCTTATCAAGACAAACACTTCACACAATTGTCCTAAGTTGGTCGTTGTTTTATCCAAAACATCACAACTTACAAATTTCAAATGTACAAGAGTAGGACACATTTTACTCTTACATTTGATAAGTGTTAATAAACCTTCTTTAAGATGTTTCATTCAAATTACAATCTTGGAGTATGACTCTAAGACTTGTTTTGGAACGAAGTATGTATCACCTTCTTGATTTAACCATTTCAATAATTCATGACTCCTCTTCTTAGCCATAAGAATGCACTAAGATGTCCCTAGAGGATGAATTGTGATATGGTATCACAATCATTAAGATGGTAATAAAACATGATACTAAAGTACTCTCCTATCTTTTCATACTTGAGAAACTTTTATCTTTGTGTCAAATTTGATTCTTCTCATTCGTTCTGCCATACATCGAAAATTTTCCAATGCTTCAAAATTATACTTAAACATGTAAGTATAACCATATTTACTAAACTTTAGTAAATCATGACGAATAGTCTTATTGATCTTTTGTAGTGGACTTAACCAGTGCACAAGAATGTGTACTCGATCCCTTAGTCCTTCACTTGACTCACATATACATGTGAACAAGGAATTAGTCTTAATTTTCCAAAGATGAAGATTTTCATTCATCATACTATACAACATGCATGATCCCAAGTTTCGGTGCAATTAAAACTTGGGTGATGAGAATCTTTTAGACACTATCACAAATGAAAGAATCAGATTCATATTTCCATTATTGTTAGAAAGATACAAACATCAGTTTTCCATAAATGTCATTGCAAGAGGATATAAAATAAAGTAAAACAGGATTTTATTTATTTATAAATGTGGAAAAACTTTGTTCTTACAATGCAAATTTAAATGAAAACTATGTTATTACATATTTTCTAGCAATCTATCATAACTCCTAAGTAGTATCTCAATAATCCGATCTTCGAACCATGCGATTGAAATCCATCTCCGTGATCAGATTCAGCATACTCTTCTTTTAAGCTTCCTTCCCTTTGCTTGATCCTACCATACATCAAAATGTATTAAGAACATTCAAACAAGAACTTAAGAGAGTTAGATAGTGTACTTACCCGATGCAGAGTCAAACTTTTTGACTTGACCTTCTCTCAGATCTTTCAGGTAGTTAAGGCAGTTTCACAACCAATGCCCCTTCCTTTGGCAATATAAACATATGGACCCTTTGGTAATGGTACATGTGACTATCTCAGACTTAGCCTTTCTCTTTACCACTTGGTCAACCAAGTTGACTATGGCCGATCCCTTTCCATTGGGAAGAGAAAGATTTTCTGGATATCTAATGTTACCATTGTCAATGCCCATGGAAGTTTGGGAAGTTGATCTTCTAATCAAATTTTCTTTACCAGTGCTCCAAATCATTGCTGATTCAGCAACACCAAGCAAATAGATAAGATCATTAAGGGTCATGTCAAAGTCTGTTATATAGTATTCCCAAAGGAAACTCACTATGTGACTTAGAAAGTGATTGAAGACCCTAGCCAACAACCAAATTCCTCAAGACTTTGACACCCAACTCTCCTGGCTTGTCAATATGTGACTTTATCTCCAAGATGTGAGCACACATAGCCCTTGCTTTCCAATAGGGCTTGAGTGACCTTGAACTATTCAAGAACTTTTGGGTTAGGGAGAATAATTGGAGGAGGTAGAGGAAGAGAAGTATGATTTCCATGAGATTTGGGAAGATCATAGTTGTCAAAACTAGACATCAACATTGGGAGAAATTCAAGTTAGTTGATTTAATGTCCTTAATATAACACCCAATATGAAATATTAAGGCTAGGACCCAACACAATATTTTATAACTTAGAAGAGGGATGCCGTAATCCAAGTTATAGAATATTTGAAAGTAGGCGAATCACGATTCACCAATTTCCACCATGAAAAACGAAATAATATATTAGGTTTTAATTGGATTTGAAGCTCTTAGATCTTTTGAGATTCATTGAAATTTTCAATGGCATGTTTCAATCTCGATTATGCCCTCTCAAGTTTTGTGACTGGGATGCCGAGGATCACAAAACAAGGTGTGAATAACCATGCAAATATACTTGGTACCCTTAATATTTATCACTTAATACATGTGTCGGTTAACCACACACGCTCCACCAATCCTATTATAACCATTAAGTTACCCTTTGCTTTCCTTGTTAAATCCAGGTTAGTCTGCCGGTTAACCACACACGCTCCACTAACGATTTAAGCAAAGTGCAAAGTGTAATTTTATGGGTTAGCACCAAATTCACATTTTCCTAAAGTAACTAAGATTGGAAATTTATAAAAGGTTTAGTTGCTTTATATTTATCATTATACTTATAATGAAAATTATAGTCCTTGTCCTACCCGTTCGGCTAACGACCCTCCACCAGTCAAGTAAGCGGAACGGGTGAGAGTGGACACCCATTAAACTGCCATTTTATAGGCAGTAACCTTATACCCCCCTTATAGACCTGCTTTGTGAATGAGGCCTACTAACGGTAAGACTGACTTTGTTCTTATATATATATATATATATATATATATATATATATATATATATTATTAACTTATAATATTATAAAGTATAAGGGTTGAATTTTAACTTTTAAAACTCTAGGGTTTGGAATTAAAGTGTGTGTGAGACTTTACAAATTCCAAAACTTGAGGGTAAGTTTTGAACTATTCAAAAACTTTTGGATTTTCATAACTTATGAGTTAAATTAAAGTTTTTAAAAACTTTAATGAAGAGACTCTTGAACATCCATAACTTGAGGACAAGCTATGGAGTTCACAAGACAAAAAGACTCTTCAATTATGTAACCTATGAATTTTAATGGATCTTTAAAAGAAATGAATTTTTTTAATCCATAACGTGAAGACAAATTATGGACTCCATTAAAATACATTTAGATCATGAATTAACTAACAAACAATTTTGCAAATAATTCCTATGATCTACCAAAACTCATAAGTGTGTGAACAATCATATCAACAATTTCAATAATTACATAAACACACATAAAACTTGAAATATTGATAACAACCTTGAAATTGATTTACCATAATCATTACCACATCAAAAACAGGTTTTATAATTCCATAACAGTTTAAGGTAATGATTCTAGACCAATTCCAGCCTTAAAACTCGAAGATATGTTGTATGGGGGTCCAACTCGTCGAGTGCATAAACCAACTTGACGAGTTGGATGAATTTGTGCATGGACTCGGTGAGTCCATCAGTTGACTCGGCGAGTCCATCACTGGACTCGGTGAGTCCATTGTCCAGAATAGCAGAAAATCGATTTTTTCAGCATTTTTCAGCAATTGGCATCAAGTATAATTGAAAACAAGCCTAGGCTCTGATACAACTGATGGGTTTTGAGCATTCTAACACTCCTATGGTGTACATGCAACCCTATAAACCTTGGATCTATGTTTTCTCTATTATACATGCAAATATTCAATATTCTAAGGTTTTATCCTAACTAGTATAATATGAAGCAACTATACTACAAAAGCCTAGTTAGATAACATACCTTTTGATGAAGCTTGAAGTCTTGAACTTTAAGAGCTTAGCCCCAATAGTGTGGAAGCCTCAAGTGGAATCACAAATCACCAAAAACACCTTGGAAACCTTGAGATAATAGTAAGCACACTAGAAATTGGCCCACTCTTGTTTACTCACACACTACTGTCATTTTATGTGCCAAAGAACTCTTTATATAGTATGGAGGATTAGGGTTTCATCCATGTAAACCTTAATACCCATGACCTTTCATTTCCATAGGATCCATGGGTTAAAAACTCCATGGACTATCCATGTAAACTTAGCCCAACCTAAATAAACTTGGCCCATACATATATAAGAGTCCATATTTAATTAGTTCCTTTTGATTACTAAATTAATTCTTGATCAATACTAATTAAATAATATGATTCCATATTAATATATTAGAACTTATAATGTATTAATATAAATCATAAACATACTATTCTCAAAAGACTATCCATATAAATTTATCCGATGAAGTGCAACCCAAATGGACCGTGCCAAATCGGGTCAAGTACATACCAATTATAGTTATGGACTTAGACACTAATCCAACAGATTATGGTCAGCTTGGGTTCTGCAGCTGTAAGTTTGATGGTTGATTATTGGTTTGGAATGTCGTTATCTGTGGCAAGAGTTATGCCCTTTCAGTTTTTCCAAGCTCGGGGAAGGAGTGAGCAGGCTCGTAACTTCCAGGGTTAGGAAGGGTAGTACCTGCTCAAGCTGGTTTGAGTTATGATTTGGTTTTAGCTCCAACGAGTGGTAGTTCGAGTCCTAAGTGGGGGAAAACTGGGATTCTTAGGCTCAGTATCTTTAGCCGTTGAGGGATTTGCCAGTTCGTTGTTGGATTGTTGTTTTCAGATTAGTTAGGCAGATGTTGATCGGTGGATCTTTCCAAGAGTGGGTATGTTCAGTTCCATGCGGGTCTTGATTCTCTGGATTAAGTGTTAGTGTGTCCTCGACCACTGGTTTTGGGGTTCATCATTAAGTAGAAGTTCGCTCAGATGTTTAATTGTGTCAGCCGAGATGTAGTGATCGGTCCAATCTGTCATCAAGTTCAATAAGATCTATGTTCTTTGGGCCTTCGAGTGTGTTTACCCTCAATGGTGGAGTGGGAACTTGGTTCATTGTAGAACCAGGTTTTGGCAACCTTCGAGATCCGTGGATGTCTTCTCGAGCTAGTTGTGTAATGATGGAATCCGTTCAGTCTCGATCAAGTATGGGATCTTGTTTCAACTGATCGTGGGGATGTTTTATATTATTGATTGTGATATTATTTCGATTATCTCTGGTATTCCTTCTCTCTTTGGATAAGATTATGGGTTTCTTAAGTATGTGTATGGGGGTAGTTCATGTAAGATACGCAAGATAGCATTGGAGCACTTGTTCGAATTATGTGCATGGTTCTTTTGGGTTTTAGCCTTTGAATCGGGCCATAAGGGCATATATTTTCCTATTCGCGGGTCGCATATGATCATGGTTTGTAAGGTTTGCTTTGGTAGCATCTTTGTGGTGCTCAGTTGGCATTATGAGGGAATTGATTTAGTCCCTTCAAGGAAATGGAATGAGGCAAGTATCTTCAGGCCTGGAGTGTTGGGCGAGCGATACGTTGGCTTCAAGGTCGGTGTGATATCGATAGCATTCCAGATATGGGTTAAGGGCCAGGGAGGGCATTCCAGATTCATGTTGTGGGCTCGAAGGCAATCCAGACCTATGTTGAGGACCTTGTAGGGATATTACAGTCATTGGATGAGGGCCTAGTTAACATGGTTGTTCATTTCTTTTACTTATGATGCTTTCGATTTCGACGCACTGATGGGAGACGAGCGAGTCGCAAACCTGTTGGTTCGATAAAGGAAGCAGTAAGGGTTAATAAGGTTTTGGTACATCTCATGGTTTGGTTTTGGGTGAAGATCGCGGTCAGTATGTTTCGAGGATTAGTTTATCATGTTTCTGTTAGTGTCTCCAGCCAAGGACTGGGGGCAGATTCATAATTGGGTGCTCATCAAATGTAGGGAAGGGTCTTCGAGAAGAATATGAGTGGCCATATTCGAATGGGTTTTTGGTGAAAGCTCACATTGGGAATCGTGAGTGTATCCGTGCAAGGTCTATACTCAGAAAGATGTCGATCAAGAAATTTTGTTGTTAAAGACCTCAGCTGGAGGGTTCAGGATTTAGTTTATGTGTCTATACTCAAGGATGGTTCTACCGGTGTAAAGGTCGGCCAAGTGATGAGGTTTCAGTATTATAGTTGCAACATGTTGGTTCATCGGTTAAGGAAATCAGTATTTCATAGCAATTGTTTTCATGGAAATTGTTATCTTCAGGATGAGATTTCTCTCGAATGAAGATCTAATCCCTTCTGGTCGAGCGGAGGCTTGTCAACAACAGCAGTTGGTCTGCGATTCTGTTTTCTAGTAGGAATCGCAGGTAAGCAGGAGTCGAGTAAATAGTTCGATGGATAAGTATTATGGTTTTAGCATTGGTTCGGTATGGGTGGTCTGTCAGGGAGTCAGACCGGTTCGAGACTTTAGGCTACAGATAAGTAGATTGGTTTTCTTCAAAGGATTGTGGAATTTCCTTCTTCGAGTGGATTATTCTGCGGGGTTCAGTTGCCTTGGGAATGTAATTATATGATCAAGATTCTGGTTGTTTCCCTCAAGCTGTCGGGCTTGCCGGGGATGATAAGGAATGATTTCAATGACGAAATCGAATTTAAGTGGGGGAGAATTGTAACCCCCCGGTTTTCAGGCATTTTCAAATTCATCGCTTGGTTTTAAAATGTGTCATTTTGCTCTTTGTTTTGGAAGGAAGTGGTCGCAAGAAGCCCCAGTGGCAAAATGGTAATCTTGGGAGAACGTGTGGTAAGCTAAGCATACATGTGAGTACGTTAAGTGTACTAGGGTGTGCCCTAGTACGTTGGGCGCACACATATGTACGCTGGACGTACTCTTGTCCGAAAGAAACCCTAATTTTTAGGATTTATGGGGTATTTAAGCAGCTTTAAGGATCATTTAGCCTCATCATTTCAGCCTCCAAGCCATTGATTCGTTTTTTTAGCAAACCCTAACCTCATAAGAGAGTGTCTCGAGCTAAAAGTGTGTTCTTTGTGTGCTTAATGAAGAAGGAGTTGCATCAAGGAGATTAGTAGTTGAAGCAAGCTTTTACATCTTAGATCATCACCTTCTTAGGAAGCTCCAGAAGGTAAAAAGTTGCTAATTTTATGCTTTGTTTGCTTGGATCTCATTTTGGTAGCTTTATGATGTTCTTTTTTGTCCAAAAATTCCCATTGTTATGCATGTATGGTTTTGGTCGTTGTGGGTTGTCCTTTCAGACCCTAGGAAGGGTTCTAAGCCATAAAAATGAGGCCCCTTTAGCTAGTTTGGCTCCATGCTTCTTGTAAAAGGTCTTAATGGATTAAGACCATGTATTAAGGACTTTTTGGACGTCTAAAGTCATAAAGTTGGAGACTTTATGACCCTGAAGTGCATTTGGATCATGGATCTGAAGTTTTGGCTTAAGTGCTTAAGCCATTAAGCACTTAGGAATAAATTGAGTCTTGTGAGGGTACGCCCCGCGTACCCAATCTACTCCCCCGATGATAAATTATGTGCATCCTCATGTACGTTGAGCGTACCTCAAGAGTACACCCCGCGTACACGACAATTTTGGGCCTCTTCATTTTTGGCTTCGGTTTTGGATTGGATTTTCTTGAGCCATGTTGGGCCACCTGGATTTTATGGTTTGGGCTTTTGTTTTGATGGAATTTCTTGGGTGAAGGCTCATGAAAGGAATTGGGCCCAATTTTGAAAAGTAGGCCATATTTGGGCCTTAGATGTTTGTTTTGGATTTTGGGCCTTTGGTCATCTAGTTTAGGCCTTAGCTTTGGTCCAAGCTTGACAAGGGTAAAATGTCTTTTACCCTAATTTGGAATTATAGCGTGAGTCAGGGGTTTGATGTTGATGGGTTGACTTTGTGGATTTGATAATGCGTGGATTTTAGCGGATATACAGGTAGAGATTGTTCGTGGGATCAGTTGTTGATGAGGTGTTGTCTTGTTATTGGCGGTTCGAGGATCTGTCAGCCAGGAGCCAAGGTTTGCCTGCATGATTCAACAGTTAGAGGTACGTTGTCCTTATGGTACTTGCAGGTTACCGACCCATCGAATTGATATCCTATTATGCATGCTTTTATGTTGTTATGATTTGTTAGATTAGTATTCTGGTAGATAGGATGTTGCTATGATGTTATCATTTGTTAGATCGGTATCCTGGTAAATAGGATGTTGCTATGTTGTTATGATCTGTTAGATCGGTGTTCTGGTAGATAAAATGATGAGATGCTTAGTGATCTGTAGATCTGCCCGATTGTCTGTTGACTGGTTTTATGTTGAATGATGGTTGAGGTTTTACTGCTATGTGCGTGAGCCAACAGATCGGGGGCATTCCAACCTGATGGTTGATTGAGCTCGAGGGTATTCCATCCTGAGGATGACTGGACCCGTTATACACTGACATTCCAACCTGATGGTTGATTGGGCATGGGGTATTCCAACCCGATGGTTGATTGGACCCGATATGGTTGTATGACATGTGGTGCGATTGGACTGCTTTGTGCATTAACCAATAGGCCTGGGGTATTCCATCCAGATGATGATTGCACCCATAGTATGTTGGCATTCCAACCTGATGGTTGAGGGCTTGGGGTATTCCAACCCGATGGTTGATTGGACCCATCTTGGCATTCCAACCCGGTGGTTGAGGGCCTGGGGTATTCCAACGCGATGGTTGATTGGAACAATAGTATGTTGTTGTATATGTGTTATTTGTTTGTGTGTTGGTACTTTGGGGGAATTCACTAAGCTTTGTCCTTATAGTTTTGTTTATGGTTTCAGGTTCTTCAGATGATTCATGGCAAGACGAAGGCGTGATTGTACACATCCTTGGTTTTACAACAGATTAGATCTTGGGAGACTCTGATTTTAGATCATGTTTTGGGAATCAATGTTTTTTGTAAACACCTTTGTTAATAAATGGACTGTTTGAAAAGTTTAAAATTTGTTGAAAAATTTGAAATGCTACAGGATGGTTTTTAATAAAAACACTAAATAAAGTGAGAATGCGAGAACAATTCTCAGGCAATTATTTTCTTTAATTAAGTTATTTTTTTTAATTAATAAAAAAATATTATTAAAATCTAGATTAATAATACGTAAAGGTAGGGGTGAGCACGGTGCGGTTCGGTGCGGTTATTAGCAAAAACCTCACCACTAACCGCAAATACGGTTAATCCATTTTCAAAACCGATTGGTGCAGTTAGACGGTTATTTTTTCGGTGCGTATTTTTTTTTTTCTGTGTTGCAGTTATTAACCGAATGGATTTGGTGCAGTTATTTTGTGTGGTTTTTAACCACGGTTTAGAACTCAAACGGTTTTAAGAGTTCAAACAAATTACTTGTAATAATAAAAAAACCATAATGTATAAGACAATTAACTTAAATCACAAACAATTAAAATCTTTAAAACGTCAAATCAATAGTAATTAACAATAAATTTCTTAAAATTGTCTAATTTCACTATTTTTCAAAGTTAAACATAACAAAAAACTATACTTTTATCTTATAGTATTTTATTCATCTTTCATTCATGAAACTTGTCTTATTTTTAATATTTAATATATTAATAATTAATAAAAAAAAGTTGTATATAATATATGTGGTGCGGTACAGTTTTTTTTGCGGTTTTTAAAAACTAATAACCGCACCGCACCACAAATTTGCGGTTTTTGAAAAACAGAAACCTCACCATCGGTTTTTATTGCGGTTACGGTTTATGTGGTTTTTGCGGTTAATTTTAGTTGCGGTGCGGTTTTTGCTCACCCCTAAATAAAAATAAAATGGCAATTATATTTGGAGAATATTATCGAAATAAGAGAAATTTGTGGGATTCTTATATGAATTTTAAAATTTCAGATTTGTTAAATTTCAAAAAATTTAAAATACTTAATTTTTAAATTCCAAGTTAATATTCATTATAAAATATATTATGCATTTACTAAATACAAATTAACAATGCATATTCAAAATATAATATGTATACATAAATTCATATAAATTAATAACATAAGAGAATTCTTTATTGAATAATGGAATTCTTTATTGAATAATAATATAAACATAAATTTGTATATACAAAAGTAATAACAAAATAATAACATACATAAAAAATGAACTTATTCAAAAAATAGTGTATACATACAAATTCAAGACAAAATTATATAAATTCTATGTATTCTACTAATATTCTTTTGTTCGCCGACTTGAATATGTTTCTTTTCTTGGCTTGACTATTTTCTTTCTTCGAGTTTAATATGTAAGTACAAAAACATAAACAATAAGTTGTATGCAAAATTCACAATGGAATAACAACAAAAATATTAAAATGTATTTAGAAATTCAAAACAAAAATACATAAACACGAAGTTATATTTGGAAATTCATAACAGAATAACAACATAAACCATTAAAGACATAAAATTTATTCTAGTGCAAATTCGTTATTGAATAATGACATAAATCTTTATTCCAATGAAGATTCAACCAACTTTTCATTCGGATACTAAATTCGTTAAAGAATAGTACAAAAACTTTTATTTCAATGCAAATTCGTTGTTGAATAATGACACAAAAATGTGTGTGTGTGTATATATATATATATATATATATATATATATATATATATATATATATATATATCATTCATAACAAAATAATAACACATTATTTTCATTTCAAAATAATAAAGATTTATGTGATGCTGTAAAAGTAAGGTTTTTTTTGGAAAGGGAACTTCTCTAACGAGGATTTCCGGGCCAGCTTTTACGCACCCACTAATCCCCCGCTGCAAACATGTAGCTTTGCCTCATGTCGTGTAGTCACTGCAGCCTACAGGCGAACCTCCATAGCCACAAGGGATGAGTAGTGACAAGATTTGAACATAGGTCAATAGGTTATCCACCATATCTTTCACATGCTTTACCAAATCATCACAACCCAAATGGTTAAGTAAGGTTAATCTAACAATCGTAACTATCATAGAGCTCCTATAATTATCAATCCATCAATCGAAGTTCATGAGAAAAGTCGTTACATAAATTAAATCTTCTGGAATGGATCAAAACCGTGTTACTATAAACCACAACAATAGATAAATTAAGAAAGAATATGATAAGATTTACATGATGAAGTTGCCAATCATTGAGATAATTGGGATTTGTGTACCCACCAATTAATCTAAACTTAGATAATGTAATTACAATATTGTTTTGAAAACAATATTTAAATATTGATAAAAATTTGAAGAATTCAAACACATATGTATGAAAGTATATAAACATGTTATTGAAAACCAACCTGGATTTCTTTGCATGACCGATGACTATATGTATTTGAATTAGATATTTATTTGTTTGTAATGCCTATGGATTACCTCATTGTATCAAGACACAAAAATGATAGCGAACACGTAGGGTTTAGGCCCACTCCCATCGTCGACCCATCTGAGGCTAAATACGGGAGTCGTCGATTCAACGTAGAACATGGTGGTGATTATCGGCAAATTTTGCAGGTAGACGATAAAAATTGTAACTTATATAACGTAGTCTTTTTATAGAATTAGTGAATGATTAAAACTATTTCCATAATAATAGGACTCTGAATTGATTTTGATAATCAATGAAATGTAAAAAGTCATAAATGCAATTTTATTTTTATTTTATTTTTTATTAAATTAATTAAATAAAATGATTGATTGAGAATATATATATATATATATATATATATATATATATATATATATATATATATATATATATATATATATATATATATATGATCAAATTAGAAACATAAAAGATTAGGAACTCTAAGGACCACTTATTTTACTTTATCATTAAAGTTATTTTTTTCTATTCTAATATTTTGATTTTTTCTAGGTTTTGATAAATGGCAAAAAAAAAACATAAAGGTATAATTAGCATTCTCATTTTTAATTTAAAGGGATAATGACTTGAGAGGGTAACATACTATTCCATTTTGTCACATTTGGTCACTAAACTTTTTTTCGTGCTTTAATAGCCATTTAACTTGTTCATTCGTGTAAAATTTCCCCCTATGACTGATTATAGCCGGTTTCAACGATTGCATGGGTCTGATGTGGCTTTTTTTTCCTAGCTGGCCAATGAGATGGCATGTAGGCCCCGATTTTGCCTCCCATCCTCATTAAAGTTAAGAGTGAAGTCTCGTTTGGTCCTTAAATTCGATTAGGGCACCAAGTCTCATTAACCCCCGATTTTTTCTCCTTCAATCTTCAATTGGTCTCTGTAATGGCTTCATCTCAATGTCCCATTGATCGAAACTTCATTGTAGTGGATTTCCACTATAATGGAACGTTTGCACCCAACCCATTAGTATACTTTGATCCCGACAAACAATCAGTAGGAGATGTTGACTTCAGTGCATTTGAGTACGAGGAGTTCATGGAATTCCTTCAAAAGCTCACCAGAACTAGAAGCAAAGACATTTACTTCTGCCTTCCACAAGAGTCTTTAAGTCAGGGAATTCATACACTGGTGAATGACGGTGATTACAAAGAATTTTTGGATTTGGCTTATGCAAATGAGAGGAGAATGAATGTGTATGTGGACCACTATAATGAACCAATCTTCGAATGGATTAAGGAAGAGGAAAATGAAGATCAAGACTATAGTTGTGAAGAGGATGAAGACTCAGTATTCTCGGAGACTTATTCTGTTGACCATGAAGAAGATGATGTTGAATATCCATTCCCAGCCAACAAAATCAAGGGTGACAGGTTCTTAAACAAACTTTGTCTAGACACATTAGATGAAGATGTTGAATATGTTGAACCTCGATACCCTGTACATGATGATAGACAACCATGGAATCAGATGAAACCACTGTTAGGTATGCGATTTTCTAACCCTGATGAGCTTAAAAACATGTTGAGCAACTATGCAGTTACTAATGGATATGATTTCTGGTTTGAAAAAAATGACTCCCAAAGGTTGTTAGTTAAGTGTTGCAAAAAAAAACAAGTCACCTAATTGTCCATTTAGACTTTGGGCCTCTTGGATGAGTAAAGAGAGGACTTTTCAGATAAAATCTTTAGTTAGTGAACATAATTGTAGCAGGGTGTTTAAGTTTGGGTCCATAGTAACTTATAAGTGGTTAGGAAAACAGTTTATGAGTGAAATTATAGAGAAGCCAAAAATGAGTGTTAGGAAGATGAAAGCTAAAGCTTCAACAACATTCAATATAAATGTGAGTGAGGGGCAATGCAGAAATGCAAAGAAATTTGCATTACAAGAAATTGAAGGAAGTCTAATTGAACATTATGGGAGATTATGGTCATATGGTCATGAAATTCTGAGGACAAACCCTGGGTCTACTGTGAGGATGGATGTAGGCATCATGCCAGATTCCACAACTTTGTTTTCTAAGTACTATGTCTGCTTTAAAGCTATAAGTGATGGTTGGAAGGAAGGGTGCAGGCCTTTGATTGGCCTTGATGGTTTCTTTCTAAAGGGTATTGTTAGGCGAGAAGTTTTGGCAGCTGTAGGGAGGGATGCAAACAACCACATCTACCCTATAGCATGGGCTGTAGTTGGAGTTGAGAACAAGGCCACATGGAAGTGGTTCATAGATCTCCTCATGGATGATATTGATGGTGGTCTTGGTGCAGGCATTACCCTTCTTTCTGATGGACACAAGGTGAGCATTGGTTCATATTTATACATATGTTTTTATGCATGTTTCACTAATTTTGTTGTTGTTATTGGTAGGGGTTGCTAGAAGCAATAAAAGAAAGGTGTCCAGAAGCTGAACACAGACAATGTGCCAGGCACATTGTGGCTAATTTTGCTAAAAGGTTTACCGGTCAACATTTCAGGAAGCTTTTTTGGAGGGCTGTTAGAGCTAGTATTGAACAGAAGTTCAAACATGTAATGGAAAAGATCAAATCTTTGGATACTCAAGCATATGAGTACCTTATAGACAGAGATCCTACTACCTAGTCTAAGGCATTTTTTAAAGAGGGCAGAGATTGTGATGCAGTTGAGAATGGGGTGAGTGAGAGTTTCAATTCTGCTATTAGGCATGCTAGAAGGAAACCAATCATCACTATGCTAGAGGAGATTAGGATATTTGTGATGGAGAGGATATACAGTCAAAGAGTAGAAGGGATTGAATGGGATTTGAATATCTGTCCAAGTATTAGGAAGCGTATACAAGATTTGAAGGTTAAACAGAGGTAACATGTAGTTTTACAATTCATCTATCCAAGTATTAGTTTGTGTTATTAGTTATTAATTTGTAGTCATTATTGCCTTATACAGATTGTGGGGGGTTACTCCTTGTGGTTATCAAAAGTATGAAGTTAGGTTCAATGATGCAGCATATGGAGTGGATCTAATTGCAAAGACTTGTGCATGCAGAATATGGCAACTTACAGGGATACCATGCTTACATGGAGTAGCTGCAATCTCTTCCCTGAATCAAGATGCAGAAACATATGTGTCCCAATCATACAGTAAAGAGGCTTATCTAAAATGCTATAATTATAGAATTAACCCTCTCAATGGTAGTGATATGTGGGAAGAAGTTCCTTATCGAAAGCCTTTGCCTCCCAAAAGAAGAAGATTACCTGGTAGGCCATCAGTGAAAAGGAAGAGGGATGTAGTGGAAAGGGAGTTGAGTGGACCAGTTAGACATTCTGTGACAAGAAGGGGATCCCTGATAAAGTGTAGTATTTGCAAGGAACCAGGTCATAACAAGAAAAAGTGTCCATCTAAGCAGCAAACAAATACATCAGGTAAATGTCCCAATTATCTGAACATAATACATCATTTTGATATGTAATCTTGAGACTTCAATTTTTTTGCAGCACCAAGTTCATCCAGGGGTAGTGGAGCAGGACCAAGTCAACCACCAAGTTCATCATGGGGTAGTGGAGCAGGACCAAGTCAACCACCAGCAGCAGCCCAACCACCTCCACCACCACCACCAGTAGCAGCCCAACCACCTCCACCACCACCACCACCAGCTGCTGCAAGGCCTGTCCCAAGAAGGGCCCCAATTGGTAGAACTGGACGGAGGAAATATTCTGAAAGGATTGTCAAAATGGCATTGAGGAGGAACATACCCGGGGTTGGGAGCAGTGCAGAGAACCCTGCAGTCCTTAATTAAGTAGGTGTGTAGGTAGTGGGTGGGCACATCTTTTGTTATCAAGTTGTGATGTAAAGACAATACTATGTGTTATTTATGCTTTTCTTTTGGGTTTGTGGGCACATGGTGGCCCTTCTTTTGTGGTCCCTAGAAGGAATCTTTTGTCCTATCTTTTGTGTATGCAGACAACTACTCACCCTTTATTTAATTTAGAATATTGATGGAGTATTTGCAATGAATTCAACCACCGTATTCAATTAGGTTCTTATTATTTCTATGCATTGTTGTCTCAATGATTCCATTACAGTCAAAGAATGGAATCCTATATTGTTAGATAATATGACAGTTAATCAGTTTTGACTACCAAGGGTAGTTTCGTCAATTCCTATTTTCTAGTCTGTTACAAGTTATTTAAACATCTTGATGTGTAATGTTATTAAATGAAATATGACAGTTAATCAGTTTTGATTACCAAGGGTAGTTTCGTCAATTCCTATTTTCTAGTCTGTTACAAGTTATTTAAACATCTTGATGTGTAATGTTATTGATTGAAGGAAGTCTAATTGAGCATTATAAAAGATTATGGTCATATTAGCTAAGATGTTGACTGGAATTAGCTAAGCTTTTGACTGGAGTTAGAAAGAAGTCTTTGATGTGTAATGCTATTAATTGTACATATATGCCTTCATTCCAGTCAAAATTACTACTTTGTGATTCCATTCTAGTCAAAATTACTACTTTATGATTCCATTCCAGTCAAAATTACTACTTTGTGATTCCATTCCAGTCAAAATTACTTCATTCCATTCCAACAAGAAGTTAAGATAATACATTCATTCCATTCAAACAACATCTTTCAATACATCATTCACATCATTTCATCATATACACGATGATCAAAAAAAGAAATCCTATGGTAAACTTATATATTTTTTCCTTCATTGCAATTGCATCAGAGTACTTTTCCTTCTTCATTTGTTCCATGTCTTCCTTCACCTTCTCTACTTCGGTCTTTAATGCTACTAATTCAACTTTCATTCCCTCCACCACTTCCATTAGAGGCATTTCTACAGGTTCTACATCCAACCATTTCCAATATTTGCATTTACCCTTCAACACAAATAACTCATAATAAGATTTCAAATTAGGAAAAAAGAATCAGAAAAGGGAGAAGATTCAAGTGAAATAGTTTACCTCATTGCACACCATGAAATGCCTCCCTGGATTCTTTGGTGTTTTTGATGTTAGAATACGTGTAGGGAACCCACAATCACAAGTTTTTGTATCGTGCGCAGTTGATTTCTTGCTTGATCGATTGAGGGATGATGAGAAGCTGTAGGAAGAAGCCATCGGGAGTATTAGGGCACAATCAAGGAACCGTATACACCCCTCTTTTAATAACATTAGCCCTACATGCCACGTAGGATCATACTGACACGTAGGATCGACCAGTCCATTGAAACCGGCAAAAAGCAGTCGTAGGGGTGAAATTTACACGAATGAACAAGTTAAATGGCTATTAGAGCACGAAAAAAAGTTTAGTGACCAAATGTGACAAAATGGAATAGTATGTTACCCTCTCAAGTCATTATCCCTAATTTAAAATATCTATGTCTGATCAAATAACTAATACTTCCGAACTATTCATTTTGGAAGTCTTTTTTTATAAAAAACTATTCCAAATCCCTAGAAACTCTCCCACCAACATAAACCTAGCACCACATCTGTTAACTTCTGTCGTTGCCAACTACTTCCGCCGTTGGCAGCCCCAAAACTTTTGACGGAATAAATTATCGGAGGAATTTTTTCTCGCTTCAGATCTAGAGCAACCGCTAAAAAAGTCATCAACAAAGTGTTTTCTCTTCAGATCCGTTGTTCATTCTGTAGATTTATGAGCTCTAGTTCTAGATCTATTATTTTTGCCTCTAGATCTACCATTTCCACTTCCAAATCTACAATTTGTCCAATCAATTATTGAGATTTGAAAGGAGTTTCAGTGAGATTGAAGTACTTCCGGTAAGATTTTGTGTTCAGACGAAGGAGTTCTGAATGAATCAAATTCGACACCAACGACATCATCTAGATATGTGATTTCTACTACATATCTACTAGATCCACCGCCACTGAACCACCAGATCCACCGGTAGCTTCGTTCTCTTCTAGATCTGTGATTTTTTCCGCTAACCGTCACCACCAACGACCGATGAGGCTAGATCCACGAGCACCGGCAACCGACAAGGTCGGATCTACAAGATTTGCCGAGTGGCAAAGTCATATCTACTAGATTCGACTATGTTGTTACAACCTTTGTTTTTAACTTGATTCGTAATTTTTCACACAATTTCTTCACAACAGGTACATTATGATGAGGCTCTAATGAGTGTTTTTTTTTACCTTCGTATAATTATTTTCATTGTAGTTTGTGGTGTTTTGCTTCTTACTCCATCTTTTATATTGATTATGTCTTAAAGGTTTAGTAAAAAAATCAAAATCAAGGACCATTTCATAATGTACACATGGTGTTTGATGATTTGCATGAATGAAATTTTGAAATTGTGAAAAGTGTATTTTTATACATTAAGTTGTGAATAAGTGTATAAACTTATGTATTAAAATTGTGAATAACCTAAATTCTACCCTTATATTAACCTAATATTTTTATATAACATTGACGACTTTGATTTTTTTGTAGAACGTTTGTGTTGTTTTCATAGTTGAATTTGTATCTTCGTTGAGTTTTTTTACTTCAATTCCACCTGACTATTATTTATAAATTTCACTCCTTTTGATAGTTGTGAACTTCTTTGCATTATCAAATTATTATTTCTTCTTATATAATAGAAATTTGTATGATGCACTCGTTAGGTGTTTAATTTTGGCCACATGAATAATTGTTTATTATTTTTATGAACGTCCTCATTTTTTTTAATATCGTAATTAATACTTCTACACATGGAATAAAATGTTAGCAAAAAATGTTTGTATCATATTCTTATAATGTGCATGATTATATAATTGACAAGATAATCTAGATTAAAAAAATAAAATAAAATAATAATATACATAAAGTATTTTTTTTATCATTTTACACGTATAAACAGAAGTTTGTCAAAACACCAAAAAAAAAAAACAACTCATCAAATAATAATTTTTTATTATTTTTATGTGCATTTTTTTTCAATATTGTAATTCACACTTCTATACATACCATTCCTTATAATACTAAATTGTTTTATTAAATTGTGAATGTAAGTCTTGAAATTTAAGTTTTAAGTTGAGAATATGGTTGTGAATGTAAATTTTTTGTGTATTAAGTTGTAAATTTATTGTATTAAGCTGTAAATTTTGTGTATTAAACTGCGAACTGACTATTTAAGTTGTGAATTTTGTGCGTTAAACTATAAATTTACAGTATTAAGCTGTAAATTAACTGTATTAAGTTGTGAATTGATTGCATTAAACTGTGACTTTTTTTATGATTTTTATTTGCTTTTGAAATATGACATGACATAAACACTATTCACATATCCGATGTTATCTAATTTTGAATAAAGTATGTAAAATTTAGATTTTTAATATTTTGTAAATAATCTTTGAAAGAAGCACTAGCATCTAGATTTGAAGGTATACATGTAATTTTTAAGTTGAGAAGATAGTTGTGAATGTATAATTTGTATGTATGTGAATTTTGTGCTACACTGTAAAGTGATTGTATTAAGTTCTGAATTGACTGTGTTAGTATGTAAAAACAATTTGAAGATTGGTTTTTAGGGGAGGAAAATGACAAAAATAGCAATTTATACTAATTACATTATAAAAATAGCAAAAAAAAAATCAAAATTGCAAAAATAGCCCTCAATTTCGCAGATGGAATAGCCCAAATCGCAGATGGACTTTTCCATCTGCGAATGTACAAGCAGCTAAAGCACAACTGTGCTTAGTTGCTTGTACATTCGCAGATGGAAAAGTCCATCTGCGATTTGGCTATTCCATCTGCGATTTTATCCCGAAAATCCTATATAAGCCTTTTTTTTCTTCATTTTCACTCTTCATTATAGAAAAACTCTTTCCTTCGGGGCGATTTTCGCGGTTTTTTGAAGAACATGGAGATTAACAATCCCGCAAATATGGTTAGATTTTAACTCTTTAAATGTTTTAACTATTTTTTATTTTATTATTTATTGTATTAGTTAGTGTAAAAAAATAGAAATTATAATGTTTGTGAAAGGGTAATTTAGTTGTATTTGATAGTTTTAATATTTGTTATTAGTATACTTGAAGTTTAAATGCTATTTTGTTAGTGGTTGTTTGAATGTACACGTAGAGACTGCGTAGAGTATGCATCGGGTGGTTGTACATTTAGTAAAATGGTTAGAATATGCTAATTTTTTTTAAGTTATTAGTTAAATAAATTGTTAGAATAATGTTTACAATTTGTTATTTTTCGTTTGCTTAGTTGTTGTATAAGTTGAAAATTTGTATATTCTTATCGTGTAATTGTTTCTATTAATTGAAAAATAGTTAAATTACAGTATGTGCACAATAGTCGTTTGTATATATATTTGTCGTATAAGTAGAAAATTTGTATATATTTGTTTTAGAAGTATAAATTTTTTTTTATACTATTGTTAGAAATTGTTTGTATTTGTCGTATAAGTTGAAAATTTGTATATATTTGTCGTATAACTTACAAAATTGTTAATTTGGTTGTCGTTTTTTTTTTAAAATTATAAATATTTGTAGTATAACTTGCAAAAATTGTTTGCAAAATTGTTAGAAAATTATTTTATATAATTAGAAAGTTTAAAATTGTTTATATATTTGTCGTTTAAGTTGAAAAATCGTTTAACAAAATGTTATTTGGTTATTTGTGTATGTTATTGTTTTTTATCATAAATATATTTGTCGTATAACTTAGAAAATTGTTTATATATTTGTGGTTTTGTAACATCCAGTTTAAGTTGAAAATTTGTTATACTATGTGTATATTATTGTTTTTTATTGCACTTAATAATCATATATTTTAAAAACAAAATATTTGTTTAGTTCTCTAATATGTTTTTGTGTTTTTTGCAGCATGATTTTAGTTATTTCAATGTGAAAGCAATTGTAAACTTAAAAGGCTCGGGCTGTAATATATGGGATGTATTTGAAGTTTTAGATGGTGTCAGACGTGACATTTTTAGAGATACCGTATTTGGTTATTTGTTGGATGTCCCTCGTTTACAAGGGGACGGATTGTTGTTCCATAAAATGTTCCTTCATCAGATCCGGCCGGACCTTGTTTTATCTCCAGATGGAATAAAACGCTTATATTTTAGAGTAGGCAATACAAAAATGGTATATGGGCCGGAAGAGTTTTGTTTGATAACCGGCTTCAATTTTGGGGAGTATCCAAAAAACATTGGGAAAAAAGTGTCGGAAAAATTAGTAACTAGTAAAAAAAAGATGTTTATTGCGTGAGCGGTTATTTCCGAACCATACAAATAGTTCGGTGAAAATCGGCGACCTGAAAAGTTTAATTTTAAATCAAACATTCTTAGAAGTTGACGACGCCGATGCAGTTAGAGTATGTTTGATATACATTTTGTGTGAAGGTTTTTTGGGAAAAGAAATAAATGGTCGGGTGCCACAAGATTGGTTTTTTTTTGCTGAGAATTTGGATGGCTGGAACATGTATATTTTGTTTACTCTAAAAGTTTTATTTTATTAAAGTTATAACTTATATTATAATTAATTATTTTTTTTGTTGTGTTAGTTTCGCTTGGGGTAGCTATCTTTGGGATTTTACTTATGATGACCTTGAGGATACATGAAACAAGATAAATAATCATTTATCACTTCCTGAACGTCGTCAAACTTTAAAATACCCCGTCTCAGGATTTACGGGTCCAATAAGGGTATAAAAATTTTCTTATATTTAAATTGTTTTATTGTTATGTTTTTTATTTTAATTTAAACTTTTATTACTGTAATTGTAAAAAAATGTAGATATGGATATATGAGATGCTTCCGGCTGTCCGTGCATATGGATATGTATTGAGAAAAAATAGAGACATGCCTCGGATGAAACAATGGAGTGGGTCAAAAAAATTGAAATGGGTTGACGTGAACAAGATTTTTTCAAAGATACATGTTTATAAATATTTTTTTTTATTATTAATAAACTTCATTATTATACTTTTATATGCATTTTTAATATGTTTAATTTTTTAGGAGGGACAACCACCAAGACAAAACATGTTACCGAGTGATGGTGAGATGACATCTTGTTATTATATGTCATTTCAAGAGTATGTATATGGTGAACGGAAATCAGTTTCATTCCCAGTACGAGACCATTTTAGGAGACAAGACGAATCTTCGTCTAGTATGTCGTCCAGTGGTCGCTCTCATTGTAGAGGTAGGGGCAGTGGGAAACACAACCTAGACGAGGTGTTGAAACGGCTACATGCACTGGAGCATCATGTGTTTATGAACCGACAACCTACAGAGGTTTTTGTTGAAGAAGTCAATAATGAAGATTTTTGGAAGGACAGAAGTTTTGAGGAGCTTGTAGTATTCCAAGGAAAATATGATGAACATGTTAGTTACACGCTACATTATTTTTTTAATTTTATTAACATATATAAATATTTGTGTTCATATTTTATATTTGAAAATGTAGGTTGTACAAGATGAAGTGATGAATAAAAATAATACAACTGAAAATATTTTTGGTGATATTGAAGATGAGAAGGTTGTTATAGATATTACCTTTACGATTTTAATAATTAATTTATAATGTGTATTTCGTTAATAAGTATAATGTTTTATTTTTAATATAGGAGTTGGAGGAGAGGAATGACAATCCGGGAACAAATTTGATGATGATGCGTTTGATGTAAATGATTATAATGAAGCTAAAGAGGTTCTTGTACTTACATTTATTTTTATTTTGTTTTTAGTAGATTGAAACATTTTTTTTAATTAGAGATTATTGCTTATTAAATTAGGTGTCGGGCGAAGATGAAGTAATAATTACGGTAAATGTTGATTATTATGATGATTATGGTGTTGATGGCAAAGAAGTTACACCCGATAAACCGAGGACTCGAAAACCATCACAACCTCATACCTTGATTTGGTGGATCTACTTGTCCTCGTCTGAAAACCTTCTCGAATACATTTTTTACCAATACACCGCTTTAAAAGTTCTTTGTTCTTAAATATACTTTCACATTCAACCTTTTGAAGATTCTTGTCTACCATCTGTGTTGGGATATCTTCATTAATATCAACTGGGCATGCTGGTACAGGGGGCATACCGTACAAAAGGTTATCGGGAAACTTAGCTTTAACTTCATCACCCAAGTCATCTCTATCTGAATTGGTTTGTAGGTCGGTTATATCTAAACGTACATCAGCAACATCAACATAATCCCCGTAAACATGCTTTTTTTTCATTTTTTTGACTCTGATTTTTTTTCTTTTTACTTTTATCTACCACACGCCTATTCATAACTTTAACTTCTTGTTCGGCAACATCATCACAACGACCACCCACATCATTAAGATATGTACCAACATCATCATCACCAACATACTTGTAATTCTCAGGATCCACATAGTTAATAGGTGAATAACTAACATTAACATTTTCAACAACACTGTGAAATTGAGGTACACTAGGAGTATTGAAAGTACCTATCGGATCGTTGCTCCCTTTATAACTGCATAAATTACCGACCGGCTGATTTCCACTGTGACCACCCTCATTAACCTCATCTACTTCATAGACCACCACAAACACTTTCACAGCCCTTCCTCCACTACATTTGATTACATTTATCAACATTCTAACATCCATGTCTTCAACTATAGCTATAGAATAATTTGATTCAGGATGATGGAAACGAAGACTAATTTTGTATTTGTCTAACAAACCAATTTTGCTTCCCACAAAAGATACAAAATCACTATAAGTAATATACTCAGAAAATATCAAAGCAAATTCAGAAATACCTCCCTGTGGACATACGTATTCCAGATTTGTTCCAATAACTTGTCATCTCCCACCGGTTACAAGACAAACCAAATATTCAATCATTTTTTAGAGAGAATTTTAAAGAAATTTCCTAAACAAATAACAACTAAACTGATAATTTTCTACAAAACTTTTTATATAGTAACATTATTTCGTAGTCAAACCAATTGATTTCATAGTCAAACTAGAAAAAAAAATAAAAAATTAAAAAACCCACGTAATTTCGCAGATGGACACAGAGTAAATCGCAGATGGACTGTTTTAAGCTTCATATGCCTTATATATAGAGAAAAAAAAATTAAAAAAAAATCCACCTGCGAATGTACAAGCTGGTAAAGCATACTTGTGCTTTAGCCACTTGTACATTCACAGATGGAATGTGCAAATCGCAGATGGGGCAATTTCATCTGCGAAATTGAGGGCTATTTTTGCAATTTCGATTTTTTTTTGGCTATTTTTGTAATATAATTAGTATAAATGTCTATTTTTGTCATTTTCTTTTTTTAGGGTTCTTAACCTTTTGTGGTTCTCATTTGAACAACTCCATATATATATATATATATATATATATATATATATATATATATATATATATATATATATATATATATATATATATATATATATATATATATTAAAAGAGAAACTTTATGACATCACTTTCAACAATCAGAGTCATTGATTGTGTTTCATTCATATATTTTCCACCTTTAGATCATTATGTTGATATCATCATTTGGTCAACCTTTTTTTTTTGTCCATAAATTTTATAAAATATATTAATGACAATTACTTTTAAAATTAGGAAATATATTAATGACAATTAAATCTAACCAAAAATAAAATTATTTTTTAAATTAGGAAACCTATTATTGACAATAAAATCTCACCAAAAATAAAATTACTTTTAAAATTAGAAAATCTATTAATAACAATTAAATCTAACCAAAAATAAAATTATTTTTTAAATTAGGAAACCTATTATTGACAATAAAATCTCACCAAAAATAAAATTACTTTTAAAATTAGAAAATCTATTAATAACAATTAAATCTCACCAAAAATAAAATTACATTTAAAATTATGAAATTTATTAATGACATCATCATTTGGTCAACCCCACCCCTCATTACCCGTTTCTTTTCTTCTATTTGAAAATCACTAACACATACATTATTTTCTTTTCAATTTATTGCAGGGAAGAAAATATGAAGATCAATGGTGCTGGAAGATACATAAGAAAGATTGTCTCACTAATTTCAATGATGCGTACGTCTTCTTTCACAACGATTCAATCAATTCTCCCTTCTACGATCTCGAATCCAGATACAATTTCTCCTCCCATGTCTCTATGCGCAAACAATCCATAATCTTATCTCTTTGATTCCTTTTTATGTAACCTTGGATCCCTTTCATCTTATGATCACAACCGCAAACACTCATCTATTTCGTCTCCTTCCCTTTCTTCATATTTCTTGCGTTTCACCTTAGGGCTCTCCTTCTTCCAGTCAGTTATTTGTTTCTCCGCACAACGGCTTATAATTGATTTTTTATGTTTCGATTTCTAGTGTTTATTTCTCAATTTTGATGAAAAAAAACCTAATTTCTACACTTGCTTTCAAGAATTAAGGGAATCACCGCTCCTTCTCCGCCTCCCTCTTTCTATCTGTTGAGAAACTTGAAAGACAACATACACACAGTTAATGCATTCGTCTTTTTGATATATTCATAGGTTTGTTTTCTACAACACTCCAACCTCTTGCTTTGCATTTTATACGATTTTTGTTACTGTTTTCTTCTTTTTCCCTCATTTTTTTCACCATTTTATGTTTTTTTATATAGCTTTTGTGTGCTTACTTTTTTCTTCAGGGCTATCTTGATGTTGATTTTGGGATTTTGTTGAACACAATTATGATATGTGTTCTTGATGTCAACTGACATTCACTCAGTACCTCAAGAACATCTAACACCATCTTGCAAATACCATTTTTTATGGTATCGACGGATGAAGATAAACAAAAAAGGGAATAAAAAAAGGAGCCAATTTGCATCATGTAGCAATTCAATCTTCAAATATGTTTCTTGCTAGATTTTTTTGTTGTTAGTGATGGAACAAGTAATATGATAGTTAAATATATCATTTTTTGTATTTGCTTTTAGTTGTAGAAAACGATAGAATAGACAGAGAAGTTGTCGTCAAAAGATATTAGGTGAGTTATTAGTTCCAGAGTTCAGATTGATTGAGTAGTTAATAATATAAAAAAGTGGTCAACATTTATCTGTATGATCATAAAAAATAGACATGGTCAAAAAAAATTTATAATTTTGCCTCTAAAATAAAATGGAAATTTTCTTTTGGACTAAAAAAGAGTATCTTTGGGCACAAAACTTAGAAAAAAAATCCCAAAATAAGACGCTCAACGCTCAAATGAACACACTCACTAAAAAAATATAAAAAATGCTTTTTATTTTTTACTGAATTTTTAATATATTTTTCCTATTTTATGTAGATACCAACCGGTTTCTTTCATGTTGATCCTCATCCTAGAAACCTTGCAATTAGCTCGGATGAATCATTACTATACTATGATTTTGGTATGATGAGGGAGATTAAATCCTTGGCATAAAAAGATTGATAGATCTTTTCATGCAATTTATGAAAAAGTTGCAAAAAATGTATGAATTTTCTTATTTATTTTTCTAATATTGTAAAGTAGGGACACCATAATGTAGTTTTTTAGGTACTCGAATATAATTTATATTTGGATTAAGATTAAAATGTAACATCCAGAGTTCAAGAGTGCAAGTTCAGGGTTCAAAATGAAAATATGGATGGTCAACTCGGCGAGTCCATGGGTAGACTCGGCGAGTAGGGTCGCGATTCTGGTCGCGTGATAAGTGGCCAACTCAGCGAGTCGGTGGCTGGACTCGGCGAGTTGGTGCTTAGTGGAGAAAACCCTAATTCCGGGGGTTGAGCCCTATATAAAGAACATAATACCCTCTCCCCAGCCTCTTTACTCTCCCTTGAAGTCCAGAAACCCTAATATTCGTTTGTGAGAGAATTAGAGAGCATTTGGATCTTGAAGGAGTGTTGTTGAAGAGATCTTTGAAGATTAAGAGGCTTGGAGCAAGGGGCTTTGCAAGGCTTTGGCTTATTCTTCTGTTTGAGTCTTCTCTTGAGGAAATGATTAGTGTTGTATTAATCATATTAACCTATTTTGTTATCATATTAGTGGTATTTACGAACTTTGATATGATATTAGTCATATTTACTTTTTTAAAATTGAACAAATTAGCAATTAATGGTACCCAATTAATCCCCCGATTAATCTCCGTCTAGCCGATTAATCCCTTGACCCCAGTCTACCGACTAGCTAACGTCGAACGTTTTTTGCAACCTTGATTTTTCAGTACAACCAACGAAAGAATGATGTTTTGCCATCAAGTTCCATTTAGCCTTATGTCTTACTTTCTTAGATAATATATCATCGAGGTAATGGGATACAACCTCTTTCACTGGAATAAAAAACCAATCGTGGGACACTATACTTGGGAATCTTTGTAGTTAGGTCATTCTTAAGATTCTTACATTTGAAGACCAAACGTGTTCTAACCTTATTTTATAATATGCATGCTTTATAAAAGTGCAATTATTATATGATTTATATGGTTGTATAACTTTGTATTTTTAACAGAAGCAAGAATCGCACATGATGAGAGTCAAGGTATGTGTAAAAGGGATATGAAAGTGGATGTTACCCAAAAATGGATGTTGGAAAATCAATTCCATATCCTTCACTTGCATTAACCAATACATTTGTTTTCCAAGATCCAATATAGTTAAGTCGGATACATATGTTGTCAAAAAGGATCTCAGGTATGGCTTATTTATTTTTAATATCCTTATAGGTAAATTGACATTTGCATTATTAAAAGGATGTCTGTGTGAAGTAAGTATGAACAAAGAGCGTTTCTTTTTTGCAGCCATTTAAAGTTTGGTAAATGATCATTTTACACTTCTTTTTAGGGTGTTTTATTTTCATTTTTTGTAAAATCTTTTAACTTTTACATTATAGGAGTATTGATTATGGACTGCACATCTATACGAATTATTCTAACTTCTTGACAGCTCAATCTGAAGTCACTTCATATGAATTCGACATTCAAAAAGCTTTTTAACTTGCCACCAAAGGAATTTCTCATCGGTGATTTTGTCATGCTCTCCAAAAGAAAATTAGTCCTTCAGGTATACTCGGACGGTTGGATTTGATTACGGACTGCACATCTACACGAACTGGTTACTTATTATAGTTTCTAATTTCATTTTTGAAGAGTAGACTCTTCCTATATTCAAGAACTGTTGAGTTTTATGCCAATTTATTGGTACACAAAACAAGGTTTTCATTGCAACAAATTTTTTATTCTTTTATTTGTTCTTTTAGTGTGTATGATACAAAATTATATGAGTTATGCCAATGTCATGAGCTATCATTTTAGGGTTTTATTCCAATTATAGCCTTGTACTCTAAATTTTTTTTCATACAACGAAATTATGTTGTTTTTCCTTTTGTTTAATCCCCAAAAGAACTTAAATGGAAATGAAAAATGATAGATAATTACAAAGACAACTTATAACATTTCAGATTCTAGAGGTCATTTGACAGTTTTCATATAGGTCGCACTTGTGTTTTCCAGGTTAAAGTTTTTTGCAAACTCAAGAAAAAAGAGTATTTTTCCCCTTGATTAAAATTGACTTATATTTGGAGATATGTATAAATTGATACTAATACCGTTAATAAAATTTATGATACATACACGACAAACAAACACAAGGGTGTTGTCGTAACTTGAGTTAGAAATAGATTTACTAACAGGATTCTTGAGAAAGCATTTATGTTATTTGCTAATGTCCAATGATCGTCAACATCAGTCTTTGGTAACTTCATCACCTTAGAAAGTTGAATAATAACATCAGAGGGGAGAGGAGTGTAAACATCATATATGTCTGAACTAAGAAACTCAATGGCTGCAATAAAAAATTGTAAAAGAGCTTGAAGGAATAATTCTTTTTGAAAGGTTAATTAAAAAAAAAAACTTGTTGCAATGAGTCAAATGTAATTCCCACAAGTGTTTGAGGACCCTCCTACACCAATCATATTATTATTACAAATCAATAAAACATTAACTCGAAGAAAATATAAAAAGTTGTATTTTTTTAGAAAAAAACATGAACTTACTGGAAGATTATTAACAAATTGACTAATAGCACTAAAAGCTCCAAATGTAGCATCAATTTGTATTGCATTAATTGATACATCAACAAGAAAGACAAAAAGACAACTGACATTGGTTCCAAACCTAAGAAATGTATAAATTAAAAAGATATAGTATTGAAGGTACTCATATGTGACAAAGTTGTCCAACTAATAAAACAAAAAACGTTGTTTTCAAAGAGGTCCTTCATCGATTATACAAATTCAAACATTTCATTGTCTTTTTCAATGTTACCAATAAAGCTAATTCTATTTCTATTACTTTCTTTTTAATTATTGTGCCAATTTTTTTATACTTTTAGATGCATTTTTTATATGTTTCCCCATGTTTTGCACGGGTCATAATCTAGTATATATATATATATATATATATATATATATATATATATATATATATATATATATATATATATATATATATATATATAAGAGTTTGATGAATATATGGTTGTCATGTATCTAATCTTAGATATAGAACTTTATAGAAATATATAGTTTCCATGAAAATAAATCAAATTACTTCCTCATTATTTAAAATAACCATATTAATCGTTTATAATTTCAGCAACCATTTATACAAATATTAGCTTTATTTTTCATTTGGGAATCGTATGCTATCGTCGGCCGCAAAATCCACATCAACAACATGAAAAAAGCAACGAATAAAAAGTAATATGATGAAACCTATGAAAACAATTGTTAATGTAGTTTTTTTATTTAACTATGCATAATTTTTTTTTTTTGCAAATAGGTATGCACGATGAAGACTAATTATGTTGAAATAAAGAGGAAGAAAGTATAGAAGAATGATAATCTACTATTATTATAGATGATTTAATCAAAATTAGGTAGATTTTATGTGTTCTACATCTAAGCTTCGATATCTAACAACCACATATTTATTTTTGTCATATATATATATATATATATATATATATATATATATATATATATATATATATATATGGCTAGGTTATAATGTGGATGAACAACTATTGTGTGGACGTACGGATAATGTTATTTTATGAAAATTAGTAAGAGAATATGTTTTTTACTAATGTGAATATGTTCAATCTCACAAAACTATTGTTATTTTAATGGATTTTCACCAATTCTAATTCATTTTTGTTCTCATTCATCGTTTTTTATTTATTTTATTTTTTACAAAATACGACTCAATAAGCATCCTGATAACATTCTGACAGAATGAGAATAATTAAAAAAATGTATAATAACCTTATAGATGATTTAATTAGTGAAAATGCTTAATAATTAAAATAATTATATAAGATTGAACGTATTCATATTATCAAACAACATATTTTCTTTGTAATTCTCACATAATAACATTATCCACACGTCCACACAATAGATGTCAATCCGCATTTGAATCTAACTCTCTCTCTCTCTCTCTCTGTATATATATATATATATATATATATATATATATATATATATATATATATATATATAGGGAAAAGTTCAATAGAGAACCAATATGGATCAAAGAACCAATGAACCCATCTTAACCATTTATTTTCTTTTAATTTTGGCCATTAATCCTTAATTAACCAAAAAAACACGGTGGGGCATTTTGGTAAGTTCAGCGTCTCATTTAATATTCATGTTTGTCTCCGTTAGCATCTTCTGTTACTGTCATTCATCTTCTAACACTGATCGATCCAAAAGCACGTCTGTTCTTCGAAATCTCAACCTTTTTCATCCAATTTACTAATAGTTTCTTCAGATTTCAGCTAATAATCAGGTATTTTTAACATCTATTCATCTTTCATTTATGATTATTAGGTCAATTATGGACTTTGATTTTACCGTTTTTTTTCCGATGCATTGTTTATCAATCTTATTTTTATTGTTAATGCAATCGTCTGATTGTCAAATTCGATAGATTTTACCATTTAATCTTCAAATTGTTATGTTTTGTATTGTTAATTTGGTAATTTTATGTCATATGTTGAATATCCGTTTGATGTTACTGTTTTTCATTCGATCGTTTCTGTAATCATTCGTCTGTAATGCATATTCGACATTTAGATTATCAATTATATCTTGAGCATCTTCTAACATTTAAGTTTTTTCCAAACTTTTAGTGATTTTGAGAATCTTATCTTATCTTGTGCATATATTTTAAAGTTTTGTGATTATCTTGTTTATTTGTTTCCTTTTTTTGTATAATTATCAATTCTAAATTTCTAATCTGTATATAAACTCCAGGTTACTTACGATTCATTATGAGTTCTCTGAATTCTTGTTCAGATTTGCATTCAATTATTAATGAACAATCACGTAAGTTTTTTTTCTTAATATAAATTTCACATTTTCTATATAATGTAATAAAATAGATGTTTTTTTTTGGTTTTGCAGTTCATGATCAATCATCTTCAAATATGAATATTGATCATTCAAATAGCAGTAATTCTTGTTCAGAATTGCATTCAATTATTAATGAACAATCACGTAAGTTTTTTTTTTCTTAATATAAATTTCACATTTTATATATAATGTAATAAAATAGATGTTTTGTTTGGTTTTGCACTTCATGATCAATCATCTTCATGTATGAATATTGATCATTCAAATAGCAGTAATTCTCGTTATAGTTTTGATTTTGAGCTCTACAATACTGAAACTTTTAAGCTTGTTCCTTATGATAAGTTGATACGTAAGAAGCCTTTCAAAGGATTGTTGTTTGATTCGTTGGACATTGGTCTTGACTTTTACAAGACTTATGGTCAAGAATCTGGTTTTGATGTGAATATGTCAAGTCAAAAAAGATACAATGATGGCACAATTCGTATTAGATATTTGACATGTAGTAGATCTGGTTTCACGGAGTCATTCAAGAATGAAAATATTAATGTGAAATTTTCAGATGTTAAGAGAAGGTGAACTTCTTCTAAGAAGAACGGATGCCCTGTTGTTTCAAAGTTCAAGAATCTCTGATGTTCTTTAATGTTCTACATTTATATGTTTGTTGAAGATCACAACCATGAACTTGTTGCTCAAGATCAGTTGCACTTATTAAGGATTAATAGGACAATGGATTTTCTTGATGAATCCTTTATACATAAGGTTGGTACTTGTAACATTGGTGCTTCAAAAGCTTATAACTTGGTGAGTAGTATGAAGGGTGGCTTTGATTCTAGGGGAGAGAATGCAGTTGACTTTAAAATTTTCATAGAGATTTAAATTCTAAAATTGGTGTCAAAGATTCCCAAATGGTTGTGGATATATTGACAAACAGAAAATTATGTTTCTCTAATTTTTCGATTGAGGTCCAAAAAGATGTTGATGATCATCTTACTAGACTTTTTTGGGCTGATGATACTTCAAAAGCCAACTATAAAGAATTTGGAGATGTACTATCTTTTGATGCTACTTATCAAACAAAAAAGTAATTTCTAATCCTTATTTGTTCTTTTTATGGTATTTGTTCTTTTTAATAATACTTATCAAAAAAATCCAGGTATTCTATGGTATTTTTTCTTTTTACTGGAGTTGACTACCACAAGCATTGTGTTACTTTTGATGCTGGTTTACTAGCTCATGAGACAGCAGATGCATATGTGTGGTTGATTGAAGTGTTTCGTAAAGCATTTGTCAAGCCACCCATGATGATTGTAATAGATCATGATTCATCAATGAAGAAAGCTGTTAATTTTGTTTTTCCTGAATCGAAGCATAGACTATGCATGTGGCACATCACTCAAAAACTTGAGGAAAAGGTATATTCTTTGTTTCTTGATTCCTATATGTACTTATAACCATATAGATCATAAAGCACATTGTGAATTCACAATGTAAATTTGCATATGATGAAAGGAACAAATCTAAATCATAAATCACACTGTGAATTCATAATGTTAACCAAATGTTATGTTACTATGAATTACATCAAATATTCAACATATATAATGCTTCTTATGTGTTTCTTTTTTTTTAGATTCCTATCGATGTTTATAACCATCCGGACTTCCACAAGACATTTTTTGATATTATATGGAATCTTCAATGTTCTCCACAAGATTTTGAAAGTTCGTGGTCAACAATGTTAAGTAAGTTTCATCTAAAAGAAAATGACTGGTTAAGGTCTGTTTTTAAAATAAGGGATTTATGGATTCCAGCTTTTATGAGAGATCTTGAACTTTTTGGTTTGATGCAAACTACTTCAAGATCAGAGAGTCTGAATTATGCTTTCTCACATTTTTTACAACATAAATCAAATTTGGTGAAGTTCATGATGTCGTTTGATAGTGCAATGGAGAAGCAAAGGCATCAACAATCTTTATTAGATTATCAGTCCACAACTACTACCCCCAAGCTAAGGACTCCTTTGGCTATTTAAAAGCATGCATCAGAAATTTATACACATAATATTTTCTTGGACATTCAAAAAGAGTTATACAAATTTGTGTTTATGTTTTGAGAGATAAGAAGAAAAAAAAAGTTTATTGTAAAAAATGTGAATGAGGATGAAGATTCTGATGATTTTTATCAAAATAGTCTTCCTTCTCATTGTCCTAATACTCGTTACAAGGTATGTCTCTTTTTCCTAATACAGTTTATTAAATATAAAATGTAGTTTAAAAATTCACACTATGAATGTAAGATGTTTTACTAATTCACGGTGTGAATTTTTATAGAGTTATAAATTGGCTTGTACTTTTCATTAGATTAGTATGGAATATGTATTTTTTTGTGAATTTGATTTGAAGTACATATTTATATTATAATATTATGATTTCTATTGTTATGTTGATTAATAATGTGAATCGATGTTAATTTGTATAGTTTTTATCGAATGGTATGATATAGAATTTCTTATTGACATATTAATTTGTTTATTAATGATAATTTTGTAGGTTGTATTTAGTGAAGGGGTGATAGCATTAGCATCAGTTGTAGCTGCATGCTTTTTGTCCAGGAAGGATTGTTATGTTGTCATATGTTTTTCATATTAAATATGAAAGAGTATGATGAAATTCCATCAAATTTCATTTTGAGGAGATTGGGAAAAGATATCATAGCTGATGGATTGTTGAGGAAAAAGTACTCATATCCTCATAAAGGCAGTCAAAATGAGTGTTTGATTCAAGATGCGTGTGCTATTCTTCGTTTGTCCATTAACAAGATAGAAAATAATGAGGAGGAGTTAGCTAAATATATAAGGCAACTTCAGGAGGTTGATAGTGGTATTCCTTTATGTACCTCATCAAGGGCATCTTCGAGTAGATCAGTTCACATTGAAAAAATTATTGGAGCTGCAGTACCTAATGTTATCAACATTCATAATCCAGAGGGGATCAGAAAAAGGGGATGGGCCAATGGTAAAAGAATCAAGAGCACTAGAGAGAAAGTGATTGAGAAATCTAAAAAGGGTTCTAGGTTGTGCAGTTTATGTCATAAACCAAATCACAATGCTAGGAGTTGCATTTTGAGGTTAAAGAATTTTGATTTAGAATCTGAGGTTATAGAAGGCTGATTGTTTCTATTTTTTTCTTTTTAAGACTACTAAAATAAGATTTGATTTTTGTAATGATCATTCAATGGATAGAAATGTTGAAATATTGATGTTAATTTTGATATTCATTGTTTTAGACTTTATTTCTAATAATAGAATATATTTTTTTCAAATTTATTGTTTTTGGTTAAAGATATTTTTTTATTGTTAGTTTTATGAATCTTTTCTAATAAAATTTTCATGCTAATGATTTAATTTATGTATATTATTGTTAATCTCATATTTAAAATTTTCATGTTAAAGATTGTCTTAATGTAATTTAATTCACATTGTGAATCTCAACTATTAATTGTTCTAATGATCTATACGTACCATAATTCACATTGTGAACCTCACATATAAAATATACATGTTATAATATGTACTGTAATTCAAATTGTGAATCTGAGATATAAAATTTTCACAATGTTAACATATAAACAATGTAAATTTTCTAAATATATTATATTGTTATTACATTAACATTTAATCATTTAGACAAAAAGAAATGAAGTAAATGTATGAAATGACAATTCACTTTCAATTCTTTATTCAAAGTAGAAATATAATCACTCCCCCACCCACCCACCGACACACACACCAATAGCATATTTTTAATAAAACATGTAATTGTATAACATACATGTAGACATTCACATGAAAATATAAACATCTTTTAAGTATTTAGTAAAGTTCATTATATTTGATATAGAAACTAACATCAAATTGTAACATAACAAGCATGTATATGTTCTTAAAGAAATTAAAGTGCATCTAAACTTATACTAATTATGAATAGAAAACTAAGTTTTAAGTTTTACACTTCTTTTTCCAATTCTTGAAGTACTATATCCTTTCTCCCCTTTTTCCCCATCCCTTGTTGAGCAAATCTTTTATTTCTTCATTAGTCTTTTTTGCGAACTTAGTTGTTTGTGCAATGATTTTTGACATGTATGTGTTTGCGTCACTCAAACCGGACTGGTTTGGAACTGGAACCGGTTTTCGTATATTATAAGAACCGGGAACCGGACCGCCGTTCTAGTGCCGGTTCCGGTTCCGGTTCCGGTCCCGGTTTTTCGGTTATTTTTCAAAGTAGAACCGGTTGAAATACTATAGATTATATGCTATCTTTTGGAGCTTGTAAATGATTCAATATTTAAACACATTATGACTTTTTACATTCTAAATTGAAGTACAAACACTAAATTACATGATGAAAAAAGAATCAAGTAATTCCGACTTCATATGAGTGAGTTATGCGCATTTTAAAAACGGGGACAGATTCCAAAAAAATAAAAAATGCAGAAACAGGAAAAAACGTAGCATTGATATGTTGTCTTTCAGGGATTCAATATCTAACCAAAATATGTGTTTTTATAGTCTAAAATGAACTACAAACATCAAATTACATGCTGGAAAAAAAATTAAGTGATTCCAACGTCATATGAATGAGTTATACACATTTAAAAAATGGGACATATAAAAAAAACAAAAAAATAATGCTGAAATAAAAAAACGCAACATCGATATGCTTTCTTTCGGGGCATGTGTCTGATTCAATATCTAACCAAAACATATTTTGTACCGTCAAAAATGAAATACAAACTCCAAATTACATGTTGGAAAAAAAATCAAATAATTTCGACTTCATATGAACGAGTTATGCGCATTTTAAAAAATGAAAAAAATGTCAAACCGGGACCGGTTTTCATAAAAATGGAGAACCGGTAACCGGACTTATCACCAATTCTGGTTCCGGTTCCGGTGGTTCTAATGCTCATCCCTACACTCATTAGTATCTTTGTCAAATACTTAATGCATAAATCGTTTAACACACTTTGTTGTTGTTTTGATTCTTTTAGCAACCCACATGTCCAATTTACTGTTTTATCTCCCATATATGTCTCCATATGACACATGCAAAAAATTCCACAGTCAACATGATTATCCTTCGTGCGTTAATTCATGTTCACCCTTTTTGGTTCAACACCCTCCAAAGTTGAAGCTGATTTGTGATTGACCCTCATCACGTACCTACTAAAAAGTATTTTCTGAAAAAAAGAAATTGTCATTTTCTATAATTATTATTTTATTTAGATTATCAGTCTATTAATATTTATATTTATAATGTAAATTTACTATTCTTACCAATTCATTAGGCGCATCATGATAAGCTCTAGAAAACTTTGCAACTGAATTCCTATTGTCAATGACATCAACCGATGGTTCCTCTACGTTTATGCAGATGATGTAAAAGTGATTTTTTTGATGAACTGGTAAAAACACCTGTCAAAAGTTTAATAATTTAAATTGTTAAACATTGTTTAAAATATGTAATATATTCAACAAAAAGAGCAGTTTATTACCAAGTGAACTTTTTCAAATGTCAGAAGTTCTTTGTCCTTTTTCATTGCATCTTTGATATTTGACTCAAATTTAACAAATCTTTCATTGAAAGGGATATTTTTGTCAAATATGAATTGTCTCTGCAAAAAAAAAAAAAAAAAATTAAATATACATCAAACTTTAAAGAGTAAATTGTTAAATTCACAATAAGGTAAATTTTAAATTTAAAATTATTCACACTGTGAATTATAAATGGGATTCACTATGTGAATTTTCTTACTTATTCAGAACTATTGAAAATTTTATTTATTATTGTTAGGGGTGTCAGACCCAACAAATAATGGGGTATGATATACTCCAAAAGAATCCCACTATATTGCACTAAAAGGTAGTACAAGGCAAGCAGGGTCGATCCACAGAGACACGGGATAATTAGTCTATACCTCTTTGCGCAAGGTACTATGGTCACCAACAGTAAAGAGGGGGGTTTAGGATAAAATAATTAAAACAAACACTTAAAAATACAAGTAATCAACTAAAAGAGTGAATTAAATCCAGAAAAGGTAAGGAATCCAACCTCATGTATGACAACTTAGCAATGTGATTCCAAGATAACATGATATTTGTTTAATTCTATCTAAGTTGGTACTTGAAATTGTTAACAAGCTCTAACACTTCCCATTGACCACATTAATTAACCAAAACAAGCTCTTTGATTAACCCTAATCTTACTAACCTAATCTAAACAAGCTCTTAGAATTAGATTATAAGATTGCATGAAGCTTTATGTGAATGTTCCCAATAACACCCAATACTCCTCATAAGCTCGGGAGTGTAAAAGTGTAGGAATAAGATTTACACTAAATTCATTCAATATAGATCAATTTAATGCTTGTTACTTGTTCAATTTCACAAAATAATTACGGATTTTGTAAAAGAGATAACTTGAATGACCTAACCCTAATTCAAATGGCCAATAAGAATCACAATTAGAATCAAACATTCGATTGAAGCAAAATTAAATTCATTAGATACAAATTAAGAAAAAACATCATGTCATATGATTGAAGTCACTACCAAGAAGTCAAAACATGAAATTGGAGAAACTAGGGTTCTAGCTACACATGGCTAGAACAAGATCACAAGTCTAAAAGATGAAATTAAGTGTAATTACTACTTACAAAAACAAGAATTAATGTTTCCAAATGATTGATGGACAAACCCTTGCAAAAACCTTCAAATTCTCCTCTCCAATGGTGCTCTGATATGTTGTGTGTTTGTAAAAATGACACTCAACCCGTAATATGAAAGATAGGAAAAACAGCCAAAAGTTGGTTTTTGGGTCGAACCGGCCCGTGTTAAAACAGGCTAAACTGAAACGGATCGTGTTCAGCAACATGCCCCGTGTTTATTTGCACTAAACTGACACGCCCCGTGTTCCTCTCTGACTCCAATTCCAAACTTGATTTTTCCAACTTTTTCGTTCTTCGCCCGATCATCCCGAAATCTTCACCAATGCTTCCCGGCACTTCCCAAAGCGCTTTCCAAGCTCCGGTTTACCTGAAAAGGACATGAAAGTGTGCAAATAAGGTTGTTGTAGAGACTAACATGAATATGATGAAATGCAAGAAAAAGGAAGAACAATTGTGCTAAATAGATGCATCAAAATGGGACTAAAAGGTGCACAAATTGCACCTAACAAATCTCCCCAAACTTAGACCTTTCTTGTCACTCAAGAAAGAAAAGGGAAAATCTAGACCGGAGAAAATAAAAGAAAAGAAAAGAAACAAAAATCAAAATCAAGAATCTTATGAAACTTAATGCAAAAATCAAAACAATCATGAAAAAGATTCAACCCATTTAACCTCGTTTTGTAGCATAGTTGAGAATGTATCTGTAGTGCCTTGAGTCAACTTGGCATTGGTCTCAAAATATTATATAACAATAGAAATAAGACTTTGGCCACTCCCTAACGCAACTCAACAGAATCAAAGATCACAACACTTGTTCCCTTTCAATAGCACCAAGTCAATTCATGGAACAAATTATGGTCTTACTCTCGCGAAATTATATGTAACAAAACATGCTCAACCATCTTTGTTTCATAAAATATAACAATGTCCGATTCCAGTTATTTGTTGGTCAACAACAATCTTTTTCTGAAAAATATTTTCTAAAAATTCCCTAATATTTATCCAGATTGGTTACAAACTTCAAACCACTTACACCAGTCAAAGTAATTAACATTCAGTCCAATGTCATAAATTCAAATCCAAGTCCAAGGGAATCTTTTGACAGCCAAGTATTTTTCCTAAACACAATATCCAATTAAACTATAAACACAATTATATACAAAGTTCTTAATTATATTTTTTTTACAAATAAAGCTCATGGCTTTCTTTGAAATCCGTGTAACGGGCTTCCAACCAACACATCCAAATCAAATGACCTTAGTGTGTTCGATTTAAAGAGATCCCTCGGGTTTACTTGCCCGAACCTCAAAGGCCACAGATTAGCTTTATTTGCTATTATTAAGTTCATGACTTTCTATGGAACCCATGTAACGACTTTTCAACTCAATCAGTCCCAAACTAATCAGCTTTAGGCGATTAGGTGTAAAACACCCCTTGGTGTTTACTTGTTCGAATCCCAAAGGTCACAGATTAACTTAATAATAGTGTTTTATTATTATTATTATTATTATTATTATTATTATTATTATTATTTATGTAACACATATACAAATAACTAAGTTAACACATAACACTCTTATTAATTAATTTATTTATTTGGCCAATTTCTTTATATTTTCATCCTTGAATTTTCTATTGTGGGACATCTCACGGTTTATTACCGTGAGGACTTCTAAGACATTTTTCAAGGGACTAAAGGTTAACATGCAAAGACCCGTAAGTATAGTTGAAAGCTATGTCCCCAAACAGGGTATATAAAAGGGAATGAGTAGAAAGGACTTTTAAGAGCGCTGGAAGGTGGGACATTGAGATTTTACATTCTTTTTATGAACTGTTGAATTTGGCATTTTAAGTTCAATTGAGCATTACTACTCATAAGACCGGTCATATGTCCCAAAGATTTAACTCATACCTGTTGTTATGCTCCAATGTTGACAATCTTCTCACTTTCTGTTTTGCACAAGTAGCTTCGGGAGGTGTGTTCGTGTATGATTAACTTGCTTTTAGATTTTTCAATAAAAAGAGCAAGCCAATTTCAAGGCATACGATTCACTTACCAGCTCAACTGTTTTGAGAAGATTCGGCTGCTTGGGATTGGATCAATTTTTTTTAAATGAATGTAATGCAAAAATTTAGATGCAAAATTCAAAAAATAATAAAAGTAGAATACAAAGAAAATCTTTTTGGTTTTTGAAAAATTTTATATGCAGAAAAATAAAAAAGAAAAAAAACATTATGCAATATGTACAAAACTACATGCAACGAGATTTATGCATGGATGGATGCCCCTCCCCAAGCTTAAAATAAGCATCGTCCTCGATGCTTGGAGAGAGGCATAGTCGGCCTATTGAGAGTCGGATGGTGGAGGATGGGAGTTGGGTTGGGAATAGGTCCAAAACAGTCACAAATGCACACCAAATGAATTTTAAGTAAAATATGAACGATTAAAGATATGGAAAGACTTTACCGAATCGTTCTTGGAGCGTCGTAATTATGGTGTGAACCTCTTCTTCATCCTCCCCAAGCTATCCGTGAAGTATTTTTGGAGCCGGCGATTCATTTTCTAGGCATAAAAAATAAGTTAAAACCATTTGGGACATAAAAAAATTGAAATTTACCAAAGACTAAAAAGTTTTAAAATAAAGGAAACAAATAACCCCGGGATGCCTCCCGGTTAGCTGCCCTTGTTTTAACAATGTGATTCCAAGATAACATGATATTTGTTTAATTCTATCTAAGTTGGTACTTGAAAGTGTTAACAAGCTCTAACACTTCCCATTGATCACATTAATTAACCAAAACAAGCTCTTTGATTAACCCTAACCTTACTAACCTAATCTAAACAAGCTCTTAGAATTAGATTATAAGATTGCATGAAGCTTTATGTGAATGTTCCCAACAACACCCAATACTCCTCATAAGCTCGGGAGTGTAAAAGTGTATGAATAAGATTACACTAAATTCATTCAATAGAGATCAATTTAATGCTTGTCACTTGTTCAATTTCACAAAACAATTACGGATTTTGTAAAAGAGATAACTTGAATGACCTAACCCTAATTCAAATGGACAATAAGAATCACAATTAGAATCAAACATTCGATTGAAGCAAAATCAAATTCATTAGATAGAAATTAAGAAAAAACATCATGTCATATGATTGAAGTCACTACCAAGAAGTCAAAACATGAAATTGGAGAAACTAGGGTTCTAGCCACACATGGCTAGAACAAGATCACAAGTCTAAAAGATGAAATTAAGTGTAATTACAACTTACAAAACAAGAATTAACGTTTCCAAATGACTGACGGACAAACCCTTGCAAAAATCTTCGAATTCTCCTCTCCAATGGTGCTCTGATATGTTGTGTGTTTGTAAAAATGACCCTCAACCCGTAATATGAAAGATAGGAAAAATTGCCAAAAGTTGGTTTTTGGGTCGAACACGGCCCGTGTTAAAATAGGCTAAACTGACACGGGTCGTGTTCAGCAACATGCCCCGTGTTGATTTGCATTAAACTGACAAGCCCCGTGTTCCTCTCTGACTCCAATTCCAAACTTGATTTTTCCAACTTTTTCGTTCTTCGCCCGATCATCCCGAAATCTTCACCAATGCTTCCCGACACTTCCCAAAGCGCGTTCCAAGCTCCGGTTTACCTGAAAAAGACATGAAAGTGTGCAAATAAGGTTGTTTCTAGAGACTAACATGAATATGATGAAATGCAAGAAAAAGGAAGAACAATTGTGCTAAATAGAAGCATGAAATGGGACTAAAAGGTGCGCAAAAAGGTGCACAAATTGCACCTAACAATTATATTATAAACATTACCATGATATATATTTTTTAATTAACTTACCACCATTGATGTATCAAAAAAATACCGATTCACTGTAGAATTTTATTTAAGCTTTTCTTCGTAGTTCAAAATATTAGTCCAAGTATCAATGACATGTGTATGTACCCATAATCCTGGCTGCATTGTTTCAATCATTCCTCTTCCAAGCACATAACCTCTCTTAGTATGAAATACCTTCTCATTAATTTGTAATCAAATAAAACAAAAAAGCAGTTAATACAAAATTAATTTGTATTTGTAATATATACTATTGTATTTAAATAAAAGATAACATGAATTATTTCCAGCTATTACCAATTCTAGAAAAAATATATCTGATACTTTTACTTCATCTGGATCTACAAATTTTAATGCACAAACCTCTTTGTTATTATAAGGAGAAGATAGCTTCAGTGATGGGTTTTTTTAATCTTTTTCCTACTTCTCTTTTTTTGTCTTCATCATCTTCAATTCCCAAGATATTATTGTCACATTATGTTTCTTCTGAATCATAACTTTCTCCTTCATCAAGTTTTCCATCTTTTATTTCTTTCTTCATGTGTTCATTTTCACTGCTTTTGTAACAACGCAAAATTTCAAAACAATTTTTCATTTTTAAATCATATTTTCAATCATCAAAAACAATATCAAACAAACTCTATCCAATGTCATCATAACAAACAAATCCCAGAAACTCAAAACATAATCTCTATGAGTGTGTACGGATCATGTCGGCGCCTTCCTGCGATTCTCGCTAGTACCTGAAACACATAACACAGCAACTGTAAGCATAAATGCTTAGTGATTTTCCCAAAATACCACATACAAAACATACGCCTTTCCAGGCCATAACTCTGTGGGATCTTCCGATCCAAGTATCCCAGGGGACTTCCATCCCGAATCCCGGTAGACCTTCCGGTCCTACCCGTATCGACCTTCTGGTCCGTAACTTCCTGACCTTCCGGTCCATATCATCTTGACCTTCCGGTCCATATCATCTTTGACCTTCCGGTCCTTATCATACATAACATACATAGCACATACATATCACATAACCGCATATAGCACATACATCTCATAGCATACAAGACCTTCCGGTCACACACATAGGTACCCTTCTAGGTATAGTATAGTGAGAAGACTCGCCTCAATGAAGTCAAATAAACTCTCGTGCTCAACGTCCCGACATAGCCTCCTCCTATCATTCAAATAACATCCCCGATCAATACTCTCTCATAGTCTCATCTCTAAAGATTGGGTAGAAGGCCATTCTACCCCTCTTTGAACTCTCTTGAATCAGTCTTGACCAGAACCCTAAGGTCAACGAAAGTCAATGGTCAAACTTTGACCCGACTCGTCGAGTGCACATGGGCGACTCGGCGAGTCCATGTGGGTCCTCTGAATCCTTCTAGCCTCTCTTGGCTCGTCCAGTCAACCTTCCACTCGACGGGTTCCTCCTGTCACAAATCGCGGGGCAACCCTGACTCGACTCGTCGAGTCCACTTATGAACTCGGCGAGTTGCTTCCATGATCATACTCAAATGAACTTCTGAGGTCAGATCTGCTTCTCTAATCCAAAGATCTGACCTTCCCAAGCATAATAATCACGTAAAGGTCGAATCTTGGTACACATGCAACACACCCAAAGCTTCTTTTGGTGAAATAACCTCTAAAATGGCCTCATAGGCTCATAACTCAAAAGGTATGGCATAAAGTAGAGTGGTAAGGACTCTCTGGACCTCTTAAGGTCCAAATCTACGAACCATTTCGCCTTGGGACCTCACATACTCCAAATTCAACTAAAAGAGGCCTAAAGAAAACCCTAGATTCCACTAGAATCATTATAAAAACGAGAATGGCACAGATTGTTACCTTCAACAGCTTCCTCCGATCAAATAGAAGTGGATCCAAGCTCCTCAACCCGCTTAGCTTGTTCTACCTCCTTCCTTCTTGCTAAAACACACAAGAAATGGTGAATTTGCCTTCCTCTTGCACCACAACGATCTATCTGCTCTCTAGGGTTTCTCAGGGGTGAAATGGCCGCAAATGGAGGCCACAAAGGCCTTTAAATAGGGCACAAACCCCGAGAATTAAGGTTTCAATCCACATCGCGGACTCGTCGAGCCCACCCTTTCCGACTCGTCGAGTCCGTTCATTCATCCAATCAGTACACGCGATCCTAGTCGATGAGTCTATGCCTCAACTTGTCGAGTCCCTCTATTTTACTCAAAAGAATAAATGATCAAACATAATACCTGGAAATCCGGATGTTACAATTCTCTACCACTAGAGTCAGACTTCGCCCTCGAAGTCTTGCCCTGCAAAAAATTCTGGATGCTGCTCCCACTTCTCCAACTCCGGCTCCCAAGTCAGCTCGGACCCTCTCTGATGTTTCCACTAGACTTGAATCAAGGACACCTCCTTGTTCCTCAGAACCTTGATCTTCCGATCCCGGATCGCGATTGGCCACTCAACATAATTTAGGCTCGCATCCACTTGAATATCCTCAAGCGGCACCACCGCCGACTCGTCGGCTATATATTTCCTTAACTGAGACACGTGGAAGGTATCATGAATCTGGCTCAACTCTGTAGGTAGCTCCAACCGATATGCTACCTTGCCCACCCTCGCGGTCACCCTGAACGGCCCAATATACTGGGGCTCCAACTTGCCCCTCTTCCTGAATCGAATCACTCCTTTCCAAGGAGACGCTTTCAGGAGTACGAAGTCTCCCACCTAGAACTCAAGCTCAGATCGTCGCCTATCCGCATAACTCTTCTAGCGACTATGAGCCGTCAACAACCTCTGTCTAACCTGTTGTATCTGCTCAGTCGTCTGAAGCACTATCTCAGTGTTTCCCATCACGTGCTGCCCTACCTCTCCCCAGCAAATGGGAGTCCAACATCTCCTCCCATACAACAACTCGAAGGGAGGCATACCAATACTCGAATGGTGGCTGTTGTTATAAGAAAACTCATCCAACGACAGATACGTGTCCCAACTTCCTCCGAAGTCCAACACAAATGCCCTAAGCATGTCCTCGAGTATCTGAATCGTCCGCCCACTCTATTCGTCCGTTTGCGGGTGGTAAGCGGTACTGAAATGTAGCCTCGTACCCAACTCCTCATGGAACTTCTTCCAGAACATGGAAGTGAAACGTACATCTCGATCTGACACAATCGAGATCGATACTCCATGTCGCGATACCACCTCCCTTACATACAACTCTGCCAATCTCTCTGCAGAAGAGCTCTCAGTGATAGCAAGGAAGTGAGCGCTCTTCGTCAGCCGATCGACAATCACCCAAATCGCATCGACACCCCTCGTAGTCCTTGGAAATTTGGTGATAAAATCAATGGAAATCTGTTCCCACTTCCACTGGGGAGCCTCAAGTGGCTGCAACTTGCCGTGCGGACGCTGGTGCTCAGCCTAAACCCTGCGACAGGTCAAGCACCTCTCCACAAACCATGTAACATCCATCTTCATACAGGGCCACCAATAATCTTTCTTCAGATCCAAATGTTGGGTTTTGAGCATTCTAACACTCCTAAGTGTACATGCAACCCTAAATACCTTGGATCTATGTTTTCTCTATTATACATGTAAATATGAACTTTCCAAGGTATTCATCCTAACTAACATAAGAACATTGATTCATATGAATATCTCAAGTTAGAATTACATACCTCTTTGATGTAGAATGTTTTCATGAAGCTTGAGTTCCTAGTGCCCCAAGTGTGACACCTCAAATGGTTCACACAACACCAAATACACTCAGAATAACTTGAGAGAATATACACACTTCATGAAAATCGGCTAGCCCTTTCACATATATCATAGTGCTGATTTTGTCAACAATAAGATGCTTATATGGTTAGTGACAATTAGGGTGAACCCTAATAGTCATGGCTTTCCATTTACTTGGATCCATAGGTTCAAATACACCATGGAGCATCCTATGGGTTTTAGCCCAACTTGATAATCCATGGAGTCTTAGCCCATTATAAAAGTATGGATGATTTACACAATCAACCCATATATTTAATTAGTCTTCTTTTGATCACTTAATTAATCCTAGATTAATTCTTTATCAATACTAATTAAATAATCTTATTAATATATTAGAACTTATAATATATTACCAAACTTTAAGTGTTATTTCTCTCATTTTAGTCTATCCGAATGCATGATGCCATGCAACCCAAATGGACCATGCCGGGTCGGGTCAAGTCTTACCAATTATAGTTATGGACTTAGACATTAATCCAACAGTCTCCCACTTGGATAAGTCTAAAACTATTATTGCAAGTATGAATTCAAGAACCGACTGGCAATCGTAGCTCTCAAAAGCTTCTGTCAAACTCTGACCTTGCCGATGATCTCTGACCTTTGTCAATGACTTGTCCATTAGATAAGGGATCATATATTCCTCCATTCTAGATATCATATGGACTGAGACATGGATTATAATCATTCTCTTTGTCCATTTGTTGTTTCCCGATTTCCGATTTATGACGACTAACTAATTGAACAAATCAAATCAGTCCAGGCCCGGCCGAGCACTTACATTTGTTATCACCAAATCATCGAGGGACCCACATATATTGTTTTTATCCTGAAGGTAAAAGGAATGGATAAACTTCGACTCATATGGCTTGTTCTACTACTTGTTAAATCATACACAAAGGCACGTTTTATAACATCGAGTTACCAATGTGTTTTCGTGCAATCAATGTATAACCAACTCATAGTAACAACTCATATCTCTAGGTTTGAAGAATATAAGATATTATCGTCTCATGATCACTCGTGATAAAATCCTTGAAGTGATTCCAATGAGAGCGGGTTATATCCAATACTCAGAACTTATGAACACTCATGAGTGTTGTAGCACCACCTTGTCCAACATCTAGGACCTCTACAAGCCCAACCCATGACAATCTTGATTCATATCTACTTCCAACATATGACCGGCTGTGGATGGTTTGAATAACTTAGTCATTCAGAACAATGACCTAGTTATTTTGTAAGTCAAAACATGCAAAGTGAAACACAATAATAATCGAATCCAATATGGTCTCAGAACTTATGAATATAAATAAAACACCTTTTATTTATCACCATATGATTACACATTATTCATTGTATACTGTTTCAGCTATCAACTTTATTCTTGAATTAAAACACTAGTTGTCCCATACTCCAAGCATGTACACTGTGTTTTCTAAACACTAGCCCACACACCAAGTATGCATATTATGTTTGTATATGGTCTTTACTTTGTGAAATAGATCAATTGAACATATCTCCAGTGATCCTCTTTTCACAGTCCCAAATCCTTATTGCAAATGAAAGAATTCCAAATTCATGCCATTTACTGAAATCTTTTAGATTCTAAACTTATATGCATTGATCCTCTTGTAATGATTATGCACAAAGTCGGAGAGACTTGACAACAAACATTACAGAGCATTCCAAAAGAGATCAACTCCTTGGAAACATCCTTCTTGCATTAAGTTTCCTAATCTTACATAGATTGAATAATTTCTATATTTGAAACATTTTCATATTCCATCTTGACTATCACTTCTGAACAAGAGTTCTCTCCTTACAAATTATGTCAATATGGTCCTTCCAGAATTAACATTATACTTCCAACTGTCCTTGAGCAACCAATATTTGGTAAACCTTATATTGTCCTCAACAATTGCTTAATCATTTTAGTCATATCCAATTCTAGACCTTTTCCCTTCATAATGCCCCAGGCATTTGGAAAATTTTAGAAAGGATGAATATAGCACATGTAATCGATCCTATATCCGAAGCATATGGGACACGATTCATGATGTCTCACATAAAGACTAAACCAGTCTTTTGCTATAATATTTCCATTTCAATTTGCCAAGTTCTCATAATTCAGATTACGAAAAGGGATGCCATAATCATAATCGAATTTTAGAACGCAAATAATGGACCTATATACAAAATTTCCTTATGTTGATCCATTCCAACATGAAATTCATATATATATATATATATATATATATATATATATATATATATATATATCCTTGACTAAATACGATTAAAACCTCAATCTAAGCTTTTAGATTTGAGATGAAGTATAATTTCCTCTCCCTTAATTATAGCAAAACAACTCTTTCCCAATTGAAACCTTTTGTTTTCTATAATTAACATTGCTAAGTTGCAACCTTTATCATAATTATCATGCTCCCACTAACATGATGATTATTAGCATAACAGTTATGCTCCCACTAGCTTTGACATGTACTCAGAAATCAGTTGAACTTCTAGAAAAACAATACTTTATTGACTTTCTTACCACAGTTCAAATTTATGATACGAGATTGCTTTGATAAAACTTTATCAATATCATACACCTTATCTTAGATAGCTTACAGATGTGTCTAAACAATTTAATAACTATGAAAAGGGATGTCGTAATCATAGTCTTGATTGTTTAGACCTTTGCCACTTCTCACAAGTCCATGTTAGTGTGCCGGTTAACCACACACGCTCCACTAACAACTTTGAGAATGCAAATATCACAATTGCTATCTAGCTAAAATCTATTTAGTGAAAGTGTTTCCTCACCATCATTTTCATGAATCGGAGAGAAACCTTATGACACTTAGATTTAATAGTGTATGTGTTCTTATCCATATGAATTGTCAAAACCATAGTCACAAGACAAGGATAATGACAAATTCAAACTCATATGGACTGAACTCAATCTTAATTTCTTGCCATCTGGCAACTCAAGGGCCTGCCATTACTTCTAAGTTATTGTGCAACCAATTGAGAACTCTAAGAACTCATATGAAAAGCCAACGTTAATTGGAATGGGCACAGAATATGTCAACATAATAGGTTATAAATCTCAAGTCGTGTGCTAGTGAAGAACTTCAGGTTTTATTCTTGATTAGTTCTTGAGACTTTCAAGACCTTTAAGACTCCCACTGTTCTCTTGACATATAAGACTTTCTTGTCAGATATTCAAGAGATAGTGTGGATTCTAATCAAGACAAACACTTCACACAATTGGCCTTAGTTGGTCTTTGTTTTATCCAAAACATCACAACTTACCAATTTCAAATGTACAAGAGTAGAAAACTTTTACTCTTACATTTGAAAAGTATTTTAAACATTTCTTTAAGATATGTCACTCAAGTTACAATTTTAGAGTATAACTCTAAGAATTGTTTTTGGAACGAAGTATGAATCATCTTCTTGACTTAACCACTTCAACAACTCATAACTCCTCTTCTTAACTATCAAAATCCACTTAGAGGATGAATTGTGATAAGGTCTCAAAATCATTAAGATGGTCTTAAAATATGATACTAAAGTACTCTCCCATCTTTTCAGATTTGAGAAACTTTTATCTTTCTGCCTAAGTTGATTCTTCTTATTCGCTCTGTCAAACATTGGAACCTTTTCCAATGTCTTAGAATTACACTTAAGCTTGTAAGTATAACCATATTTACTGAGCTATAGTAAATTATGACGAATAGTTTTATCGATCTTTTGTGGTGGACTTAACCAGTGCACAAGAATGTGTACTCGATCCCTTCTTCCTTTACTTGACTCACACATCCATGTGAACAAGTAGTTAGTCTTAATTTTTCCAATGCTTGAAATTTCTCGTTCATCATGTTATACAACTTGCATGATTCCAAGTTTCTATCCAACTGAAACTTGGGTGATGAGAATCTTTCCTTATTTGGGAAATTTAGACATTACCACAAATGAAAGAATGAAATTCACTTTCCAATATTGCTATCAGAGGAATCTTATAAGCAACAATTTTCCACAAACGCCATTGCAAGGATACATAAAATAACTAAAATCAAAAGTTTTACCTTTTATTTTAAAACTTTGCAGAAAAACTTATCCTTACAATCCATATGAAAACCTTGTTGTTATATATTCCTAAGCAATGTGTCATAACTCCTAAGTAACAGCTTCAAAATTCTGATGCAATCGAAGTCCATCTTCGTGATCAGAAGCAGCATATACTTCCTTTAAGCTTTCTCTCTTTTCTTTGATTCTTATAACATCACCATGTGACTCAGTCACATTATGTAATAAGAATCTCCAAATAGGAGCTTAACAAAGTCAGACAATGGACTTTACCTGAAGTAGAGTCAAACTTATTGACTTTAACATCCTTAGGTAAGTTTGGCAGCTTCCCAACCAATGCCCCTTCCTTTGGCAATAGATACTTATGGACCCTATATAATGAGACTATCTCAGACTTAGCCTCTCTCTATACTATTTGGTCAACCGAGTTGACTATGGCTGATCCCTTTCCATTGGGAAGAGAGAGCTTTACTGGATATCCAATGTCATCATTGTCAATGTCCATAAAGTTTTAGGAAATTGATCTTAGCAAATAGATAAGATCATTAAGGGTCTTGTCATAGTCTGTTTCATAGGTGTCCCAAAGGAACTCACTATGTGACTTAGAAAGTGATTGATCATCAACGTCCTCTAGACTTTGACACCCAACTCTCCCGGCTTGTCAATATGTGACTACATCTCCAAGATGTGATCACACATAGACCTTTGCTTGCCAATAGCGCTTGAGTGACCTTGAACTTGTGGGTTAGGGAGAATAATCAGAGGAGGTGGAGGAAGTGAAGTTCCAAGAGATTTGGGAAGATCATAGATGTCTGAACTTAGACATCTTCTGGGAGATATTCAAGATAGTTGATTAAAAGTCCTTAATATAACACCCAATATGAAATATTAAGGCTAGGACCCGACAAAATATTTTATAACTCAGAAGAGGGATGCCGTAATCCAAACTATAAAATATTTGAAGGTAGGTGAATGATGATTCACCAATTTCCACCAAGATAAACGAAATGTATTATTAGGTTTTAATTGGTTTTGAAACTCCTTGATCTTTGAGATTCATTGAACTATTCAATGGCATGTTTCAATCTCGAGTGTGCCCTTCAGGTTTTGTGATTGGGATGCCGAGGATCACAAAACAAGGTGTGAAGTAACCATGCAAATTACTTGATACTCTTAAGTGTTTACCCCTCAATCGATGTGTCGGTTAACCACACACGCACCATCGATACTATGATAAACATTAAGTTACCCATTGTCTACCTTGTTAAATACAAGTTAGTGTGCTGGTTAACCACACACGCTCCACTAACCGACTTAAACATAGTGCAAAGTGTAATTTCATGGATTAGCACCTTATTCACATTTTTCCTAAGTAACTAAGATTGGGTATTTATAAAAGGTTTAGCTACTTAGTATTTATCATTAATACTTTTAATGAAGGGAGAAATCTAGTCCTTGTCCTACCTATTCGGCTAAAGACCCTCCACCGGTCAAGGAAGCGGTGGGTGAGAGTGGACACCCATTAAACTACCATTTTATAGGCAGTAACCTTATACCCCCTTATAGACCGGCTTCGTGAATGAGGCCTACTAACGGTAAGACTGACTTTACTCTTATATATATATATATATATATATATATATATATATATATATATATTATTAACTTATAATATTCTAAAGTATAAGGGTTGAATTTTAACTTTTAAAATTCTAAGGGCTTAACTTGGAATTAAAGTGTTCATAAGAGAAAAAATTTCAAATTCCAAAACTTGAGGGCAAGTTTTGAAACTATTCAAAACTAATTAATTCCATAACTTATGTGTTTAAAGTAGTTTTAATTAAAAGACTCTTCAAGTTCCATAACTTGAGGAAAAGTTATGGAAGACTTTAAACTAATAAAAGAATGTAACTTTTTCTTTATTTTTGTAACTTATGGAATTAATTAAGGTTACACATTTTATTACTTAATGAAGTGACTCTTGAACCTCCATAACTTGAGGACAAGACTCTTCATTTTTGTAACCATTGCCAACTTTTATGAGTTTTATGAAACTTAAATGTGACTTTTCATATAACTTGAGGACAAGTTACAAAAACACATTTTAGAATCAACTCTTAGATTAAAATGGATTGAAAACACATAATCAATTAACTTTTCTATTAATCTAAGCAACTCATAAGAATAAGATAATTCAAATCAAACTTTTTTATGTAATTAGCCTAATCACTAAACTAATACAAAACATGAATCTATTGACAATTATCTTTGAATGGGATTAGTATGAACATTACCACATCAAAAACCAGTCTATAAGGTCAAAAACAGTTTAGGGTAATGTTCCTAGTCCATTTCAAGCCAAAAAAACTTGAAAATATGTTGTCTGGGGCTCATACTCGTCGAGTGTATCAACCTACTCGACGTGTAGGATGATTTTCTTCATGGACTAGGCGATTTCATCAGTGGAATCGGTGAGTCCAGTGCCCAGAAAGCCAGAAAATCGATTTTTCAGCTAATTTTGCAAGTATAACAAGAAAACAAGCCTAGGCTCTGATACCACTGTTGGGTTTTGAGCATTCTAACACACCTAAGTGTACATGCAACCCTAAATACCTTGGATCTGTGTTTTCTCTATTATACATGCAAATATGAACTTTCCAAGGTATTCATCCTAACTAGCATAATAACATTGATTCATATGAATATCTCAAGTTAGAATTACATACCTCTTTAATGTAGAATGTCTTCATGAAGCTTGAGTGCCTAGTGCCCCAAGTGTGACACCTCAAATGGTTCACACAACACCAAATACACTTGGAATAACTTGAGAGAATATACACACTTCATGAAAATCGGCTAGCCCTTTCACATATATCCTAGTGCCGATTTTGTCAACAATAAGATGCTTATATAGTTAGTGACAATTAGGGTGAACCCTAATTGTCATGGCTTTCCATTTACTTGGATCCATGGGTTCAAATACACCATGGAGCATCCTATGGTTTTTAGCCCAACTTGATAATCCATGGAGTCCCCACTATAAAAGTATGGATGATTTACACAATCAACCCATATATTTAATTAGTCTTCTTTTGATCACCTAATTAATCCTAGATTAATTCTTGATCAATACTAATTAAATAATCTTATTAATATATTAGAACTTATAATATATTACCAAACTTTAATTGTTATTTCTCTCATTTTAGTCTATTCGAATGCATGATGCCATGCAACCCAAATGGACCATGTCGGGTCGGGTCAAGTCTTACCAATTATAGTTATGGACTTAGACATTAATCCAACACCAAATACATCTTAGTGGCCCAGGGATGGATCGAGAACCTCTATCTATGTGCCTCCTCCATCAAAGTGGTATGTGTACTGCTTGCATACAGCACCCAAATCCGACCCTGAAAGGTTATAAGTCCGCGGCTATCGGTAACGAACTCCGGTACCTACCCATATCACCTGCTCCTTCTTGCGGTTCTCCGGTCTCACAGCCTATGCCTGGGCCTCTCGAATGGTGTCCAACATCGGGGTCATCACAGTCAACTGCTTACAAATGTCTCGAATCAGGGCACTCTCCGCCCTACGACTCAGGGCATCAGCTACAACATTAGCTTTGCTCAGGTGGTACAGGATCTCACAATCGTAATCTTTTACCACGTCCAACCATCTCCTCTGGCGCATATTCAGGTTGGGTTGATCCATCAAATACTTCAAGCTCTTGTGATCCGTGTATATGATACACCGGACCCCATACAAATAGTGACAACAGATCTTGAGGGCGAACACCACTTCCCCCAACTCCAGATCGTGGGTGGGATACCTCGTCTCATGAAGCTTTAGCTGCCTCGATGCATACGCTATCACATGCCCCTTCTACATAAGTATTGCACCCAACCTCGATATCGATGCATCACAATACACCACAAAATCCTCCATCCCTTTCGGGAGGGCTAACACCAGGGCTTCGCATAATCTCTGGCGAAGTGTCTCAAACGAGGTCTGCTGCTCCGGACCCCATGAAAAAACAACACCCTTCCGGGTCAACCTAGTGAGAGGCACGACGATATTGGAGAAATCCCTAATAAATCTCCGATAATAGCCGGCCAATCCTTGAAAACTCCTGATCCCGGTGGGTGATCTCGACACCTCCCACCTCATAACCGCCTCAATCTTGTCCGGATCGACCAAAATCCCATTCTGGTTGACGAGATGTCCCAAGAACTGGACCTCCCATAACCAGAACTCGCACTTGGAGAATTTGGCATAAAGCCTCTCCGACCTCAATACCCCGACAATCTCTCTCAGATGCTCCTCATGCTGCTCTCTAGATCTCGAATACACCAAAATATCATCAATGAACACGATCACCGAGCGATCCAACATCGGCATGCACACCCTATTCATGAGATCCATGAACGTCGTCGGTGCATTGGTGAGCCCGAAAGGGATCACCACGAACTCGTAATGCCCATAACGAGTCCTGAACGCCGTCTTTTGGATATCTTCATCCAACACTCTCATCTGATGATACCTAGACCTTAAGTCTATCTTGAAGCTGCAAGGATAACTCCTGCATCTCTGGCGGCGCAAGGCGATAGGCGCTGCCCCCGGAACCAAATCAATGCGAAACTCTACCTGCCTCTCGGGAGGCACACCCGACAACTCCTCGGGAAAAGCATCTGGGAACTCTCGCACTATCGGAACATCATCAATCGAACTTGGCCTCCCAGCGGCCATTCGTGTATCCATCACATAGGCTACGAACCCATTGCAGCCCTACTGTAAACTCTGCCTCGCCCTGGCAGCCGAACATAATGCTAACCTACATCGGGTACCCTCGCCGTACACCGTAAGTACTCCCCCACTAGGGTCTCGTATCATCACCAACTGTCGCTCGCAGTCTATAACAGCCCCAAATCGGCTCAACCAATCCATGCCCACTATGACACACACGTCCCTCATTGCAATTGGGACTAGATCTATCGGGAACTCAACACCGAAGATCTCGAGTACACAACCTCAAATCTCATCCGTAGCATACACCGCTCGCTCTTCAGCTATAGAAACTCGCAAAGGTCGACCCAACGTCTCTCGTCGGATACTGATGTGCTGACTAAACACTAAGGACACTAAGGAAACAAATAACCGACTCGCACCCGAGTCAAATAACACCAATGGAAGTACAGAATTCACAAGAAAAGTACCTACGTATATCATAATATAAGCACAACACCTCAAACTCAGCATAAATAAGTGAAAGAATACATACCAGCCACGACATCGGGCGTTGCGCAGACCTCCTCCGTTGTCAAATGGAAGTCTCTCCCGTGAGCCTTCGGTGTCGCGGCCTTTACCGGACGAACCTTAGTAGCTTGCACGGCGGCAGGGGCAGATCCCTGCGGCGCTCCTTGTGCTTTCCCCCGCAACTGCGGACACTCGGCCTTCCGATCGCCTGTCTGGTTGCAATGGAAGCAAACCGTGAACCCCTTGGGGCAATCGTTGGCGATATGCCCCTCCTTGCCACCTTTGTAGCAAGCACCCTATCGACAAGCCCCGTCATGTCCTTTGTCGCACTTCCCGCAAGTGCGGCCCTTCTGGCCTCCAGATCTCGACTCGGCAGGATTTACTCGCTTGGCTACTGGCTGAGACTGTGCCGGCCGCCGATCCATCCCCTAAGACTCAGCCTCCTCTCTGGCCTAAGTCTCGAACTTAATCTGCCTCTTTCGGGCATTTTCCTGGAGCTCAGCAAATGTATGGTAAGTCGAGTTCGACACAAACTCCCGAATATCCCTCCTCAAAATGCCCAAATACCAGCTCATGCGTGCCTGCTCGGTAGACACCTGCTCAGGGCAGAACATCGCCCTCTCATGAAACTTCCTGGTAACCATAGTAACAGAATCAGTGCCCCGCTTGAGGGTCAAGAACTCCTGAGCCAGCCGTTCCCTCTCTACCGGGGGAACATACTTGTCTCTAAACATGGTGGTAAACCTATTCCAAGTCACCTCTGAAATATCTGCAAGCGTGAAGCTCGCCATCACAAACTTCCACCAGTCCTTCACTCCCAAGCGAAGCTGGTTCTGCGCGAACCGTACTCTCAGATGCTCCAGACATGAACACGTGTAGAAGCATCCCTCAATATCAGAAATCCATCGCATCACAGCGATCGGATCCTGCGTCCCGTCAAACTCTAGTGGCTTCGTGTTGCTGAACTCTTGAAACAACAATGACTCGCCTCCTTGAGGCCTGGCAGCAGCCACAGCTGCAGTAGCTGCAGCAGTTGCAGCCTCAGTCACTGTTGCATACCGCTCATCAAAAGTCTCAATCAATGTGGTCTTGATAGACCCAAACATCTTCGGAATCTCGGCTCGAATCGCCGCTGCCACCTCATCGTGGATCATCTGACGAAGCTCCTTGTCACTCACGCCGCTCGTCTCAGGTCTGTGGTGTGTCCCAACCATGATGTCTCTGAAATACAACATAAAAATATCAGAGACTCGCTCGAGCATACTCACACTCGATAACTCTACCCTACTTGTTCCCTAGTATCCTAAGGAGTGTTACTTGGAGTGTGCACTGCTCCGGTTTCTTTAGTAGTACAGGCCCTATACTACCGTCGACACCGCATCAGTATTCACCCCAAGTCCTCCTCCTTGGATCCCATATCGCAAGTGCTCTACATCTCACTAGCATAGGCTACCCCCGCTAACCTCTCATAGCTCCTCACTGCTACCTACTCGCTCTCAAGCATATCATAGCAACAGAAATCTTCCTAGGCTAAGGCATCACAAATCAGGCCACTTTAGCCCTAATATGAGTACCTAGCCTACTCTAGCATGCATAGCATATCACATACTATCTCATAACACATAGTGTAAGGGTATTTTGGGAAATCACCGTTCGGGCACTCGCTGATCGTACACACTGTTTCGTTCTGTCTTTCTCAAAATCTTTTACTCTCTTAGAAAAACTGTTTATTTTATGAAAAAATGTCTCAAATCCTCAGTTTGAGTTCAGATACACCCAATGATGCACCCGAATCCCTCAAACTAAGGCTTTGATACCAACTTGTAACAACGCAAATTTTCAAAACATTTTTTCATTTTTAAGTCATATTATTAATCATCAAAAACAATATCAAACAAACTGTATCCAATGTAATCAACAAACAAATCCCAGAATCTCAAAACATAATCTTTATGAGTGTGTACGGATCATGTCGGTGCCTGCCCGCGATCCTCGCTAGTACTTGAAACACATAACACAACAACTGTAAGCATAAATTCTTAGTGAGTTCCCCAAAATACCACATACAACACATACACCTTTCCAGGCCATAACTCTGTGGGATCTTCCGATCCAAGTATCCCACGGGACTTCCGTCCCGAATCCCGGTAGACCTTCCGGTCCTACCCGTATCGACCTTCTGGTCCGTAACTTCCTGACCTTCCGGTCCATATCATCTTGACCTTCTGGTCCATATCATCTTTGACCTTCCGGTCCTTATCATACATAAAATACATATCACATAACCGCATATAGCACATACAACTCATAGCATACAAGACCTTTCGGTCACACACATAGGTACCCTTCCAGGTACAATATAGTGAGAAGACTCACCTCAATGAATTCGGATAAACTCTCGTGCTCAACGTCCAGACCCAGCCTCCTCCTATCATTCATATAACATCCCCGATTAATACTCTCTCATAGTCTCATCTCTAAATATTGGGTAGAAGGCCATTCTACCCCTCTCTGAACTCTCTTGAATCAGTCTTGACCAAAACCCTAAGGTCAATGAAAGTCAACAGTCAAACTTTGACCCGGCTCGTCGAGTGCACATGGGCGACTCGACGAGTCCATGCGGGTCCTCTGAATCCTTCTAGCCTCTCTTGGCTCGTCGAGTCATCCTTCCACTCGACGAGTTCCTCCTGTCACGAATCGTGGGGCAACCCCGACTCGACTCGTCGAGTCCACTTATGAACTCGACGAGTTGCTTCCATGATCATACTCAAATGACCTTCTGAGGTCAGATCTGCTTCTCTAATCCATAGATCTGACTTTCCCAAGCATAATAATCACGTAAAGGTCGAATCTTGGTACACATGCAACACACCCAAAGCTTCTTTTGGTGAAATAACCTCTAAAATGGCCTCCTAGGCTCATAACTCAAAAGGTATGGCATAAAGCAGAGTGGTAAGGACTCTCTAGACCTCTTAAGGTCCAGATCTACGAACCATTTCGCCTTGGGACCTCACATACTCCAAATTCAACTAAAAGAGGCATAAAGAAAACCCAAGATTCCACTAGAATCATTATAAACACGAGAATGGAACAGATTGTTACCTCCAACAGCTTCCTCCGATCAAATAGATGTGGATCCAGGCTCCGCAACCCGCTTAGCTTGTTCTACCTCCTTCCTTCTTGCTAAAACACACAAAAAATGGTGAATTAGCCTTCCTCTTGCACCACAACAATCTCTCTGCTCTCTAGGGTTTCTCAGGGGTGAAGTGGCCGCAAATGGAGGCCATAAAGGCCTTTAAATAGGGCACAGACCCCGAGAATTAGGGTTTCAATCCACTGCGCGAACTCGTCAAGTCCACCCTTTCCGACTCGTCGAGTCCGTTCATTAATCCAGTCAGCACACGCGATCCTACTCGACGAGTCTACGCCTCAACTTGTCGAGTCCCTCTCTTTTGCTCAAAAGAATAAATGATCAAACATAATACCTGGAAATCCGGATGTTACAACTTTCATTTCCTTCCTGAAACTCTTGTGTTAGACCAAGACCAAGTCCAAGTGAAAAACTAGGCATTGATGATTTTCTAGTATTTTTTCTTTTTTTTTTATCATCTATTATTGTTTTTTTTTGTTTTTTTTTGTTCTCTAAAACTTTGTACATTTTCAAAATCATCAAAATTTAAAATACATTGAATAGAATCAGCAATCTCATGCACTATTGGATCATTGTACAAATTTCCTGGTGTTACCATGATTGGTTGATTCTTTCTTCATGTTCATTCAAATTCTCATCGCTTTTTTCTTCATCTTCATTCCTGTCACTTTTTGCATCATCTTCATTTTGAGTTTTATAAATGAATTCTTGTTCAAAGACTTTCTTCATATCTTTCAACTCATCGCTTTCTGTGAATTTTGTTGTTGAAAACTCAATTAACTTTCTAAACTTCATTTTATCATTCACTAGTTTTTTGTAATTCTTTTTCGCTTTGAATACCAATTCCTGCGAAATGAGATAAAAAAATGTCAATAAAAATGATTTTTTTTAAACTTTTTTCTATAATAAATTATAGTTTCAGAATATGAATGCATTGATGAGGTATCACATTTTTAATGCATTTTAATAAATTACATATTCACTTTGTGAATTTATTATAGAAAAAGTAATAAAATACACTTTTATATTCACAATGTGAATCACTTTATGAATTTCATCTTAACTACAATTTTATAACATATATCTGTAATATAACTTCAATTTTTTTAATTATATAGATTATTAACTTACATCGAGTTTCATATATTCATTTTCATCGGTGTCAGATTCTTCATCATTCTCTATAACATCATCATTCCATTCCAAAGTTCAAAATCACCACTCTTTAACTCAGATTTTTCCCTTTTCACCATCATTTCATAATCCCAAAAATGTAGTGCATGTATTTGTCTTTTTTTCATTCTTATCATTTCTCATAAACTCCAAATAAGCTAGCTGTTTATGTAAACAAAATTATGATTAATTAGTTTTCTTATAATAATATAAATAAAAGTGTTAATTATAAGAATTTTCCTTACCAATAATACAAGAAGTGCCCCACAATAGTAGTTTCCTCTATCGGTTTCATCCCACGTCATCTTTGACATTTTCAAGCAATTGGTTATAAAATTAAAACAACACCAATCAATTTCTCTCATAGGTGTTTTGCCTAACAAATGTGGCAATACCGTTGTCTTATAAGTTCCAGGCTTATTATGTTCACATATGGTATTAACAAACAGTAATAAAAAAAACTTGTTCTGAAAATAATCCTTGAATCTGATGATTCTTTAATTCTCTCTTCAACATCTGATGGTCTCATAGCCTTGAAATTGTACTGTTGCTTCCAATCCATTAATTCTTTTCCTTCACATTGATCAGTGTTATATATATATATATATATATATATATATATATATATATATATATATATATATATATATATATCTTTTCCACCTAGAGGAATTCCAAGCAAATCATGAACAAGTTCTGGTGTTATGTCTATCTTTGAATTAGGTAGATGGATTTTCATATCTGACGGATTGAATGAATTCACAACAAAACGTGCCAATTTCCCAGAAATTCCATTGGTTGCAATTCTCAGCAAAGATCCCAATCCCATTTCTCTAACAACTTTTTTCTGTTCTTTGTTTAAAGATTTAGCAATATCATAAAACTTCTTTGGGCTCATTCTTGTTCTCAAAGATACTCTGTCATTTGGATTTATTGGCACTTTTGCCTTTTTTTCTTTGACTACTTCCGGAGTCTTTGTTTTTCTTTTTCTTTTTCCTATTAGTCAATAATTTTCATAAGCTTCTCATAATATAACATATATACTATAAAATAACTAACAATACAAGAAATTCACATGTGAATTTGTTTATAACTTAGTAAATTAAACATGTGAATAGTAATAAACAAACCTGTTACTTTTTCATCAAATTCTTTCTTTACAAGGCTATCATCAACTTTAATAGGAGTCACAAAATTAAGTCTTGGACTCTGTCTTATTTTAAGCCTTAGACTCTGTCTTATTTCTATTCATGTTTTAACAAAATTAATAAGAATTAATTTTATAATATCAAATTCAATTATAATTTTATAAATACTAACTTTTAGTGGTTTTCTTTTCAGGTGTCTTGAAAATAGATTTTTCTTGCTTCATCGACTTTTTCGTTTTTGTTTTTTGTAATCTTGGACTCTGTCTGATTTATGTTCAATTTTTAAAAAAAAAATAAAGATAACTGATTTTATATATTAAAGTAAATTATAATTTTACAAATACTAACCTTGTGTTGTTTTCTTTTCAAGTGTCTTCAAAACAGATTCATCTTGTTTCATTAATTTTTTTGTTTGCTTTTTTTGAATCTCATCACCTTCTAAACTTTTTTCTTTTTCATCATTTTCATCAATAGTCTTTTCATCTTCATTTTTCGTTAATTTATTAACTATTTCCACCACGGTTCTTCTTGCTGTTTTTTTTTTGGTATATTTTTTTGAACCTTCAACTACACAATGTGAAATTTTTAATATCAATATCAAAATTATAAGTAGTATTATGAAATACATGTCAAACAATATAAAATTGAACATGTGATACTCAAATTGCAAAAACTTTTTAGAAATTCACATTGCGAATATGTTAGGCTATGAGCTCCTATCCAAGATTCACATTGTGAATTTATGCATTTAACAGCAAAAGAGTTTGAGGTTCACCAAGTGATGTACACATATACACGATGAATTTTTACAATTATTTTGTGCATAGTGAATACAAACAAAAGTGTTGATCAACTTGAAAAAAATTTATGTGAGACATACATTCAAGATTCACATTGTGAACTTATGCATTTAACAGCAAAAGAGTTTGAGGTTCACCAAGTGATGACTTATGCATTTAACAGCAAAAGAGTTTGAGGTTCACCAAGTGATGTACACATACACATGGTGAATTTTTAAAATTATCTTGTGCATAGTGAATACAAACAAAAGTGTTGACCAACTTGAAAAAAAAAGTTTACGAGATTCACATTGTGAATCCGTGTGAATGTGAGACATACATTCAAGATTCACATTGTGAATTTATGCATTTAACAGCAAAAGAGTTTGAGGTTCACCAAGTGATGTAAACATACACATGGTGAATTTTTAAAATTATTTTGTGCATAGTGAATACAAACAAAAATGTTGACCAACTTGAAAAAAAAGTTTAAGAGATTCACATTGTGAATGTGAGACATACATCCAAGATTCACATTGTGAATTTATGCATTTAACAGCAAAAAAGTTTGAGGTTCATCAAGTGATGTACACATACACATGGTGAATTTTTAAAATAATTTTGTGCATAGTGCATACAAACAAAAGTGTTGATCAACTTGAAAAAAAAAATTAACAGATTCACATTGTGAATCTGTGTGAATGTTAGACATACATTCAAGATTCACATTACTTTTTTTTAATAAGTGTGTAGTATATGATTAGATAATTAGTTATTTTAAGTTGAATGCGAATGTTCTAACCTTTTTTTTTATCTTGAATATCTTTAATTTTTTCACTTGTATTTGAAGGTAGAACATCTTTTAGACTTCTTGTCAATTTCATTATTTTCTTATTATCCTTTTTTTCATTGATCTTCTCTTCATTTCCTATTTTTGATTAACAAATTAATTCAAACATCAATTTCATGGTATGAAAATTATGATTTATTCATATATTTCACAATGTGAATCTAGATTACAAATGAATTTAACATAATATTTATTCACATTGTGAATTCAATATGAATCAAAACATTAACAATGCAACTCTTTATAAATTTACAATGAGAAGCACAACAAGAGATACAATATCAATTAAACATAGATGCACAATGTGAATTTCACAAGATGAAAATTAAGTCTATATGTTAAATCACCCTGTGAATTTACAATTTGAATAAATGATATGTTAAATTTATATATAACCATGATTCACTGTGTGAATTGTCAAATAATTTAATTCTCATAAACATTGAATTCTTTCAAACTAATCAAATGTAAATCACAAAGCACACGATGAATTCAAAATGTGAAATTAGTTTTTCAGTTTAATGGAAAAACTCAGAAACCACTTAGATTCACAAAGTTTTTAGAAAATTAGGTTTGTAATTTAGATATTGATGATTTATGTATCGATTTGAAGAAATTTTTATCATTAGGTTTTTTGTAATTATACAAATTCTCAAAAGTTCATGAAATTAGGGTTTCGATTTACTTAATAAACTCATATTCGAGTTAGATTCACAAAGTTTTAGGAAATTTCAGTTTGTAATATAGATATTCATGATTTCTGTATCAATTTCAAGAAATTTAAATCATTAGGTTTTCGTTATGTATACAAATTATTAAAAGTTCATCATCTAACGGTTTCAAATCAGTCTAAAATGATTTTGTTAATAAAATAGTTTATTCACAGATTCATCGAATACATAATGTATCAGATTGTTTAGATTTGTCGTTTTGAAATTTATCAATCGAAAAAATATAATGTTGAAAATGCATTAAATGAGATAATCGGAAATGAATAGCAGTCAAATATACCTTCTAGATTCATTTTGACGAACTTTTCGAGATGATTCACTGTGGATATTGACTTAATCGTCGCCGGAGATCCGTTTGAAATCAATGTTCGTCGGTGAAGTAAAAGATCGCTTTCAATGAGAGGGTAAAATCGATTTCACTCATATGTGAAACTGATGAATTAGCGTCGTTAATTAACAGTGAGAGTTAATAAGTTTTAGGTTGACGAAAATGCCACCTTAAGTTACGTGTTTTGTTATAATCAGTTGCACACTATTGTTTTTCATACTTTTACATCTCAAATCCAATGGCTTTTAATTGGTTCTTTGGTTCCTCCACCCATATTGATTATCTATTGAACCGCTCCCTATATATAATAATAAGAAATATATTTTATATATAAATCACGTTTGTGAGTAGTATAGCTTAATATCATAGGACGTTTTCACGTATTATGAACTAAAAAAATTCTAAATTTATTTATTTTAAATTTTTTCATATATATTTTTTTCATGTTTAATATTAACAGGCACTTTGATATTATTATTTATTAATTAATAATTAACTTAATTGATATGAACAATTTAGAATATGAAAATACTAACTACATTATTAGTAATTACTAATAAACATATATATTTTCAATCAAAACCAAAGCTAACTTAATAATAAATATATGTTTTAAAGATAACACCTTGATATTATCAATATAAAACGTCACACCAATAATATTTATCAACAAGTAATTATTAATGAATTATATATGGCACTATAAAACTTTGAAATCGGCGTTTTTAATAAATTACCTGTTGAAAATATATAAATTAAATGATGCTGAAACTTGGAGTTTTGTAGTCGACGGCGGTGTTATAGACGATAATGAATTAGGTATTAGGGTTATAGTTTATGTTTGGATAGATTATTTTTTTAATTTTATAGAAATTATTTAGGAAGTTTGTATTAGAAAAGAAAAGTGAATAAATTAATTGGTAAATATAAGATGGACATTTGACTCGTCTGTAAAATAAAAGGAATGTGAATTGGTGTGGGTGCACTCTTTTTTTTTAATTGCAGGAGGTAACATGGTATTTATCATATAAATCTATTTATGGGCCTAATCTAATTAGGGTCGGTGATGTGTTATATGAATATATGAAACAATGAACTGATGAAGAATCTGATTGCCTATCTATTAATATTCATATTCTTATAGTCTAATTAAAGCTAATTAAAACGGATTGGGGTGGTTAAGCACCTGCTGCCATATATATATATATATATATATATATATATATATATATATATATATATATATATATATATATATATATATATATATATATGGGTAAAGCGAATATATCTAACAACGTTATATAAGCTTAGGTACCTAACCACATTATACTACATTGTTTTGCATTATATTTTCATTGCAATCGTCTAAGGTTCTTAAACTTAACGCTTAACTTGATTTACTTCCAATATATATATATATATATATATATATATATATATATATATATATATATATATATATATATATATATATATATATATATATATATATAGTTAGGTTCATGTGAGACGGCCTAATTTTGTGAGACCATGAGACGTATTTTTTTATTATTTTTTATTATTTTTATTTTTTTTCATTTTTTTAGTTAATTCAAGTTCCGAAAATATTATTTAAAAAAACAATTTTTGGATTTTTCCATTTATTTTGCATTTTAAAATTATTTTTTACAATATGTACAGTGTAATATTTTATTAGAATATTTCATGTATTTTTAAAAAAAATGGAATTTTTATTTTTATTTTTTTTAGTTAATTCAAGTTCCGAAAATAATATTTAAAAAAAGAATTTTTAGATTTTTCCATTTATTCTGCATTTTAAAATTATTTTTTAGAATATGTCAGTGTAATATTCTATTAGAATATTTCACGTATTTTTCAAAAAAAAACGGAATTTTTTTTATTTTATTTTATTTTTATTTTATTTATTTGTTTTAGTTAATTCAAGTTCCGAAAATAATATTTAAAAAAAGAATTTTTGGATTTTTCCATTTATTTTGCATTTTAAAATTATTTTTAGATTTGATCTCACGGTCTCACAAAATTAGAATTGTCTCAAATGAGCTTATTTTCTAGTTCAATACAGAACCATAATTATTGATTCTTCAGGGAACCAAATCTCTTTTTTTTTTTAATTTCTAGAGAGCTTATTCTTTATCGAAAAAAAATCTAAAAATATCTAAATTCATATATTAACATTGTGAATGTGAAAAATATTTTTCGGATTCACGTTGTGATTTTTTTCAAAAATTCAGATTGTGAATTTGATGTAAAAAAAATTGAATTTTATATCATTGGAAAAAGGATAAAAAGTTATGAATTTCTGTATTTTTAGTTTTTTTTTTGTTTTGATAAAAAATAAGTTATAAAAGTTGAAAAAAAGATTGGTTCATTGGTTAATTATGGTTCTCTATTGAACCCCACCATATATATATATATATATATATATATATATATATATATATATATATATATATATATATATATATATATATATACGGTAAAAAAAATTGGTAGGAAGGTAAGATGTTTTTTTTCGACGTATTTTTTTGACAAACACAACAAATAAATCACTAGATGAAGAAAAAATAACATGATTTACAAAAAAAAAATTCTCAAAAAACATTTCGATGATTAAATTATACAATGATTTTGTTGTTATCCACTAAAACTGTCATAAAAGTGAATTGTTTCCTAATTTACTTAAAATGAATCATGATGATTCTTTTTGAGGATTTTTTCTTGTGAATAGTCTAATTTTTTAATCATCTAACGATTCATTTTGTTTGTTCGCTATATATATATATATATATATATATATATATATATATATATATATATATATATATATATATATATATTTACTATATAATTAAACATATTGCCTATTTCTTGAAAATTAAGAGGTACAATACTTATTACCTCATGTACAATAATATTAAGCTTATAATCAAATGTTATACGTATACACCGTATTACCTTATCTCTTCGATGTTGCCCTAATCTTCTCTACGCACAACACTACACACAACAATTGCCATCAGAAGGAAATTGAACCCCTCTTCTTTGCGTCTCCTTCCTGATTGCTTCAGAATCGACGATACCCTGGAAGTCCACCTTTTCCGTCACCGATGTTCGCAACCCCCGTTTTCTCCCTGCTTCTAGCTTTTGTCAATACGAGTAGCCCTAACCCTATCCTGCCGCCACATTCATCCACCATCTGGTCGTCGTCACTACAAACTATTAGCGAGTCACTGTCCACCATTCTAATAATAAAAATAACTTTTTCCTAATTTTTTGTACAGAAATTGAAGACTCGAGTGGTGAAGAAAAACCTAAATCTTGTGTGGGGTGAAGATTTAACTCTCTCGATTGTAGAGCCTCTTCCCGTTAAACTCGTAGGCTATTCTTCAATCTCTTGATTCTCTTCCCTTAAATTGATTTCAGATTTTGAAACAATATTGTTAAACAGGAAGTATACGATATGGATCTATTTTCAGCCGATGATAGAATAGGGGATGCAGAATTCGAATTCACTCCATTCTTGGAAGCTGTGAGGATGCATTTGAATTCTAATATCTTAAACAACACGATCATCACAACTGTGAAACCAATGAGGACCAATTGCTTGGCTGAAGAATGCTACATAACATGGACAGATGGAAGAGTTGCCTAAAACATGGTTCTTAGATTACGAAATGTTGAAAGTGGTGAAATTGAAAATAAATTTAGTTGGATTGACGTTCCTGGTGGTTGTAATAAACGTATGTAATTACTAATTAGCCCTCACTCCATTGATATATGCTTATGTAGTTATTTCATTCGTTTCTAGAGATCTATGTTGTAGTTGTAGATTCAATCTGTACAATGCAGGTAATGATCAAACCATTATAAATTGTCATTTTGTCTTTTATTAATATTTTTTCTGTAATTTTCTTTTATTAAATACACTTTCATTTATCTTCTGGTATAATTGTGTTGCAGGTGACTTTGATTGTTACAAAGCAATACGTCTTACTCCTCCTTTGACAATGATTTTTGATGGAAGTTAAGTTCATGTTGTCGTTTTGATAAAACTTTATGTGATATTTATTCTCTTTCCTCTAAACAATTCATACTTTATCTTTGCTGATTTTTAAGGAGTGTTGTATGAATTAGAGGCATTAGTGCCTTTTTCGGGTGCCTTTTTTTCCCTACATTACATTGATGCTAAATATTTAGTGCAATCTATCTTCCTACTGGGAGATGATCTATTAACTATCAATGGTGTTGAAAGTTAAGCTAGATTTACTTATAATTAAATTTCTCTTTGGTTTTGTGAATCAAATTTTGTGTATTCAGTATCTATTGTCACCATCGTTCCAATCAACATCATCTTTTACTATAAGTCAATATAGAAACTATCCGCAACAATCATATTCATAGTTGCCACAAACATTCATAATTATCCTGTGCAGGAGGCTTATCCTACTTATCCTCAACATTATCATGCACCCGTAGCTCCCCCTGCACCTACACCATCACCTATGATCAACCCCATAAACCATAGAAGAAGCTTGACCGGATGTATTCAAGGTTTGCAGATAATTACACTTCATAGGAACATGTAGAATTTTATGAATTTTTCTTATACAGTTTGCAAAATGTGATTTATCCTATCATATGGTCACTAGATATGTCAATCTTATATAGAATTTGGATAATTGATTTTGTCTTTAGTATTTTGATGACTTCTGGTATGCTAATGATTCTCAGAGAGATTTTTTTTCGAAAATATGTTATACTTTTGTAATATTATGCATTGTATTGTAGTCTGTGCAAGTTGTTGCTACATGTGTGTGTGTGTGTGTGATAGTGGAAATTATCACATTCATATGGACTGTTATCTTGTAGGTTTAGTTGAAAGCTTCCACAATTACTAAAATGACACTTCCAAATTTTTTGCAGAGGTGACTGAAGGTCTTCCTGGTGTAGGGCTCGAATCTTATAACCTAATTGTTGGTATCGAATTCACTAAGAGCAATGAATGTACCGGTAACACTTACGTTATTACCCTTTTTGTTCTTTTTCCTTTTTTGTGATGTGATCCTGTATAAGAAGCACACTAAGTCTAACTAACCAGTTACTTACAAATAGGTTCAGGGTCTTTTAATAGAAAAAGCCTACATCATATTGGAGATGATTTAAATCCCCATGAAGAAGCAATAGCCATTATTGGGAAACATTTGCTGCCTTTGATGAAGATAACTTGATTCCCTGTTATGGTTTTTGAGACGGTATAGTAATTTCATTATTTACAATTCATAATAAAATAAAAATATATCTTCATAAAAATCTTACTACTTTTGTTATAAAACGGCAACATCAACATACAATCAAGATGTTTTATGCTTTTATCCTGAAGAAGGGTTTGTAATGAATTTGAGGAAGTCTTGAGTAGATACAGGGGAATTGTCACTCATTTAAAGCTTGCAGGTTTGAGATCTTGTCCTCTATAATTTGTTTCTTTATATCTTGAATGCTACATAAAATTTACCATTTTGCCCTTTTAACCTTTATGTTTGTATTTCATGTTTTTACAAGAATCAGTATGTGATATCTTTGATTTCATCTCATATTTTTATATAATGCTTTCAAATTTTCATTATCAAAAGTTTATCAAGATTATATTATTGTTAAATTCATATACCAAATGTTGATTTTGGTGTTTTGTGAATCATAATCTTTGAAGTGACCTGCCTTTGTGGAGTTTGTAGTTAGGTTTACTAGATTTGGGGGAACACTAATGGTAGCTATGTTTTTCAATCTGACTTTCATCCATAAGTTTTGAAGACAATATCCACATTTAATGCTATAAAAGAACAATTCGAAGGTCAACTTTTTAGTCGTTTTGTTGAGAAAAACATCAAATAATGCACTTTTTGGAGTATGTTATAGTTTGTGTTTACTTAATAAATGTTGTTATGATTTTTCATTTATTTTATTTGAGGAATTAAATATAAGTTACATGAATCTTGAAGTAGGAAAACGACCATTTTGCACCCTAAAGTCAAATTAAAATACCTCTTGAATGGTTGAAATGTTGGTTCTATATGACACGAAATTAATTTGTATTACTTTATTTTATGCTTGCTTATGTATGGTTCCAATATGGATATAAGTAGAAAATAAAACAACATTAGTCAGATTAAGACCATAGGAACCAAAATGATGATCTATATGTCATTAGTTTAACTTTTGGTAGAAATTTTAAAAAGTAATTTTCAATTTTTGCTAGGCTTTTCACTTTTTCCTTTTTAGAGACCCATCATGAGAGTTGGTTTATAAAGTTTAGTTAAAGTATGTATTACTTATTTAACTCTTCAGTTAACTTGTCATATATGATGTTTTTTTAGATGTTTGGGTGTGTCTGCAACAAAAATTGGGATGTGAGAAGTGCACACGTTCTTGCACTTGGAGTCATTGTGGGAGCTGATAGAATTATATAATATTGGTAATTCAAAGTTGAATATGGTGGGTACCTGACAAAATAGCTTGGTTATAGGTCAGGTAACAAGCTATATTATTCTGTATAATTTGAAACGAGATTCTGGGATTAGGATAGGTACTGTTTCTATTTATTCTAAATTTCTAATTCTCCAAAAACAACCTACACATTTTCTATTTCTAATTTTACCATGGTTTTTGTTATTAAATCTCTCTATCACTGTAGAAAGCATTGGAAAGGCTACAAGGATGACATTTCCCTTACATACCATCACTACCCTCACAAGTATGAGAATAAGCTAGAATGGGGAATTGACTTGGCATCTGAACATTAAAAGTATTGTTTTTGCTACTTTTAAACCAATAAGTGTATATTTTCAACTCAATAGTTTATTTTTTTTATTAAATCTTGTAAAGTCTGGATTTGGGTATCAGTAGCAACTTATACCATGAACGAGGTATGGTGCTCTAATGTCAAATTTTTTTTATTCACATTGTTCCGAAACTATCCCCTTAACAAGTTTCTTACTAACTTGATATGTTCTTTTTATAAAATTGCAATGACATTTTAATTTAATTTATGACCATTGATTATTACAATAATATTCATTCCACGTGGGATGATGTAACCTTGGTCAGAACATTCTGGGTGCTTCCACATGATATGGGTGGTTCCTTAGTTTTGTTGTATCACCAGTTTTGGTCTTAAAAACGGACATGATTTCATTATTGGTCCTTAATTTCATCTTCCGTAACAATTTTCGTCCCTGAATTAATAAAGTTAATAGATGCTCATTTATTTAATATTGGCCGTTTTTCCGTTAAACAAAATCTGAGAGAAAAATGTACATCATGGACCAAATATGTAGTTTCCTTCCAGTTTTAGGATCAAAATTACAAAATCAGCTATAGTCTCACATGACCCTAAAAAACAACTTTTTATTTTCAAAAATAGATTTGGGCAAAGTCCATAAAACCATTATAGTTTTTTGTTTTAACCACCAAAAGTTTTTTCTTTTGGTTTTAACCACTAAAAGTTTGTTGTTTAGAAAAGTTGTTTACGGTTTGTAATTTATGTTGATTGTCATGTTTTGAAAAAGAAAGAAATGATATTAAATGTGTCAAAATATGACATAATAGAATTTGTGAGGCTTGTAGGATTTGGATTACAAATACATCCAAAACGACATTTTTTTGCTCTTGTCATTTTGTTTAGTCAAACTGATCATTATTCCTTTTTATATCTATTAAAAGCGTTGTTTATGTACACATGTAACTGAATGTCATTAAACATTTATAAGGAACACCATATTAACTGAATGGAAGCAGAGTCTTACATGACAGTTTCTCACATGATGGTTAGGTGGATTTATCAAAAGGACGTTGAATGATTTGTAGGAATCTAGGAAATTTTGATTTTCTAAACTATTGGTGTAACATACTTGCATTGCAACCGTAAGAGGTTTATTTAGGATCCCATGCAAGACTCAAATCGGTTAAATTGTAGTTGTTACCATAGGATGAGCTACACTTTGTTAACATAACATCTAAAAGTGCTGATTTTTTTTAGTTTGGATATCAAATTCTTTAAAAGATTTGCAAGTTCTTGCACTCACTAATGGAAAGTTACCTCCTTGGTCATGTTGTTATATGGATATTGCAAAACCATGATTATTTTGTAAACTCATGTTAAAGCCCATTATTATCTTGTATATGCTAACCTTTTCTTTAATTCACTGAAAACAGGACTGATGTTGCGGTTGGAAGAATTGCTTATGGAACACATGGATATTATTGTCGTATTTTCTTAGCTTAAAATTTGGAACACACCAGGAAAAAATGGTTTTAATTCCTATTTTTGGACCAGACACTTTATACTCATCTCCATTATGACGAGTATGTGAATTTAGAGAGGATCCATTATGTGATTTAACTTTTAATTCTGATTTCCCCATATCTCGCACTGTATCTCCCTATATATTGGCCTGACTCCATTGTACCTCTCTTTTATCTCGTAAATTTCTTATGTTAACATACCCCAAACCACACAGTGACGCTCCATTAGCCATGTTGATGTCGTCACTCAGCTTTGACATTGTCTAATGCTATTATGAATCTATCGAGTACAATTTTTTTTTCACATTTTCTATCATCTATTTTTTTCATGGAGGAAATTCAGCGACACAATGGAACTACATTGCTATTTGTTGTAGTTAACCTTCTAATGTTATTGTACTCAAACTTACTGCAAAAATAAATGCAATGAATGTATGTTGGTATAGTGAACGAAAAATAAGTTTGTATGGTTTTGTATAATTGAAAAAAATGAGCAATATAAGTACAAAAAATAATGAAGTTCATAGTACAATGCTATAATCGGAACAAATGAAAGTCGATGTTATACAAGAAAGTAAAATCGATCTATTGTTTTAGATGAAATTCCAAATGCAGACTCAACTTTCGTCGTATTGTATGACTATGCACCTAGCAAGAAACTATCCGTTGAAATAAATTATTCGACACAAAATAGTCTACCAAAAGGTCGCAATAAATAACTCACGTCTGAAAGAAACTAATCATCACATTAAAACTATCTTCCGAAAGAAACTCGTTGCCGCCCGGCGCTTAGCGCGGGTAAACGGCTAGTATATATATATATATATATATATATATATATATATATATATATATATATATATATATATATATATATATATTTATAGAGAGAGAGAGAGAGAGAAAGAGAGAGAGAGAGAGAGAGAGAGAGAAAAAAAAACTTCTTACTTTCCTATCAAAATTTACTTCGTATTTGATCTTGACTCTCTTTCTCTCTCTCTCTCTCTCTCTATGTGTGTGTGTGTGTATATATATATATATATATATATATATATATATATATATATATATGAAATAGATTGGCAATGATAAAAAAACATTTACCTATTATAGCCGGCGAAAAATGAAAAAACAAAATGTTAAAGCACCCACACGACGTAGGCGCATGGACAAGGAGCCCGGGCTTCACGAAAACGAGGCCAAAATGCCGCCCATATACACCCCACACCCATTTCCCCTTGCCCCAACATCGTGTGTGTTCAAAAATTATGCATCGTTAGGGAAATCAATGTCTGTTCCTGTCACCAAGCTCTTTGTGCAATATGTATATATAGGGGGTACCATGGGGTCTCATTCGTATAGGTGCCCGACATTGGCCATGGGCAACTAAGAATTATGAGGCTGGATCGAGCACCAATAAGGCAAGTCAAGCCGATCCCTAGGACCCATATAAGAACATTTGAAAAATGTGGGCAATTGTTTTTGCAAGGATTTCAAAACTTGAAAGAAGCAAGTGGATGTATGATATATGTAATCTACAAGTGGCATTGTAATTACCTTGAAAGATGTGATGTAGATATTCTTATCTCTTGTGTTTATTAAAATTATTTTATTTTATGTTTTGACCGGTTTTGGTCAAATTAACAATTTATTAAGAATAACCAATAAAAAGTAGTTGTACGAATTTCAACTAGAGGAAGCTACTCGCGCCATTGGCATGGGTTTAAATGGTTTACCCCGGGTCGGATTTTTTTTTTAACGTAGTAACATCCTGCTTTCATTTCATCCTGATTCAATGTAAAAATCCATTTCATTATAGTAACATAATCCATGTTTTAAACTACAATGTTATAATCAAGTCGGTCTTCGGCCCTATATAATCACAGTTTTTCAACCAAGGAAGAATCAAAAGTCATCAAAAAAGAGTTTTCAAGTAAAAAATCACAAAAATTAACATAATATTCTAAACAACCCCCCCCCCCCCCCAAAAAAAAAAAAAATCTGTATAGATACAAACCATTTATTAACAACGTCATCATCTTTATGCTAACCCCAACATCCTTTATCTACCATAAAATCATAACAATGTCTGCTTTTTTTAAATGGACAAATTGCATGAAATAAGAACGTACTTTATTCTTTTTATCAGTATAATCAATAGAATTTATCTTTTACCCACAATAATAGCATAGTTACATTTTTGAGCAATAATAGCAACATATTTGCATAGATTTAAATAACTTTATGATATTAGCAATATTTTACAAATAAAGAGTAAAGTATAGTGCCTATATTAATAAAAATGATAGAATTATGGAATTACCCTTTTATTAATCTTTTTTGTAGTTCTTGTTTGTTTTATATTCTCATGTTTTAACTTCCTAAATCTCTACAAAAAATTGAGCAACAAATACACAAACTAAAAATATTGGGAATAAGGTAGTACCTCAATTTCTTGTCTCAAACTTTGAATGTCCTCTTTAGTTTTACCATGCTTAAGTATAAATTCTCTTAATTCAACACATTTTCTGAAATAAATTGAAAGGGGGAGAATTTAGCAAATGAAAAAATGTAAGGACAAACAAATGGAAAAACCAAATCATGAGTTCCTATGTTACTTGATTGATTGAGTACAATTTCATCATTCCATATAAACCCTAATAACTTCTAATAAAATAATACAAAAGAAATACGTCGTTAAAAACTAAGTATTTTTACAAACCATTGTACTCACGTATCAATTTGTTAAATGAAAAATCTCAGGATGAATTAGACCCCCTTAATGGTGAATTAAGAATAACAATGATGAAAGTGACAGATATTTTCATAGCCTTTAATTAAACAAAAGGTTAGATGGAAAAAATAGCAACATACTTTCATTTATTGTTTTATTATAGCATCCTACTTTCTATTTGTCTTATTATAACATTCTACTTTGAAAATTTGACCCAATTATAACAATGTAAATGTGTAAATGGGTGGATTTTTCAAATTGAAAATACAATGCTATAACTGGGTAGTTTTTTCAAACTACAATGTGCAAATATATATATATATATATATATATATATATATATATATATATATATATATATAGGGAAGAGTTATATGGAAAATAAACAATTAGGGCAACATATGTTAGAACCAATAAAAGCATGACAACACATCATTTTTGAATAACTACATAAATAACTTCCAAAGTAGATTGCTTATGAATAAAGAAATGGACACGTGTCACTTGATCATTGGTTTCAGCATATGTTGGCCTAATTGTTCATTTTCCATTAAACCTACTTCTCTCTCTCTCTCTCTCTCTCTCTCTCTCTCTATATATATATATATATATATATATATATATATATATAATTGAAATGATTTTTCAAAGCATAATGCATTAATCAGAAATAAAAAATTGAAAGTATAAAACTTAACATAAGAAATGCAGGTAGGATGCTATAATTGGATGAATATTGTAGGATGCTTTTATAAGATAAGAGAAGTAAAAGAAAATTGTTGTAAAAGAAATAAATGAAAGTATCATGCTATAATAAGCAAATAAACGGAAGTGTAAAAAATAAAAATAGTAAATAGTGTGAGAACGTAAAAACACTATGTTTATGTTATTATTCTGTAACGAATGTTGCATATTTGTGTTGTTGAATTAATTCTAATATGAATATTAACGTTTGATAATTAATATATCATTAGAAGTGTTATTATTCTATTATAAATTTATGTATGTGTAGTTTTGTAGTAATTCTAATTTTAGTTTTAACCTGTGAGTATTCATTTATTCATTGCTGCTGAATAATGACATAAAGCTGTGGATACAAAATTCAATACAGAATAATAACATAAAAATAGTGTTTTTACGTTCTCACACTATTTACAGTTTTTATTTGAACTATCCTATATATATATATATATATATATATATATATATATATATATATATATATATACTAGTCGGTTAACCGCGCCAAGCGACGGTTGCAAATAGTTTTCTCAAAATTAGTTTATAGAAACTATTAGTTCTTTTATGCAAATAGTCATTTACTGACATGAAGTAGTGGGCGGTGAATAGTTTGTTTCGGAAATTAGTTTCATTTCGGCGGATTAGCTTCAATTCAAAAATTTATTTGTTTTAAGAAACATCTAAAAGTAAAAATAACACACGATGTATTGGTAAATATCATTAAGATTAGATTCAATTCAACGATTCGTTTGTTTTTTCGACGGACAATGTATTCTTCAATTTATTTGTTGTTTTTTTGTGTATGTTGAATCTTTTTGTCAAAAATAGACAATTTCTAAAAATTAGAATTCTTCGTAATTTTGGAAAATAGAAAATTTTAGAAAAATCGTTGAACTTAACACATTTTCAAAATTCTATTTTTTCCTTAGAAAATTTTGTTGGATTAGTGTCTAAGTCCATAACTATTTTGGTATGTACTTGACCCGATGGTGCCTGGTCATTTTGGGTTGCCTTCACCAAAACAACTTGATAGGATGAATTATGGAGAGAGAGGATTAATTATGACTTATTAATATATTATGAGAATAATTTATTAAAGGAGAAATCATATTGTTTAATTAATATTAGTCAAGAATTAATAAGAATTAATTTTGTGGCTAAAAGACATTAATTAATAAAGGGGACTAGAACTGCCAATTGTATGATAGTTGAATATTGGGCTAATGGACTCCATATTATAGGAGTGGACGAATTCTATGGGGAAACCCATTAGAAATCGTCCAAGGCCTTTAAGGAGGGAGTCTATGGGCTGCTTAAGGCTTTAGCAGTCAAATTAGGGTTTCCTTGTTAGATAACCCTAATAGCCTCACTCAATGTTGTAAAACTCGCCGAGTTGGCCGAGTACTTGTCCGAGTACTCGCTACTCGGCCCCTTACCGAGGCGAGTTACAAAATCCGAGTACTCCCCGATCGGCCCTTTGTTGAAGCGAACACTGTTGTAAAACTCGGCCAACTCGATGATTAATATGTATAGTATACTTAATGATTTATTATTTAACACACACACACACACACACACACATATATATATATATATATATATATATATATATATCTTAAATTTTCAATAATTATTCACGAAGTGGGACCATTGTGTGTTTTTTTAGTTTTTGTGTATTTACATGTATCTAATTTTGTTATATATTTCATTCAACTTTTGGTTTTAACTTATGATTTTGACATATATAATTTCCCTAAAAATATTTCTATATGAATTACCGAATCCGAGTACTCCACGAGTACTCCCGAGTACTCGCTACTCGGTAGTCGGCCGAGTAGGTACCGAATAGCGAGTTCTACAACCATGGCATCACTATTTAAGGACCCCTAGAGCACCAAAAACGTGGCTAACTGATTCCTTAGGGTTTGTAGATGCTTTTGGGTGCCTCTCATCTTCTCCTTCTTCATCCTCTGGCTCTTGGTGTTTATGAGCCATTAGAGGATTGACACTTGTGACTCTAAGCTTTCTGAAGCCATTACAAGGAGGATTTGAGATTGTTATTGCTAAATAACAATCAAAGGTAAGATCTAAACCCTATTCTTATGTTAATATTGATTATCACATGCTAGATCTAGGGTTTAAAGTCTTGGATGAATGCATGTACAATAGAGAAACCTAGATCCAAGCATTAGGGTTTGCATGAGCGCATAGGATGTTCTTATGGCCAAAACCCATCAGTGGTATCAGAGCCATGATTGGTTTCTATTGTATTGATGCTTAGTGTTTCATCCTTGATTGCGAAGTCAAGTTGTTGGCCATCTGCCTGACAAACTCGTCGAATCCCAATGTGGGCTCGTCGAGTAGGATGAACTCGGCGAGTCCATATGGTGACTCGGCGAGTTTAGCTGTCAGACAGACGGATTTTCGGGATTTCTACCTATTTTGACTTAGGATAATTGCCATAATTGTTTCAAATTAATAAAATACGATTTTTATTTATTCCTTATGATTATCTTTGTCAAAATAAAAGATTTTTGTCATCTAATTAGATAATTATTACCTTATTTGATAAATGTTAAATTATTTCAATTATTTGGTCAATTATCTTGCATAAAATTGGATTAGGTCAAAACTAGATAATCACCAATTAATTGTTTAACTGCCTTATTTGTTTTTTGATCTAGATAGTTTTGAAAAGTTTCAAAACTTTGCCCTCAAGTTTTGCAATTTAAATTTTTATTAAATAGTTTAATTTTGAAATATTTAAATTCTAAACCATAATAATTTGAAATGTTTCAAAACTTGCCCTCAAGTTTTGGAATTTAAATTTTAAGTTTAATTTTAAAATGTTAAATTCTAAAACCATATTTTGAAAAAGTTCAAATTGCACTCTTATGGTTTTATTAAATTGATGAAGTGTATAATTGAAAGAGAGTTAATAAATACAAAGTGATATAGTTTACATTTAATTAAATTAAAAGTGTAATTTATTAAATTAGACCACCTAGTATTTTAAAAGTGTAAAATACACCCTTATACTATATATAACATTAAAGGTCTAATATTATATATGTATAACTTAAACTGCTAGTCTTACCGTTAGTAGGCCTCATTCACGAAGTCGGTCTATAAGGGGGTATAAGGTTATGGCCTATAAAATGGTCGTTTAATGTGTGTCCACTCTCACCCACCGCTTCCTTGATTGGTGGAGGGTCGTTAGCCGAACGGCTAGGATAGGGCAAACCCTTTCTATTAAAATTATAATGAAGTATATAGTAACTAAATGCTTTTTCAAAATTCACAATCTTAGTTACTTTAGGCAAAAGTGAATTGATGCAATTCCATGAAATTACACTTTGTACCCTTGCGAAGACGTTAGGGGAGCGTGTGTGGTTAACCAACACACTAAATGGTTCTAAGCAAAGGTAGCAAAGGGTGACTCAATGTTTGTCACAGTTCGGTGGAGCGTGTGTGGTTAACCGGCACATCGAATAGTTGACTGTAACACTGGGGGCACCATGTAAGTTTGCATGGTTATTTACACCTTGTTTTGTGATCCTCGGCATCCCAGTCACAAATCGAGGGATTGAAAAGTTCAATGAATCTCAAAGGATCTAGGAATTTTTCAATACATTTAAAACCTAATCTCTTTTTCGTTTTTTTTATGGTGGAAAATTAGTGAATCGTCATTCACTTACCTTCAAATGTTCTACAATTTGGGTTACGACATCCCTCTCCCAAGTTGTGGAATATTGTGTTGGGCCCTAGCCTTAATATCTCATTTGTGTAATTTATTAAGGACTCAATCAACTAACTTGAATTTTTTCTCCCGTTTTGTAGATGTCAAAGTATGACAACTATGGTCTTCCAAAATCCCGTGGAACAAGATTTCCACATGAAGATGATATTCCATGATTCGATCAAGGAAAACGAGATCATGCTTCACTTCCTCCACCTCCTCCTATAGTTCTCCCTAACCCACAAGTTCAAAGGCTTGAAAAGTTCAAACCCACTCAAGCCCTTTTGGCAAGTAAACATAAAGAAGGAAAGTTAGTGGGTGCACACGGCATAGAGATGAAGTCACACTTTGATAGGTTAAGAATGTTGGGAGCCGTTGTCTGTGAGGAGCTGGTTGTTGACTGGGTTCTTCAGTCGCTTCCTGACTCATATAGTGAGTTCGTAAGAGAGTACTATATGATAGACCATGACGTGACCCTCATCGATCTCAACTATTTTCTTATTGCTGTTAAATCACCGATGATTTGGCGCACTGGAAAAGCAAAGTTGATTGGTGAATCTTCCTTCCAGACCTCTATGAACATAGGCAATGGCAACGAAAGTCATGACATGGTCGAAATTTTGACCATAAGAAAAAGACAAAGTCTGAAGTAGTTTTGAAACATCCCAAAAACACGACCCAAAAAGTTTTGTTTTTACATATAATAAAAGTCATAACACGAAATGTCATATAATAAAACCATACGCCGGGTATCCCAAAAGACATCATAAAAATGTCATATCAAAAACTATATCAAATCATGTCTAAGTATCTGAACAAAACTCCCATGAATAAAGCTGAAGCCGTGGTGTGTGCGATGCCATCATCCCGAGCTCTTCCCTTTATTTGCGGAAGTACCTGAAACCAAAACTGAAACTGTAAGCACAAAGCTTAGTGGGCTCCCCCAAACTACCTCATACCAGACAAACATATAAACAACTACTGGGCCCCCACCCACTGCATCGGACCGAAGCCCGGAAACTGCATCGGACCGAAGTTCGGAACTAACCAGGGTCCTGCCCTCTGCATCGGATCGAAGTCCAGAGCTAACTGCCTCGGACCGTAGTCCGGAACTAGCAACATCGGACCGAAGTCCGAAACTAACTGCATCAGGCCTAAGCCCGGAACTGTCTGCATCGGACCGAAGTCCGGAACTACTGAACATAACATAGCATACACATATCAACTAGCATAACAACATGGACTGCATACTAAGTCGGGCCATACCCTGAAACACATAACACAAAAAACCTGTCTGAGCCACGAAGGCATCAAACGTTCTAACTACTGCATCAGACCGAAGTCCGGAAACTACTACTAATTAATCAGGTCGGCATTGTGGCCTTAGACCCGTTCCTACTGGAAGGAAACTCACCTTGTAGCCTAGCTGCTGAAAGAACTGCTCCGGAATCTGTCTGCTGCGGCTCCAGCTTCACCCCGGCTACAATTTCCATAAGTACCCTCAATCAGATACTGATAATAATACTGAGGGTAAAAAGACTATCTTACCCTTGGTTAAAGTCAACCTATTGGTCAAATTCAACATTCAGTTGACCTGACTCGTCGAGTTGGGTCACCAACTCGTCGAGTCCTTACTCTCACTTTCTTGCTTCTGCCCGTTACTACTCGTCAAGTTTGGCATAGACTCAACGAGCTCCTCTTCGAAACTAACACTTAGTCAATCTGCATCCAACTCGCCGAGTTGTATGAAAAACTCGTCGAGTTCTCCTTCAACATATGAACGCTTTCACTGTGACTCGCCGAGTTGTATGAACATCTCGTCGAGTCTGTTCTTGAGGCATGAAGATTGCCTTGGACTCACCGAGTCAGGGCATTGACTCGCTGAGTTCTTCCATGAATGAGTCTAACCTCTAGCTCACTGAGTCCATCCCTCACTCACTAGTTCCACTCGACATAACTCGAAAAGGGTAAAACAGGGGACTCGCGACTCGACTCACCGAGTCTGAAGAACGACTCGCCGAGTCGTATACATGCAATCACTATATACTCAATTCTGCTTGAACCCAGTTCATTCCATTCATAGATCTAAGTACTTAGGGCTTGATTAACACGTAAAGTTTCCAACTTTACGTGTAAATAACATCAAATGAAGGTTTTAAGGCTCAAGGTACACTATAAGAGTAGATATAGAGCTTCCATGCAAAATGGCTCCATAAAGGTACTAGATCTAAGTTTCTGGAACTCAAATCTAGCTAGATCTGAAGGCTATTCACCTCAATGAGTCCTCTATGCTACTACCAAACCAAGAAATGGTTTAAGAATAGCCTTAATGGCGATCCAAAGGGGATTTAAGCATAAAAACAGAAAAGGGGTCGAGTTATACCTCACTATACTCTTAAATGCCACAAAGATCTTGGATCTCCTTCTTCTCCTCTTGATCTACCTTCCTTCTTCTTTCAAGATCTTAAAAGAATCACACCAAAACACACAAAATGCTAAGAGAGTTCTAGGGTTTCGAGAAGGATGCTCTGGGGGTGATGGGGGCTGACTTGGGGTCCCAAAAGGTTGTTTAAATAGGGTGTAAACTCTTGAAATTAGGGTTTCATTCAGACTGGCGGACTCCCAATGACACGCTGACCGACCTCGCCTTAGCAGATCGGGGTCCCGCACTACCTCCCGTATAACATCTCGAAAGGAGGGCGGTCAATACTCGCATGGTAGCTGTTTTTATACGAAAATTCCGCTAACGGAAGATACGTATCCCAACTGCCACCGAAATCTAGAACACATGCCCGGAGCATGTCCTCGAGACTCTGGATCGTTCTCTCGCTATGCCCATCCGTCTGAGGGTGGAAAGCGGTGATGAAATGGAGACAAGTCCCCATCTCGTCGTGAAACCGCTTCCAGAATCTGGAAGTAAAATGGACGTCTCGGTCTGACACCACCGAGACAGGCACTCCATGCCGTGCCACCACCTCTCGCACATAAATATCGGCTAGCTTCTCCGCCGATATACCCTCCTGAATCGGTATAAAATGAGCACTCTTCGTCAACCGATCCATAATGACCCAAATCGAATCCACTCCGCGTGCAGTCCTAGGAAGCTTTGTGATGAAATCCATGGTGATGTCTTCCCATTTCCACACTGGAATGTCTAACGGCTGCATCTTGTCGTGAGGCCTATGGTGTTCTGCCTTGACCTTCCTGCAGGTTAGGCACCTCTCCACATACCAGGCGACATCCCACTTCATGTAGAGCCTCCAATAATTGGGTCGAAGATCTCTATACATCTTCGTCACCCCTGGATGGATAGAAAATCGAGACTTGTGGGCCTCATCCATCAGCACCTGCCATACCCCTCCCCAGTACGGCACCCAAACTCTCCCATGAAGGGTCAACAATCCTCGACTGTTATAGTCGAAGGAAGCTACTCGGCTCATGATCCTTTCACACTTCTGCCTCTCCTCCTTGAGGCCCTCGACTTGTGCCTCTCTGATCTGCTCCAATAATGGAGTAATCACTGTCATTCTCAGACATATATCCCTGATTGGGGCTGTTGCCGCCTTGCGGCTTAGGGCGTCGGCCACCACATTGGCCTTCCCTGGGTGATAAAGGATCTCACAATCGTAATCCTTTAATACATCTAACCATCGCCTCTGCCTCATATTCATATTCGGTTGATCTATGAGGTACTTCAAGCTCTTGTGATCCGTGTAAATGGTACAACGGACCCCATAGAGGTAATGTCTCCAAATCTTGAGGGCAAACACCACTGCCCCCAACTCTAAATCATGCGCAGGATAGTTAGCCTCGTGAGGCTTCAACTGTCTCGAGGCGTAAGCTATCACACGGCCTCGCTGCATCAACACTGCTCCCATACATGTGATCGAAGCATCAGAGTAGACCACAAAATCCTCCACTCCTTCTGGCAGGGCAAGAATCGGTGCCTCGCACAATCTCTGTCTAAGGGTCTCGAATGCTGCCTGCTGCTCAGGCCCCCAGCGAAACACCACAGACTTCCTAGTCAGTCGGGTGAGCGGTACAACTATCTTGGAGAAATCCTGGATAAATCTCCTGTAGTACCCTGCCAAAATTAGGAAGCTCCAAATCTCAGATGGAGACTTCGGGACCTCCCACTGCATCACGACCTCTATCTTGGCCGGATCTACCAGAATACCCTTCTGGTTGACGAGGTGACCAAGGAATTGCAACTCGCGCAACCAGAACTCGCATTTGGAGAACTTCGCAAAAAGTCTCTCCCTCCTCAAGATATCTAGAACCTCCTTCAGGTGCTCCTCGTGCTGCTCCTGGGTCTTGGAATAAACCAAGATATCATCAATGAACACTATCACAGACCGATCCAGCATCGGTCTGCACACGCGATTCATGAGATCCATGAATGCGGCTGGAGCGTTGGTCAGCCCAAACGGCATCACCACAAACTCATAACGACCGTAACGGGTCCTGAAAGCAGTCTTTTGCACATCCTCATCCCTGAATCGCATCTGATGATACCCGGAGCGTAAATCGATCTTGGAAAACCAAGACGCTCCCTGAAGATGATCAAACAAATCATCTATCCTCGGAAGTGGGTAACGGTTCTTCACCGTTACCTTGTTCAACTCCCGGTAATCTATACACATACGATGTGACCCATCCTTCTTCTTCACAAACAAGATCGGTGCTCCCCAGGGTGAACTGCTTTATCTAATAAAACCCTTGTCTAGCAGCTCTTGCAGCTGCGTAGACAACTCCTACATCTCTGGGGGAGCCAATCGATACGGTGCCTTGGCTATCGGAGTCGCACTAGGGATCAGGTCAATCCTGAACTCGAAATGCCTCTCGGGAGGTATTCCAGGAAAATCATCTGGAAATACATCCGGGTAGTCTCGCACAACCGGAACATCATCAACCGATAACTTTCCCTTCTCCCAGGCATCTACAACATAGGCAATATAACCGACGCAACCCTGCTGGAAGTAGCGCCTCGCTCTCACTGCTGAACACAGAACTGGTCCGCACTGTGGCTTCTCGCCCTGAATCCCTAACTCTCCCCCACTAGGAGTGCGAACCCTCACCAAATGTAGCTCACAATCTATCACCGCCCCATTGGGGCTCAACCAATCCATGCCTACTATAACCTTATTCCTTCGTAGGGGAATAGGGACCAAGTCCACCGGAAACTGCTCATCGAATAACTGCAGGGAACATCCTCTATGTACCCTTGCAACCCTAATGGTCCTATCAGCTGCTATCTCAACCTCAAGTGGACAATCTAGCTCCCCTGGAGCTCTGCTAAACCTCTTGCTAAGCGCAAGAGAGACGAATGATCGGGTAGCCCTCGAATCAAACAGTACTGTAGCCGAAATGTCGTTCACTGAGAACGACCCTATACAAAACATATAACCATAAGAAACAATCAATAATAAATGCATAGATAAGGGAGAAATACATACCCATCACCACATCAGGAGTCGCTCGCACCTCCTCTTCCGTCAGCTGAAAAGCCCTACTCTTCGCCACTGGCGCCTCAACTCGGCCCTGACGACCATCTGCAATCCTCAAGGTAGCAGGAGCAGGTGCTGACACCTTCCCTGTAGCGGCTAAACTCAGACACTGGGACTTTATATGTCCCCTCTGATTGCACTGAAAGCAAATCAGATCTGATGTCGCAATGGTGGTAGTAGTGGCTGTACAATCTCTGCTCATATGCCTAGTCCGGCCGCACTTATAGCAACCGACACTCCCTGCCTTGCACGCCCCATCGTGCAATCTCCCACACTTGCCACACCGACCGTGGCTCTGCTGACTCCTAGCTCTGTGATCTGAACCCTTGGGCTTTTTTCCTGAAATCTCTGAACCTGGAGCCGCCTCCGGCTTCCTCTTTCTCTCCATCTCAAGGTCAATCTCTCTCTCTCTCTCTCTCTCGCCCTAGCAATCATGTCATCCAACATTTTACAACTGGACCGGCTCATAAACTGGTGGATATCACTCCGCAACATCTCATGATACCGAGCCTTCTTCATTTCCTCATTAGTTGCGTACTGAGGAACGAGAAGTGCTCTCTCCCTGAACTTGGCGGTGATCTCCGCCACTGTCTCTGTTGTCTGGGTAAGGTCCTGAAACTCTCTGGCGAACTGCTACACCTCAATAACCGGTGCAAATGCAGCCCTAAACCTGGCAGCAAAGTCAGCCCAGGTCATAGCATCCAAAGCTGCGTCATCTCTAATGGCATGTACAACCTCCTCCCACCAATCCCGTACCCTGTCCTTCAGAAGACAGGACGCCAATCTGACCTTGTCCCCCTCGGGACATCTGCTCGTGCGGAAAGCATTGGCCACATCCGCCAACCATCTAGTACTCGCTATGGGGTCCCGCGCCCCGTGGTAATCTGGAGCTCCACATGCACGGAACTCCCTGAAGGTAAGCGTGTGCGACCCCATCATGGCCGCTACCTCAGCACGGAAAATGCTCAATCTCTCGTCCAACAACTCTAAGATACCCTCCTTGATTGAAACAAAGATCACAGGAGTCTGCTCAAGTATGGTGCGAGTAATCTCTGAAGAGAGAAACTCCCTAGTCTGCTCATCCAACTGCCCGACCTCCGGGTCTGATCCTGATCCCCCTCCGGCATCTGAATTGCCGACTGCTGGCCTAGGGCGTAGTACCACCATTCTGAAAACACATCATAATAAGCTTCATAAACATAGATATATCTCAAGGGATCACTACCACCACAAGTTTCCTGGTCTCATCTCAGCTTTCCTTGATTCGAGTACGGATCCTCTGCTTTCAGTAGTACGGGCCCATACTACCTTCCACATCTATCCGAACTTTCCTCAAGTATCGCCTTGACTCCACCAAGTCACTTCTACTGCTACTAATCTCTGCTACTCCCATCCTAGGCTTGCCCTAGGGAATCTCTGACTCTACCCAAACCAGTCCTCAGCTGCTAAAAGGCCCCCTTGTAATGCCAATTAGCCATCATCTGAATACCATCACATGTGGTGAGGCTTAGATAATCCTGTGAGTAAAAGGCCCGTCCCCACAACGGTTAAACTCATACAAGAGCTGCGCAATAGGGCCCGATCTAGCACTCTGAGATTATTCAACCCTGTTCACATATGATGTGACGTATTCACCTAATGGCTAACTCACATCACACAGAGCCTCACAAGCACATAGCAAACATCATTCAGACACAGGAACTACTCAAGCAACCCTATCCTCATTACAAGGAACTATACTGGCATACAATGCTAAGCCCATACTATCATGCATACCTAAATAGGCTATCCTACTGCTGTCTACTCAAAACTAGCATGCAATTCACATATAGCAGTCACATAAGGCATCCTCCTAGATCCCCAGTCCTATTCTAGCATGTTGTTCTACTGAAACTGAAACTGATAATCATAACATAAACTTGTATGGGTAATTTGGGAGTACTTACTTGAGCTCGGCTGATTGCATGCACCACACCCTTTTCCTCTTCTCAAAACTCTTCCCTTTTTAGGTTTTTCTTTTCAAAAAAAATCTTTTTCAAAATACTTTTGAAAATTTTTCTACCATTTCCTCAGTTTGAGTCCGGCCACACCCGAGAGTGTGCCTGAATCCCTCAAACCAAGGCTCTGATACCAACTTGAAACATCCCAAAAACACGACCCAAAAGTTTTGTTTTTACATATAATAAAAGTCATAACACGAAATGTCATATAATAAAACCATACGTCGGGTATCCCAAAAGACATAATAAAAATGTCATATCAAAAACTGTATTAAATCATGTCTAAGTATCTGAACAAAACTCCTAGGAATAAAGCTGAAGTTGTGGTGTGTGCGATGCCATCATCCCGAGCTCTTCCCTTTATTTGCGGAAGTACCTGAAACCAAAACTGAAACTGTAAGCACAAAGCTTAGTGAGCTCCCACAAACTACCTCATACCAGACAAACATATAAACAACTACTAGGCCCCCACCCACTGCATCGGATCGAAGCCCGGAAACTGCATCAGACCGAAGTCCGGAACTAACCACGGTAGGGATGAGCATATGGACCGGAGAACCGGCCGGAACCGGTACCAGAACCGAAACCGGCACCGGAACCGGGACCCGATGGAACCGGTCGGGCCGGGACCGGGATGTTATTTTTGTGGATTTTTGGAACCGGGAACCGGTAGAACCGGAAAAAACCGGAACCGTATGATGCTATTTTTCGAATACCGGTTCCAACATTTGAAGACACGACAAGAACCGGTAGGAACCGGGAACCGGTAGAACCGCCGGGCCGGTTCGGTTCTTGATTTTGGCCGAAGCCGGTTCCCGGTTCCGGTCCGGTTCCGGCCGGTTCGATCCTTTTGCTCATCCCTAAACCAGGGTCCTGCCCTCTACATCGGACCGAAGTCCGGAACTAACTGCCTCGGACCGTAGTCCGGAACTAGCTGCATCGGACCGAAGTCCGGAACTAACTGCATCAGGCCTAAGCCCAGAACTGTCTACATCGGACCGAAGTCCGGAACTACTGAACATAACATAGCATACACATATCAACTAGCATAACAACATGGACTGCATACTAAGTCGGGCCATACCCTGAAACACATAACACACAAAACATGTCTGAGCCATGAAGGCATCAAACATTCTAACTACTGCATCGTACCAAAGTCCGGAAACTACTACTAATTAATCGGGTCAACATTGTGGCCTTAGACCCGTTCCTACTAGAAGGAAACTCGCCTTGTAGCCTAGCTGCTGAAAGAACTGCTCCGGAATCTGTCTGCTGCGGCTCCGGCTTCACCCCGGCTACAATTTCCATAAGTACCCTCAATCAGATACTGATAATAATACTGAGGGTAAAAAGACTATCTTACTCTTGGTTAAAGTCAACCTATTGGTCAAAGTCAACATTCAGTCGACCTGACTCGTCGAGTTGGGTCACCAACTCGTCGAGTCCTTACTCTCACTTTCTTGCTTCTACCCGTTACTACTCGTCGAGTTTGGCATAGACTCAACGAGTTCCTCTTCGAAACTAACACTTAGTCAATCTGCATCCAACTCGCCGAGTTGTATGAACAACTCGTCGAGTTCTCCTTCAACATATGAACACTCTGACTGTGACTCGCCGAGTTGTATGAACAACTCGTCGAGTCTGTTCTTGAGGCATGAAGATTGCCTTGGACTCACCGAGTCAGGGCATTGACTCGCCGAGTTCTTCCATGAATGAGTCTAACCTCCAGCTCACTGAGTCCATCCCTCACTCACTGGTTCCACTCAACATAACTCGAAAAGGGGAAAACAGGGGACTCGCGACTCGACTCACCGAGTCTGAAGAACGACTCGTCGAGTCGTATACATGCAATCACTATATACTCGATTCTGATTGAAACCAATTCATTCCATTCATAGATCTGAGTTCTTAGGGCTTAATTAACACGTAAAGTTTCCAACTTTACGTGTAAATAACATCAAATGAAGGTTTTAAGGCTCAAGGCACACTATAAGAGTAGATCTCGAGCTTCCATGCAAAATGGCTCCATAAAGGTACTAGATCTAAGCTTCGGGAACTCAAATCTAGCTAGATCCGAAGGCTATTCACCTCAATGAGTCCTCTATGCTACCACCAAACCAAGAAATGGTTCAAGAATAGCCTTAATGGCGTTCCAAAGGAGATTTAAGCATAAAAAAAGAAAAGGGGTCGAGTTATACCTCACTATACTCTGAAATGCCACAAAGATCTTGGATCTCCTTCTTCTCCTCTTGATCTACCTTCCTTATTCTCTCAAGATCTTCAAAGAATCAGACCAAAACACAAAAAATGCTAAGAGAGTTCTAGGGTTTCGAGAAGGATGCTCTGGGGGTGATGGGGGCTGACTTGGGGTCCCATAAAGTTGTTTAAATAGGGTGCAAACCCTTGAAATTAGGGTTTCATCCAGACTGGCGGACTCGCCGAGTAGCCAACTTAAACGTGCTCAAAATCCCGACTCTACTCGGCGAGTCTGGCTACTGAATCGTCGAGTTCCTCTTGAAAACTTGAAATTTGCTTTTATTACCAAGAGAAGGGGCATTGGAGACGAAGCTACCAAATCTACCTGAGAGATCTAAGAGATGGGAGAGTCAAGACGTATGGCTCTACTTCAGGTAAAATCCACTATCTAACTCCATTAAGTTCCTATTCATTGATTCTTAATACATAATGTGATAAGATTACATTTGAATTTTTTTTTTCAGGATCAAGGAAAAGAAAGGAAGCTTGATGGAAGAGCAAAATGAATCTGATCACGAAGAAATGGATCTCGATCGCATGGATTCGAAGATCAGATTTTGAGCTTAGAAAGTTATGATAAAGTTGTTAGGAATATTTGATTACATAGTTTTTCAGTTGATTTTGCATTGTAAGGACATGTTTTTCGTTTCTTTTATGAATAAAATAAATTTTGATTTGTATTATTTATATATATCCTTGCAATGAAATCGTTGTGAAAAATTGATGTTTGTGTATTTCTATAAATGGATATGATTCTTAGTGATGTTATTTATGGAAGTGTCAAATTTCTCTAAGTAAGGAAAGATTCCCATCGCCTAAGTTTTAGTTGGACAGAAACTTGGAATCATATGATTTGAATCATGTGATGTATGGAAATCTTGGTACTTAGGAAATTATGACTAATTCCTTGATCACACAAGTATGTGAGTCAATTGAAGGACTAAAGGACTAGAACATAATGTTGTGCACTAGTCAAGTCCACCACAAATAACAATAAGACTATTCGTCGTAATTTACTAAAAGTCTAGTAAATGTGGTTATACTTACAAGATTAAGTGTAATTCTGAATCATTGAAAAGTTTCAATAAATGGCAGAACGAATAAGAAGAATCATTTAGGCAGAAAGATAAAAGTTTCTCCGATCTAAGAAGAAGGGAGAGTACTTTTGTATCGGATTTTATGACCGTCTTAATGATTTAGAACCATATCACAATTTGATCCTATAAGGACATCTTAGTGCACTAGTATGGCTAAGAAGAGGAATCAGAAATTGTTGAAATGGTTAAATCAAAAGGATGAGTCATACTTCGTTCCAAAATCAAGTCTTAGAATCGTATTCCAAGATTGTGAATTGAGTGATACACACTCATCAAATGTGAAGTCGAAAATTATTTTTCTTACTCTTGCACGTTTGAAATTGGTAAGTTGTGATGTCTTGGAAAAGACAAGGACCAACTAAGACCTAATGTGTGTAATGTTTTGTCTTGATATAGACACACACTAACTCTTGGATATTTGTTTATCAAGAAATGTTTCTTGATAAGAGAATCTAATATGTCAAGAGGTCAGTGGGAGTCTGAAGATCTTGAAAAGATTCAAGAACTAATCAAGAGTAGACTTATTAAACACTAGAACACGACTTGAGATTTGTAACCTATCGTGTTGACAAAAAATCCATTTATGTGCCAATCCTGTTGAGTGATTATGCATATGAGTTCTACGAGTTCTCAATAGACTGCATAAGGCAAGCACCTTGTTCGATGAAAGTACATTGACTGACATAGGTGAGCTGCTAGATAACTTGAAATTAATGGTGGGACCCTTGATGGCAAGAAATTAATAATGAACAAGTTATGTCCATAAGAATTTGAATTTGTCACAAACATTATCTTTTGATTATGGTTATCACAAATTCACATGGACGGGAACGCATACACCATAAAATCTAAGTTTCATAAGGTTTCTCTCCTTCATGAAAATGATTGTGAGGAAACGCTTTCACCAAGAGAGATTTTAAGGAGATAGAGATTATGTAAATTGCATTCTCAAATTCGATTATGATTACGGCATCCCTCTTCATAGTTCGAATTGTGAGATTTGGCAATTAGTCTGAACATTTGGGACTTAGTAAAATAAGTTATGAATTAGTTTAGACACACATGTGAGCTGTCTAAGGAAAGGTGTGTGATTTTTAAGAAGCTTAGATAAAAGCTTATCGAATCATGTCATATTAGAAACAATGAACTTTGGAAGTCAATAAGTATTGTTTCCTAGAAGTTTAGTTGGTTCCTAAATACGTGTCAAAGCTAGTGGGAGCATAAATGTTATGTTGGAATGGATATAATCATCATGTTAGTGGGAGCATGATTATTATTCAAGTATTGCAAGTTGGCAATATTAATTATAGAAAAACAAAAGTTTCACTTTGCAAAGTTGCAAGGGTAGAAAAGTTGTTTTTGCTATAATTAAGGGAGAGAATGTTATACTTCGTTTCCAATCTAAAGGCTTAGATCGAGAATTTTTAATTGAATTTAGTCAAGGATATATTTATTATTTACATTCTTAAAGTTCGATTATGATTACGGCATCCCTCTTCATAGTTCGAATTTTGAGAACACGGCAAATAGAAATATTATGACGATATTATAGTAAGAAACTGGTAAAGTATCACGTTTTTCATTATGAATTGTATCCCATATGCTTCGGGTATAGGATCAATTGCATATGCTGTAATATTCGACAGTTCTAAAATTTTCCAAATGCCTAGGGCACTTAGAGGGAAAAAGGAAATAGAACCGGTTTTGACTAAAATAAATTAAACAACTGCCAAGGACAATCTAAAGTTCGCCAAGGATTGGTCGCTTGTGGACAGTTGGAAGTATAGTCATGGATGGACCATATTGACATTATTATGAATAGATAAGATTCTATTTAAAATGAGTTGTCATATGAAAATATGGAAATGTTTCCATGTTGGGAGTTGCGCGTTAAAAACTTATGTCTAGATTAGAAACTTTTATGCAAGAATGGTGTTCAAAGGAATGTACTTTGAATGTGAGACTTCACATCTATGGAATTGTCTTGTAACAATCTCCAATAGAGTATTTTAATTTCATTGGTCGAGTCTTGGTGACTTTTGTGCCATGACATTATGAAAGGACTGTTGCATAAAATGTTAGAATCTAACATATTCTTGTAGTGGCGATAATTTTGTATTCTTACACTAATGGATTAGGAATTGTGAAATGAGTGTGATTGAAAATGTTATTCAATTATACTATTTCACAAAGTAAGGACCATAGGTAAACATAGTGTGCATGCTAAGAGCATGGGACAATTGTTGTTATAATTCAAGTAAGAAGTTGATTACCCGAAACAACAAATAATGAGTAATCAATATGGTGATTAAATAAAAGGTGTTTTATTTATACTCAAAAGTTTGGGGCCATGTAGGATTAGTATTATTCTTGTGTTTCACTTTGCATGTTTTGACTTCCTGAATAATTAAATTATTTCCGAATAATAAGATTATTCAAACCCTCCACAGTCACTCATTCTTTGGAAGTAGGAATGAAAGAAGACTGTCATGAATCTGAATGTAGATTGTCTAAAGTGTTTTAGACATAGCAAAAGTTTGTTGCAGGGTTCATGAGTGCTGCTATAAGATTAGAATATTGGAATAAACTCACTCTCATTTGGATCCCTTCATGGATTTTATCACGAGTGATTGGTGAGACAATAATATCTTATCTTCTTGAAACTGAGATGTGTAAGTTGTATCTTGCAAGTCGGTTACACATTGATAATATGTAAACACACTAGTAACTTGGTGTTATAAAACACATTGTTGTGAATGATTCGGTGAGTGAGTACAAGCGATCATTGAGTCGAAGTTTATCCGTTGCTTTTACCCAAAATGAGATAAAAGCGATATATATGGGCCCCTCGATGATTTAGTGATGACACCCTAAGCGCTTGGCCAAGCCGAGACTAAGTTGATGTGTTCAACTGTAGTCTGTTGTCAGTCATCTTAAATCGGAAATCGGGAAACAACACATAAACTGAGAGAATGATTTCAATCCATGTCTCACATCCATACGATATCTAGAATGGAGGAATATATGATCCCTTATCTAAAGGACGTGTTTATGATAAGATCAGAGTTGACAACGGCTTTTGAAAGCTACGATTACGGATCAGGATCTGAAGTCATACATAGAATAGTTATTAGACTTATCCTAGTGGGAGATTGTTGGATTAGTGTCTAAGTCCATAACTATTTTACTATGTACTTGACCTGTTGGTGCATGGTCCTTTTGGGTTACCTTCACCAAAGCAACTTGATAGGATGAATTATGGAGAGAGAGGATTAATTATGAATTAAATAAAGGGGACTAGAATTGTCAATTGTGTGATAGTTGAATATTGGGCTAATGGACTCCATATTAGAGGAGTGGACGAATTCTATGGGGAAACCCATTAGAAATTGTCCAAGGCCTTTAAAGAGGGAGTCTATGGGCTGCTTAGGGCTTAAGCAGTCAAATTAGGGTTTCCTTCTTAGACAACCCTAATAGCCTCACTATTTAAGGACCCCTAGGGCACCAAAAACGTGGCTAACTGATTCCTTAGGGTTTCTAGACGTTTTTGGGTGCCTCTCCTCTTCTCCTTCTTCATCCTCTTGCTCTTGGAGTTTATGAGCCATTAGAGGAGTGACACTTGTGACTCTAAGCTTTCTGAAGCCATTACAAGGAGAATTTGAGATTGTTATTGCCAAATAACAATCAAAGGTAAGATCTAAACCTTATTCTTATGTTAATATTGATTATCACATGCTAGATCTAGGGTTTAAAGTCTTGGATGAATGCATGTACAATAGAGACACCTAGATCCAAGCATTAGGGTTTGCATGAGCGCATAGGATGTTCTTATGGCCAAAACCCATCAAAATTTTCCCGATAAAAGTACATTTTGAGTTTTAAAAAATAAAGTATATTTTAAAAAGCATTTTTTGGTTTAAACAAAATATATTTTGGGTTTAAAAGAATAAATTGTTGTGTTTTGAACTAACAATAAAAGTACAGTGACATTTTAGTTTGAAAATATAAATAAATTGTTTTTTTAATTTAAAATATATGTATAGTACATTGAATTTTTTTAATGTGATATCATTAATAATAATAATAATAATAATAATAATAATAATAATTTGACGTTAACTTAACTTAACAGAATATAATAGTAGTCTTGAAACAACCAAATTTAATCATTCATAATGTTAGCGCTTAATAACCTAACATCTTATTTGAAAATTTGATACAATATTTGAAATTTTGAAAAAAATATTAGTGTAATATTTAAATTTTAAAAACTTAAATTTAGATTGTTTAAAGAATTTCTTGAAATTTTAAAAAATTGGATTAATATTTGAGTTTTTGAATATTTGAAATTTTTTGTGTAACATTTTGAAACTTTAAGATTTTAAAATACTAAAAGTTGAAAAATTAGGGCGTCTAGAAGTTTGAAAATCTGAAAATTATATATTTAATTTTGTAAAAATGAAATTTTACTAATATTTGCACACATGCAAGTGCCATAATTTGCGTTTTTAAAGTCAAAGTTAGTCATATATATTAAGACAGTTATGAGAAATGTAAAAGTGGTAGATGATTGGAACAACAATAGCAAGAAACAGCATGGACAATTGGAGAATTACTTTCACACCATCAATTGAAGGTTAACTCAAGAAAAACAGAAACTTTCGACTACCTCAACATCCGTTATAGGAACGTGAAAACAATAAACTTTGATTTTTAATGACATAGTTGGTGTAAACTAAATTTTTTAGCAAATTGAATGTATTATGTTGCAAACACCTGTAGCTTGTATCTTTTACCAAAAGCCGACCACAAAAGACCCTCATTGGCTTACTCAAATTTTGGCCACCTATATATAGACACACATTCACATATCCTCAAAGACATCTGGCATATTAAGTACACTAATCATTGTCCATTGTCAAGATAAATAACATTTTGATCAACGAATACTTGAAATGAGATACAGACATTAAACCATGAAATAAAACATAAAAAGAAAGAATCTAATAAATCATACGTACCCAGATTTTTATAAACGATTTAGTAAATTTTAGTAGATGTTGCAAATAGGGCTAAATCAAGAACCGACAAGGTACTTTATTGACTTGTGTGACAACCCGAAACTTTGTCCGTTTCTGTTACGTGATTTCCGTTAATAAAATTTCGAATTCATTAACTTTTCCGTCAAACTTCTTGGTTTAGACAATAACCTAATTATATGTAATTAAATTATTTACGAGTCGGAACCAAAAATCACGCTGAAACCCGAATATTTCGAAAATCAATCAATTCCGGCCTAAGTGAGTTTACAGTCGTAAACTCGTTTACGACTGTAAACTCATTTACGGCCGTATACCCGTTTACGGTCAGCAATGGGTGGACCCCCCACCACCGACCACCTCATCCCTATAAATACGACACCTCCACCTTTATTAGAACATTTTCTGGCCAAAACTCTCTCGTTCTCTCTCTAAGAACCTTGACCGTAAACACCTAAAAACACCTTCAAACTTCGGGGAACATCGAGAAACACTGTTTGGAGTTGATGGATTTAGAGCAATACATCATTCCTATGGTGTACATGCAAACCCTAATAGCTTTTGGATCTAGTTTGTCTAATGAACATGCAATTGAATATCCAAAGCTATAAACCCTAGATCTAGCATACAATTAATCATATTAACATAAAATAGGGTTTAGATCTTACCTTTGATTGTTATATAGCAATAACAATCAATCCTTAGCTTCAGAAAGCTTAGTGCCTCAAATTTTGCACCTCTAATGGAGTCACAAACACCACTAAGCAACTTGGATGAAGAGGAGAAGAGAGGAGGCTGCCCAAAACGTCTAGAAACCCTAAAGGAATTCTCATCCACGTTTTTGGGTCATAGGGGCTCTTTATATACATGTAGGCTATTAGAGTTTACAACTAGGAAACCCTAATATGGCTGCTTAAGCCCTAAGCAGCCCATGGACTCCTTTATTATATCCCTTTGACGAATTCCTTATGGGCTTCCCATAGAATTCGTCCAACCTATATTATTTAGTTAATCCATAGCCCAATTGCAACTATCTTATAATTACAAATCCAGTCCCCTAAGTTTAATTAATCTATTTTAGCCACAAAATTAATTCTTAATTAATTCTTGACTAATATTAATTAAACAATATGATTTCTCCTTTAATATATTATTCTTATAATATATTAATAAATCATAATTAAACCTTTCTCTCATTAATTCATCCTACATATTGCTATGGTGAAGGCAACACAAAAGGACCATGCTCATAATCGGGTCAAGTACATACCAAAATAGTTATGGACTTAGACACTAATCCAATAGTCTCCCACTTGGATAAGTCTAATAACTACTCTGTGTATAACTTCAGATCCTGATTAGCAAATGTATCTTTCAAAAGCCGCTGTCAACTCTGATCTTATCAGAAGCGCGTGTCCTTTAGATAAGGGATTATATATTCCTCCATTGTAGATATCGTATAGACATGAGACATGAATTTTAATCATTCTCTCTATACTATTTCCTGACTTCTGATTTATGATGACTGACAACAAACTACAATTGAACACATCAACTTAGTCTCGGCTTGACCAAGTGCTTATGTGCCATCACTAAATCATCGAGGGGCCCAAAGATATCACTTTTATCCCACTCTGGGAAAAAGGAATGGATAAATTTCGACTCATATGCTCTCTTGCATTCACTCATCAAATCACACACAACAATAAGTTTTATGACACCAAGTTACTGGTGCATTTACTTATCATCAATGTATAACCAACCAGCAAATAACAACTCACACATCTTGGTTTTAAGAATATACAATATTATCAACTCACAATCACTCATGATAAAATCCATGAAGTGATTCTTGTGAGTGTGGGTTTAATCCAATGCTCAAAGTCATATTCATAAGCACTCATGAACGTTGCAGCAAACCTTTGCTATGTCTATTACACTTTAGACAATCTACAAACCAATTCATAACAGTCTTCATTCATACCTACTTCCAACATATGAACGACTGTGGACCATTCGAATAATTTGGTTATTCTGAAATAATTAATTATTCAGGAAGTCAAAACATGCAAAGTGAAACACAAGAATAATACTAATCCTATATGGTCCCAAACCTTTGAGTATAAATAAAACACCTTTTATTCATCACCATATCGATTACTCATTATTTGTTGTTTCGGTTAATTAACTTATTACTTGAATTCTTACTACAATTGTCCCATGGTCTTAGCATGCACACAATGTTTACTTATGGTCCTTACTTTGTGAAATAAATCAAATGAACACATTTCCAATCATACTCATTTCACAACTCCCAATCCTTATCATAAGTATAAAATATCAAATTCTTGTCACTTATAGAATATGCTAGTTCTAACATTTTATGCAATGATTTTTTTCATAACGTCATAGCTCAAAATCATCAAGACTTAGCCAATCTCTATAAAAAACAATTCTATAGATATGATGTCTCACACTCAAAGTACATTCATTTGAACATCCTTCTTGCATAAAAGTTTCTAATCTAGACATAGATTCTCAATATCCAACTCCCAATATGGAAACATTTCCATATTTGACATATGACAACTCATTCTTAATAGAATCTTATCTATTCATAATAATGTCGATATGGTCCATCCAATACCATACTTACAACTACTCACAAGCAACCAATCTTCAGCGAACTTTGGATCGTCCTTTGACAGTTGTTTAATTCTTTTAGTCAAAACCGATTCTAGTCCTTTTTCCCACTTAATGCGCTAGACATTTGGAAAATTTTAGAATGGTCAAATATTATAGCATTTGCAATCAATCCTATACCCAAAGCGTATGGGACATGATGCATAATGTCTTACATAAAGATGTGATACTTTATCAATCTTCTGCCATAATATTTTATGTGTCACGTTCTCACTATTCGAACTATGAAGAGGAATGTCGTAATCATAATCAAAATTTGAGAACACACTATGTATCCTTTGACTAAATTTATTAAAATTTCTCAATCTAAGCTTTAGACTTTGAAACAAAGTACAATATTCTCTCCTTTAATTATAGCAAAACAACTTTTCAACCCTTACGACTTTGCAAAGTATAACTCTTGTTTTCTATAATTAATATTGCTAACTTGCAATACTTGCCTTAATAATCATACAAGGATAACATTTATGCTCCCACTATCAAGATGATTATTATCATATAAGCATAACACTTATGCTCCCACTAGCTTTGACATGTATTCAGAAAACAGCTGATCTTCCAGAAAACAATGCTTATTGAATTTCTTAAGTTCATATTTCTAATACTTAATCCAAGCTTCTTAAACTTATACACATTTTCTTAGAAAGCTTACATGTGTGTCTAAACAGTTTTAGAACTTATATTATAAATCCCCAAATGTTCGGACTAATTGCCAAATCTCACAATTCGAACTATGAAGAGGAATGTCATAATCATAATCGAATTTGAGAATACAATTTTCACAATTGCTATCTTCTTAAAATCTCTCTTAGTGAAAGCATTTCCTCACAATAATTTTCATGAAGGAGGGAATCTTATGACACTTAGATTTTATGGTGTATGTGTTCTTATCCATGTGAATTTTCCAAAACCAAAGTTTGCGACAAATCCAAACTCATATGGACCGAACTCTCTTAATCTTGATTTCTTGCCTTATGGTAACACGAGTGCCCACCATGTCTTCCAAGTAGTTTAGCAACTTATCCTTACATATCAATGTACTTTCCATTGATCAAGGTGCTTTGTCTTTCTGCATTCAAATGAGAACTCATAGAACTCATATGCATAATTAACTCAATTGGAATGGCACAGAAACAAAATAATGTCAACATGATAGGTTGTAAACCTCAGTCGTGTGCTAGTGATGATTGATAAGTTTTATTCTTGATTTGTTTTGAAACCTTTCAAGACCATTAAGACTCCCACCGACGCATTGACATATAAGATTCTCTTGTCAAGAAACATTCCTTGACAAAACAAATATTCAAGAGTTAGTGTAGTTCTTATCAAGACAAAACACTTCACATAATTGGTCCTAGTTGGTCTTTGTCTTATCCAAGACAACACAACTTACCAATTTCAAATGTGCAAGAATAAGAAAACTTTTTTCCAAATTCCACATTTGTTGAGTGTTATAAACCTTCTTAAGACTTTTCACTCAATCACAATCTTGGAGTATAACTCTAAGACTTGATATTGGAATGAAGTATGATTGACTTCTTGATTTAACCATTTCCATAATTCTCGATTCCTCTTCTTAGCCATACAAATGTACTAAGACTCATTTAGAGGATCAATCGAGATATGGTTCTTAATCATTAAGACTTATCATAAAACACAATAAAAGGTACTCTCCCTTCTTCTTAGAATTGAGAAACTTTTATCTTTCTGCCTACTTGATTCTTCTTTATTCGTTCTGCTATTTATTGAAACTCTTTCAATCAACTCAGAATTACACTTAATCTCATAAGTATAATCATATATACTACACCTTAGTAAATGATGACGAATATCCTTTTTACTCTTGTGGTGGACTTGATCAACACACTACTTTGTGTACTCGATCTCCTAGTCCTTCACTTGACACTTTGTCAAAGAATTAGTCTAATTTCCAAAATATGGAGTCTCTCATTCATCACGCAACCAAGTTGTATGATTCCAAGTTTCTGTCCAATTGAAACTTGGGCGATGAAAAACTCTCCCTATTTGGTAAATTCTCGACATTTCCACAAATAACCTAATTAAGAATCAAATCCATCATTGCTAATAATAGAAACCTTCAAACATCAATTTCTCATACACGCCATTGCAAGGATAAATAAATAATATAAAATCAAAATTTATTTTATTGCGGAAAATTTTGTCCTTACAATGCAATTCAATTGAAAACTATGTTAATACATATTTCTTAGCAATCTATTCTAACTCCAAGTAGTAGCTCAAGAATCTAATCTTCAAGGAGTGCGATCGAAATCTATTTCTTCACAATTAGATTCAGCTCACTTCTTCCCTTAAGTTTCCTCTCTTTTCTTCAATCCTACAAAACATCAAAATGTAATCTTATCACATCATGTATTAAGAATCTAGAATAGGAACTTAAAAGAGTTAGTTAATGGATTTTTACCTGAAGCAGAGCCATACATCTTGACTCTCCCATCTCTTAGATCTCTCAGGTAGTTAGGGCAGCTTCGTCTCCAATGCCCCTTCTCTTGGCAATAAAAGCAAATGGACTCCTTTGGCACAACACACCGGACAATCACAGACTTAGTTCTTTTTGGACTTCCAATGTTGCCAGTGTCCATTGAAGTTTGGGAGTTTGATTCACCAGACAAATTTGCTTAACCAGCACGCCAAATCATTGCTGATTCAGCAGCTATAAGCAAATAGGTGAGATCAATGAGGGTCACGTCGTGATCCATCATATAGTACTCTCTAACGAACTCACTATATGATTCAGGAAGTGACTGAAGAACCCATACAACAACCAACTCACTTGAAATCTCAACACCCAACATGCTTAATCTATCAATGTGTGACTTCATCTCTAAGACGTGTGCACACACAGGTATCCCATCTTCGTGTTTACTTGCCAAAAGGGCTTGAGTGAGCTTGAACTTTTCAAGCCTTTGAACTTGTGGGTCAGGGAGAACAATTGGAGTAGGTGGAGGAAGTGAAGCACGACTCTCATTTCCTTGATCGTATCTCGGAACGTCATCTTCATTTGGAAAGCTTGTTCTAAAGGATTTGGGAAGACCATTGTAAGATTTAGACATCTACAAAACGGGAGAAAATTCAAGTTAAGTTGATTAGAATTCTTGATGTGACACCCAAATGAAACATCGAGACTAGGATCCAACACAATACTCTACAATCTAGAAGAGGGATGCCGTAATCTAGTTGCAGAATATTTGAAGGTAGGTAAATGACGATTTACCAATTTCCACCATGAAAAACGAAAGGGAAACTTAAGTTTCAAATGTATTGAAAACTCCTAGATCTTTTGAGATTCATATAAGTTTTCAACGGCATGTTTAAATCTCGATATGCCCCTCGATTTGTGACTGGGATGCCGAGGATCACAAAACAGGGTGTGAATAACCATGCAAACTTACATGGTGCCCCCAAATGTTACAGTCACCTATTCGATGTGTCGGTTAACCACACACGCTCCACCGAACTATGACAAACAATGAGTCACGTTTGCTACCCTTTCTTAGAACCATTTAGTGTGTCGGTTAACCACACACGCTCCACTAACGTCTTCGCAAGGGCACAAAGTGTAATTTCATGGAATTGCATCAATTCACTTTTGCCTAAAGTAACTTTAAGATTGGGAATTTTGTAAACATTTAGTTACTTTATTATTCATTATACTTTTAATGAGGAGAGGGTTTGCCCTATCCTACCCATTCGGCTAACGACCCTCCACCAATCAAGGAAGCGGTGGGTGAGAGTGGACACCCAATAAACGGCCATTTTATAGGCCATAACCTTATACCCCCCTTATAGATCGGCTTCGTGAATGAGGCCTACTAACGGTAAGACTAGTAGTTTAAGTTATACATATATAATATTAGACTTTTAATGTTGTATATAGTATAAGGTGTATTTTACACTTTTAAAATACCAGGTGGTTTAATTTAGAAAATTATACTTTTAATTTAATTAAATGTAAACCAAAACTTTATGGATTTATTAAATCACCTTTAATTATACACTTTAATTAATTAATAAAACCATAAGGGTGTTATTTGAACCTTTCAAATTACTAGGGTTTTAGAATTTAACATTTCAAAATTAAACTTTTAATTAACTTTTAAATTCTAAAACTTGAGGGCAAATTTTGAAACATTTCAAAACATTAGGGTTTAACTTATTTAAATTTCATAAACAAAACTTTTAAGTTCAAATTTAAACTATAAAACCTAAAGGGTGCAATTTGAAACTTTTCCAAACTTCATCAAGAATATTCTAGATCACAAAATTCAAATAAGGAAATTAAAAATTAATTGGTGGTTATCTAATTTGACCTAGTCCAGATTCTTGCAAGATAATTCACCAAATAATTCAAATAATTAAATCTAATCATATAATGAAATAATTATTTAATTAATATGAAGTTATCTTTTATTTTGGCAAAGATAATCACCCAATATCATAAAAATCTGATTTATATTAATAAAAAAATGTTTTGGTAACTATCCCACAGCCAAAGGAGCACAAAATCCCGAAATTACCACTTTTTGACGAGTTGACTCGTCGAGTCAGACATGGACTCGTCAAGTACACCATGGACTCGGCGAGTCCGGCCCCCAGAACCCCTAATTTTCGATTTTTAAGCAAGAATAATCCATAATAGCATCAAATACATCAAACAAACAGCCTTGGCTCTGATACCACTGATGGGTTTAGAGCAATACATCATTCCTATGGTGTACACGCAAACCCTAATAGCTTTTGGATCTAGTTTGTCTAATGAACATGCAGATGAATATCCAAAGCTATAAACCCTATATCTAGCATACAATTAATCATATTAACATAAAATAGGATTTAGATCTTACCTTTGATTGTTATATAGCAATAACAATCAATCCTTAGCTTCAGAAAGCTTAGTGCCTCAAATGTTGCACCTCTAATGGAGTCACAAACACCACTATGCAACTTGGATGAAGAGGAGAAGAGAGGAAGCTGCCCAAAACGTCTAGAAACCCTAAAGGAACTCTCATCCACGTTTTTGGGGCATAGGGGCTCTTTATATACATGTAGGCTTAAGCCCTAAGCAGCCCATGGACTCCTTTATTATATCCCTTGGACGAATTCCTTATGGGCTTCCCATAGAATTCGTCCAGCCTATATTATTTAGGTAATCCATAGCCCAATTGCAACTATCTTATAATTACAAATCCAGTCTCCTAAGTTTAATTAATCTATTTTAGCCACAAAATTAATTCTTAATTAATTCTTGACTAATATTAATTAAACAATATGATTTCTCCTTTAATATATTATTCTTATAATATATTAATAAATCATAATTAAACATTTCTCTCCTTAATTCATCCTACATATTGCTATGGTGAAGGCAACCCAAAAGGACTATGCTCATAATCGGGTCAAGTACATACCAAAATAGTTATGGACTTAGACACTAATCCAACAGGAGTCACTTCGGAACGTCTGGAAACGCTTATCTCTTCGAAATCAGCACCATTGTTCTTGAGTTTACGGCCCATCTTCAAAGACCGTCAACACTGTTCTTGAGTTTACGGTTCGAGCTTTCAAAGACCGTAAACCCTGTTCTTGAGTTTACAGCCGTAAACTCACCAAGCCTTCAAAAACCGTAAACTGTCTGTTCACTGTAAAGCCTTGTTCACGGCCGTAAACACCTTTTAAGTGGTGCTTTTGGCTGAAAACCCACTTTCATCGATTCAATCGAGTCCCGGATTCCGTTAAGTGTCACATGCAACAACTTGAGGATCTTCATTTCAATCAACGCATTCACGCAACAACGGTGAGTTCATACCCCTATATTTTCCATATTTTAATGTTTTCAGGGGGGGGGGGGGGGGAATACAAGCTAACAAAAATGTTTTCAAGAATATAAATAAAACTTATGCAAATCTCATACTTTAAATCCCTTTTATACTATGCTGAGCATAAGGGGCGTTTTCACTAAAATGGCATAACTTTTTCGGACACGCTATTCGCTACGTTTTACATGCAAACTCTAATCGGTATAGTTTGGGTTTTTTCTAACACATATCAAGTATAGAAACTTTCACTACTAAACATATGCACTAAGACAGAAACCGTTTACAGTTTACATCACTACTTTATCATGGTATTCATAACTGTAATTATCACTATATACGGTATACATACGGATTTTCACTACGGTAGAACGCTATTACACTACATGTAAACTAGATTGTACGATACTGTGAGGCGCTACTTCACTACTGTACCCTTAGGTGTACAAGGATAAATCCTACCACTGTATAACCAGAGTCTCCTGGAGGGAGAGCGTGAGATTTGTGAATAGATCTATTCGGGACTGACAATCCCACATCTGGACTGCTAGCTACAGTTAGACGGGCACGCCTGAGATGTACAAATGTCATTTAACTCAACGCCTAAAGAACGTTGGAAAGGTATCTAGCCATATCAAGCATGGTTATACGACTCATAATACGTATAAATCATCTTTAGTTTACAACTTGACACTCTTCAACAGTTTTATTTACACTAAATAGAACTAATACACACTACAACTAGAGAACTTTCAGGGTTTTCAAATAGAAACGAACATGCAATGGTTGCACGCACGAAATACTGTTACATCCTGATTAGCATTAGCTAGTCACATGAAGTAATAATTTCGCATATCACTACAGTTTTCAGTGAAAAACATTCATGGTTTTATACAGAATTGAGAACACTACATTTTCACTAAAGAAAATATCGGATTTTATTGGAACTATACAACCATTTTATGAACTCATCAACGATTTTCACTACCAACCACCGCTTATGAACTCACCAGCTTTATGCTGATACTCTTTCAAACTGCTTGTATTCTCAGGAAATCAGTAGACAGGTACTTTCTGGATTTTCGAGGAACTGGAGCAGTAAGTGTTTTATGTTTATACTATACAAAGCTATTGGATGTAATTCAAACAAAGTTTCAACTGATTTAAACATTTTTAATTAAGTATTCATTGTAATGGTTGTGTTGCTAGTATTGCTATTATTCATTGGTTGTGATGCTACACATGACGTCCTCTGCACCGGAACGTTTCCGCCATCGGTTTCGGGGTGTGACAACTTGTTTCTTATAAAATCCTACTTTAATTGAAAATATGATGTTGTGATACGGAAAAATCGAAATAAGGATGTTGTAATAAGGACTAAAATTGAACTATGACCAAACCCTATAGCATTTGGTGGCATGTCACCAGGCTTTTCTTATCCTTTTGCTTATTAGGGGCATAGGATTTTCCTACCTAGAATTACGCATAGATATAAGTTATTCTATATTATAAAATCATTAAAAATATAATACAGCACGCATGATCATAACCCGTTATATATGAGTTGCCCCTGTCTGTTGTGTCTTCTGATTGTAGATAAAATTTGAAATTAGCAATCTGGAATTACAAATACTTGAATTTAACTTGTGAAGAACATTCATTAAACAACTAAAGCCCAATACCCATACATGTATTGTTCAGAGCCAACACCAACAGAGAAATAAAACCAATGAACCTCTTCAATGCCTCTCGAACGATACTAAGAAAGAGTAGAGTTGAATGCGGAGTGGGCCCACCCCATACTAATCTGTTAGGTCAAAGGAAGTCGAAAAAAACCATGTCTGGTTTGGTTCGGTCTGAACTGGACAGCTTTAAGGGTTGAAACTGAGATCATGATTCAATCTACATACATTATCCAAGAATTCAAGAATATGCAACTGAGAAACAAACTCATGAACTGCAGATATAGGTTTCACTGCATTAAAACACATCAAATTTAATGAGTAAATTACTTCGGTTATAGAATATACATAAAAAATCATTAATGCATCCCAATACTGGAAAGAACAAATCCCCATAATTATCAATACATTAATCGAAGTTCATGAGAAAGGTCGTTACATGTATGTGATTGTTGTTTTTGTTTTGTGTTTTGGAAGAGTAAAAAGATTTTGTTTTTGTTTTTTTAATTATTTTGTAGATTACTTTAGAAGTATTATGAATGATATTCTTTTAGAATACAATGTTGTATGGCAATGTTTATGTGTAATGCATTATGTCAGAATGACAATACTTAAATTCTTGTATGTGGTTGTTGTTGTGTGAGTTTAGGGGCTGATAATGTTGTTTGTTTTTGTATTTTTTTTAGTATACTGAGTAAGTTTTTTTAAACCTTGCCAAAATCTTGTAAGTGCTTGATGTTCTGTGACTGCATGTGATAATATTGTTGTCTTGTTTTGTATTTTTTTTGTATTATGAGTTATTTTTTATTTGTTGTTTTATTCCTATGATTTTGAGGGTTTACTTTATCTGTATATACTATTTGACTTTAATTCTTAAAGAATCAGTGTATGAACATGTGTTTACATTCTTAAAGAATGGAAACATAAAAAGTATAGATAGCGGTTATAGAGATTGAAGTATGACAGGTTAATCTGGAAAATGCTTGTAAGTAATTGTTTATTTTTTTATTATTGTGATTTTGGCGACTTTACTTTATTTGTATTTACTATTTGCCTTTAATTCTCACAAAAGCAGTGTATGTACATGTGTTGCATTCTTAAAGAATGAAAACATAAATGGTATAGATAGCGGTTATAGAGATTGAAGTATTACTGGTTATTTTGAAAAATATTATTAATGAACTGTAATCATTTGATTCATTAGTTATTGCAGAACCTGAGCCGGGGCCAATTAATGTTGATACTACAAGCCAAACAAATTTGAGAAGGAACGATCGTACCAGATCAACACCCATGAAAGAGAATATCATTTCTCAACCTACAGGTAGTTTTCTTTTTTTGGTTCATGAAATATAATAACAATAATTTTAGAACATGTTGATAGCCAATATGTATCTTTTGTTACTTGATGAAGCAGAAGGTGTAGGAAGTGAACCAATTCATATAAATATTGTTGGATCAAGCAAAACAAAGAAGCACAGAAAAAAGACTTCAAGATCAGAACATGGAAAGAAAAATGTAGAATCTAGAAAATTAGGTAAGATCATAAGTGCTTCTAATTACTGATTTATAGTATATAATTATGGTATGGCTAGTGTAAAATTATGTATTATATTCAAGTTCTAGTAGAACTTGTAATTGTATACAATATAATTCTATGATAAATGGTTTTAATTTAAATATTATAACAAACTTAATTATTAAATTTCGAACTTATTTTTAAATTAGTGTTATTGGCTTATTAAATAATGTGTGTGTAACGCAAAAGAGTAAACAATAAGTAATTATTTTTGTGTGATTCAACAACTGATAACAAAGATAAACAAGAGACAATACCTATTGATAGCACAAGTGTAGGAAGGATGAAAAGGAAATGTTATGCGAGAACGACACCTATTAAAGATAATAAGAAATCGGTTGAAGCAAGTGCTGAAGGGAAAAAACCAAGAAGTTTAAATGAATTACTTATGGAGAGTATGAGTGGGTCAAAGAGAGACAATGAAAAGGTAGAAATTGGTATGGATATGGAAGATAAGGAAAATGTTGTAAAAAGAAAAAAGGTAGTGAATGATGCACATTCAAAGAAATCTCCAAAGAGAAAGAATGGAAAAATAGAACATAAGAATGTTAAAATCAAAACGATGGAGGGGAAGGTTAGAAAAGTAAGCAAGGACCATCCAGAAGGTTATAGAAGACTTGCAACTAGGATGACTCCTGGAAGGTTAGTGCAGCTGTGAAAGTAATGTCCCCTGCACAGAAAAATGTGATTGTGTCTATGAGTTTTGGTTCACTTCTGAATATTGACATGAACACTACTCCGGGGTTACTTAACTACTATCTCTTAGATCATTATGATCCAGAGAGTAACCGCCTAGTTCTGGAGAATATGGTGATAAAAATTACAAAAGACACAGCGCATGACATGTTGGGGTTACCAAATGTAGGGGAAGACTTCTTGAACATGAGTAGTTGTAAGAAAGATAATGAAGTTCTGCAAGAATGGAAAAATCAATATGAGAAAAAAGGGTTTAATGGTGAAGAATACCTGAAAGGATCAAAAACACAAAGCAAGACAATCTTATGTTTAGGCTGAATTTCCTTACCCTTTTCATTAACACATTTGTGGAATCAACTTTGAGTGGTACCAATCAAATAAATGTTGTTAATAAGTTGGTCTTGGTAAAAGACTTCTCTAGAATTGATTGGTGTAAGTATATGGGAAAATGTCACTGTAGCCCCACTAACTTACAAGTTTTGGTTTAAAAGGTCCCTTATTTTATTTTTTGGCTTTAGAAGGGCATAAACTAACATTTAACCGGCTAATTTGGGATTATGACCCAATTCAACTGGTTTGCTTGCCATGTCATCATCCAAGTAACCTACTGAGTCAACTCAGACGAGTCGGTTTACACGTCATCGACTCACCACCGAGTTCACTTACTTGGGCATTAAGGGTGAGGTGGTCCCCTACTATATAAATGGATGGTCTCTTGGACAAAACCCTAACACTTTGTTACCACTTCCGGCCAAACACAACCCGACAAACGAATAGAATACTCGTGTTCCCTTTCACTGTCTTCCATGGAGCCTACCCCCACCACCATCACCATATACTATAAACTCTAACAAATCGATTAGCTCAAGAGACGGGCTATACTTGAACGATTTGCACACGATTTTCTGCAACTGTGGTGATAAAATAGCCGAGCAAAAAGGTGAGGTGGAGCGCATGAAGGAGGAGATGGGTCGCGATTACCTTCATTCCAGGGTTGATGTCCTGAACATGCAGCAAAGGTTCGAGAAGGTTGAGAAGCATATTAAAGCTATTGCATTGTTGGTTGTGGGTCTTGTCGTGGTGATGCTCCTGCTAATGATTTTCATCATTCACTTGATAGTAAGCAAGTGATTCTCAAGGAGGTGAATAGTAGTGGTATGATAATCTAGTGTTCGTCTTAATCGTCTATTATGTTTAAGGTTTTTATTGTAATATATGTTATTAGGATTGTGTGTGTTTGTTTGTGTTTGTGGTAATCGTCTATGATGTATGTGGTAATCTAGTGGTGGTTGTTTACGGATGTTTTTTGAAGTCCTGGGAACATGTAACAGGCATTTTGATATTATCTTGATGAAATGTAAACACCTTGAATTTGTTTTAATTTGTTGGGATCAATGTTCTTGATTAAGACTAACGATTTGGACACTCGGTTGGCTTAATTAATAAAAATTAATTGTTGTTGGTACACCAACTGTGACAGATGTTAATGAGGTCAAACATTAGGGTAATTTCGTCAAGGGGTATTTTCGGAATTTACAATTTTTAAGAACCTACTTCCTTACTCGGCTGGGATATTTTCGTCATTTGCTCTTTATAATTACTTTACCTCCTTTACTCGGCAGTATATCCCATTTCTTTGTACATCTTCTTATTTTCATTTTGAAGTTAGCAGCTCTCGAAAATAACGAAGCAAAAATGGTGAAATGCTCATGTGGATGTTTGGCCATAATCAGAATGTCTTCCACTCCATCAAACCCTGGAAGACCATTCTATGCTTGCCCCACTAAGGTTTGTTTGACTTTCTTTATCAGGACACTATATCCCTAATTTATTTGTTTTTATCTTTGCATTCTACACTTCTAACTTCTAAATTGATTTTGTTAGGGACCTCGTAATGGTTTTATTTGTTGGGTAGAAAAAGTAGACACTAAGAATATGAGTGTTGAAGCAGTTATGATTGCAGGATTGGCTAGGTCAAAAAAGAAGCTTGAATCAAAGATTTGGAAACTGAAGATGTCTTAAGTTCTAAGTTGGATTATTTTCTTTGGCATAATTGTGTACAAGTTGTAATTCGTATGTAGCAGTTTTTTATGTCCTTGTCAGGGAAATTGTTATGGTTATTTTCATTATCCTTGTAATGAATTTCAATTACTAATGTCAATAATAGACATCAATGCCATGTTCACCTATAGTAAATGGGACCATATATATCCAACACTAATGTAAATAATGGACCCCAATACCATGCACGTCCATAAACACAACACACCATCATTAGGACATTGAAACCTTTTGCATACATAACACCACAGTGAGTTCATAACATAGTAATTTAAATAGTACATAACATAAAATTGAAACACTTAATCCAACATTGTTTAGCATAAGCAAAGTGACTACATAACACCACAGTGAGTACATAACATAAAATTGAAACACTTAATCCAACATTGTTTAGCATGACCAAAGTGAGTAGAAAACATCAAATTAAAACACTTAACCCGAAATCAGTTGTCATAAACACATTGACTACATAACGACATTGACCACACTTAACCTATTCTAGTTCCATTGGCTTGTCAATAGTGTTTCCTTCCCCATTGTTACCCTTAACCCGTGTACCAAGTTTTTTCTTCAAAATTCTTTCCGACTTCTTTCTTGTCTTCCTACCATTGGTTCCTTCCCCAACTTTTCCATTACTGCCCTTTTTACCCATCCCCCCTTTATCATCTATAACATCATTTGCCTTCTTACCATTGCTTCCTTCCCTAACTTTTCCATTACTGCCCTTTTTACCCCTCCCCCTTTATCATCTATAACATCATTTTCCTTCTTACCACTGCTTCCTTCCCCAACTTTTCCATTAATGCCCTTATTACCCCTCCCTCCTTCCTCCTCTGTCATACCTTTTGCCTCTTAGCATTGCTTCCCTCCCCATCAATAACATCTGATCTCTTCCTTTTCCTTACCTCTAGTTTTGTTGGCTTTTCAGATTTAGAACATGTAAACTTGTTATGTCCTGCTTGTTTGCATACACTACACATAATCTTTTTCCCAACCTTTGACACAGTATGTCTAGCACCCCTTTCACTTGAATCTTTTCTTCTATTAACTTTAGGTCTACCTGGCATTTTTCTTTTCAATGGTGGCAAAGGTGGAATGAATTCAGTAGGTGGCCACATGGTGCTACCATTCATCCCACGCATAGGATACTTGTAGGTGTTCTTATAAATTGCTCCATAGTACATTGGATCCATATAATTACCAACATCACTGTTAAGGTATGAGATTGTTGCAACTGAATGCACACATCCATACCCATTTAGTTCCCACACTCTACATGAACAAGTTCTCCTATCTACATCCACAATGTAAGACTCTGTCAAATTCCTTGTTTCAAACTGTTTTAAACCAGTAGGTAAAACCTGCCAATACCTAATGCAATGGTATAAAAGTTAGGGTGTATAGTGGAAAAACTAAATAAAGTATTAATAGAAAAGAAAAAACCTTTGATCTCTTTTCAACTGATTCAATAGGATTGTAATGGCTGGGCATGGTTTCAAATCAGGCCATGAACAACCTTTGATGGTGAGATTGAATTGCCTCTCCATAACATGCAACCTAATTTCTTCTAACATTGTGATTATTGGTTTTTTCCTTGCATCCCTAATGACATTGTTGAAGCTTTCAGATAATCCATTTTTCAACTGCATCACACATCCTTCCCCTCTCTAAAGAAAGCTCTACTCCATGATTTTGGGTTCTTTTCCATAAGGTAGTCAAATGCTGCAGGATTTAGTACTTGTATTTCCTTCATTGCTGTATTGAATAAAGGTTCAGTTGACGCTTTGCAATCTTTCCAAAACATCCTCTCATAATACACACCACTGAACCTTTTCCTAAAGTTGGCAACAATATGCCTTGCACACTGTCTATGTTCAGCATTAGGCATTACTTCCTTTACAGCCTCCAATAGCCCTATACAATTTAAATTCACATGTTAAGAAAATGGAATTTTATTAACAAGAAATATGAAGTATAATAAGTGATATACCTTATGTTGATCTGACATCAGGGTGATACCACTACCATCATCAACTTGTAGATCATCTTGAAGATTCTCCAAAAACCATTTCCAATTTTCTTTATTTTCCACACACACAACTGCCCATGCTATTAGGAAAATATGATTGTTAGCATCTCTTCCTATGGCACATATCAATTCTCCACTACATAATCCCTTTAAGAAACTACCATCCAGGTTTATTACTCTTCTACAACTTCCTTTCCAACCTTGTTTCAGCCCCTCAAAGCATATGTAAAACTTTCTAAAATATGTCTTGTCATCAGGCATAGTGTTGACATCCAATTTGACAGTTGATCCTGGATTGGATCTTCTTATCTCTTCTCCATATGACCAAAGCTTGGCATAATGCTCAACTAGTGTACCTTCAATAAGTTCAATTGCATATTTCTTTGCTCTTCTACACTGTCCCATACTCACATCAATTCCAAATTTTTGTTTTACTTCTTCCTTTACTAGCCTAACACTTATTTTTTGTTTTTGTAAAAATTTAGATGTGAAATGGCTACCAATCCATGCATTGCTTACAATTGACCCCATTTTAAAATTTCTAGCACAATTATGGTCATCTATAAGAGACTTAATCTGAAATGAATTTTCCTCACTCATCCATGAAGCCCACAATCTAAACTTGCATTGCCCTGAACAACATTTAACTAAAAGCCTCCTACTATCATTTTTTTGTAGCACAATTGATATCCTTTAGCAACAGCATAATTACACAACATATGTTTTAATTGTTTAGGATTTTCAAATCTCATTCCTAACACAGGTTTTTGTTTTTTCCAATGAACATTTTCATTAGAAGCTGTTACCTCCTCATGAATTGGGTCGTGTTCATCCATCTGATCAAATGGATCTTCATGAGATGGATCCTCTTGAGGTGGAGTGTCTGGATTTGGTTGCTCCTTGGGGCAGAGCTTGTTCAAAAATACATCATTCAAGGTCTTGTTCATGGGGATGCAATCTCCATCTTCAATGTTGTCGTCCAAATCCCTTGCACTTGTACTTCATTTAGGTCAATGCCTCCTTCTGTCTCAACATGCAACTCTTCTACTACTTCACCTACACCAGAAAACTTGTCCTCGGGGGTGCATACTTCAGCCATCTCATCAACAATCCATTGATGAACATGAACACCAACATGATCCATGTACACAGAAATTACACAACCAGAATCATACCCTACTTCGATAAACTCCTGGTAGTGTTTCTCAGTTGCTATTATCCTCAGTCCTTTAGGGAACTCGATATCGGGCATGCAAAAGTACACATCAACACATGTCTCATTTGTGAATCTCTGAATGAACACTAGAAATTTGTTTTTGTCCATTCCAGAAAAATCCACATCCTCAAACCTTTGCTCCACTCCATCTGAGTAACTAATCACTGGATACCTCGTAAACAAACCAACAAATGAAGATCTATCTTCATGTAGACGGCCATAGAAAAAATCCAGGTTTGATTTTTGGATGAACAGTAGAAGACAAAGAATATATTGGTAGATGAAACCGATTAAAGACGAAAATTACTTGGAGAGGAAGGGTTGGTGTCATTTATCGATACACTAACACGTGGCATATGATTTAGTTTAATGACGTGGCTTTCTTTTAATGACATGTCTGAGAAATAATGCTGATTGGGATTGGGGTCACCGGGTGACCCCTTCACTTTATAAAAAATGTCCTAATTAGCCAGTTAAATGTTAGTTTATGCCCTTATAAAGCCAAAAAATAAAATAAGGGACCTTTTAAACCAAAACTTGTAAGTTAATGGGGCTACAGTGACATTTTCCCTAAGTATATTCTAGATTGTTTGGCCAACAGAAAATAGTTGTGGAGAAGGGATGATAAGACATGCTATTACAGCGAACCTATACTCATTTTGACGGTAATCTTGTTGTCTCAATTAGACATTTACTTTAATTTACAATGGAATATGTACATTGAACTAATTAATGTAATTTTTTTATGTAGATGGTGTATGTGTATAACATGAAGTTCTCAGGTTTGAAGATAGTGAAAAGGTTATCGTTTGTCAGAAATGTTACGGGTCCTCTCCTTGAAAAAATAGAGAAGTTGGAGATTAGTGTTGGGGGGTTTGGTAGGCAGCTACAAGAAAAATTTGAAGATATTGATGTTGATGATGAAATGATTGATGAAGATGAAATGTTGGACAGGCTGATGAGAGACTATGGGGATGAGGAGGTAAGACATAAATTCTATTAGAATTTCCTGGAAAGCAGTGTTCAATTGTACTCTTTAATGCTTAAAGTTAGTGAAGTAGTAGGTATGTGGAACATTAATTCTGTCAGAATTTTAGTAATCATATGTTGATATACCCTTTACAGGCATACGTGGCTGTTATCGAGCATAGCTATGGAATAATCTTATCTGAAAAGAAGAATATTGAAAAGGCTCTGAAAGGTGGAAATGAGAAATTCCCAGATAGCTTACTGTTGAAGGAGTGGTACGAAAAAAAATAAAGAATTGTTCAACGAAGTGAAGAATGCAGACACTGGAGGAATGAAATATAATGAACATGGTTTTGATGGTGATAGTAACAAAGGAGAGGCAGATGGTGGTAATGAAGATGGATTCTCTCTAGTTAGAGGATTAGTAGTTCATGGGGATAAAAGGATGATGGTGGAGGTTTCAGTACACCTAATGTGGAAATGGTAGATAATACAGACCATCTAACCTGCTCATAATTCTTGGAGCATCCTGAAGTGTTGGCAACAGCAATTAAAATGACAGATGATGTTGTGTTGGACAGTTATAAAAAAGAAAAAAAGAGGAAAAGAAATCTTGGAAACAGTTGAAGTAGGTGAGGAAGATGACGACAATGGAAAAAGGGGGGAAAGAGGGCAAAAGTTACTTGTATATGGAAAATCACCATTTGTTGAAAGGATTGTTAGAATGGGTGACAAGGTGAAGAAGGATGAGATGGCGTTATACAATTCAGTTTTTGCATCAAAAAGAGATTATGGGTAATTGAAATAATATAAATTAGTGGTTTGCTTTTAAAATGTGGTGTTGTGAAATTGATTAGATTAAAATTGTTGAACAGGGAAGAGATATGGAACATTGGGAGCGGTCATGTGTTGCATCAAGGATTCGCATATCATTTTAAAAGCAACACGTTTATTCATGCGATAATCATTGACTGTTGGACATCATTAATCAATAGAATGGAGGAACTAAGGGATGTAGGATCAGTTGCGAGAGTTTTCTTTGTCATGAATTTTTTGGTAAGTATTCAATTTAAATGTAGTTGTAAATAATAATATATGTTGTCTTGATTGATTCATTTATCTATACAGGCAGATGAGATACTGGATGCATCAGTTGCATATGATAGAACCCAAACATTATTTGATTCGATGTTGAAACTCCACATTAAAAGTCTACCAAAACAAGAAAGCTCAAGGATGTTGGACTGGTAATTTAATTAATAATTGTGTTTTATCACTTACAACCCTAACATACAAATGTAGATTATTGTTATAAATCTGTTTTATACCAGGTTTTCTTTCCAGTAGTTGATAAAAGTAAATATTATTTGATATGCTTTGATCTAAGGGTACCAACGTACTACATTATATACCATGTCAACCGAAATGGTATTGTTGAAGATATATATGGAAGGAAACCAATTCTTGTGGTATGATTAAGAATTATTTTTTATAAGTTTTACATAACTTGAATTTTGTATTGTTAAAAAAGAATTGTAATATATTGATTATATTGTATCGCAGAAAAAATTGCTTGGGAACTGTCACACCCCAAAACCGGAAAGGCGGAAAATGTTCTGGGACGGAGGACGTCATGTACAGTATCACAACAATGCATAATAGTAAACAAGCAACAACATCATCCATTGCATTAATAATATAATTTTAATATCAAAATAAAGACGAGTCCTGAATGCTCCGTCTTCTCAATACCTGGTCATCGGTACCTGTCTACTAGTGACCGGAGAATACAAGTTATTTTGAAAGAGTAGATCAGCATTAAAGCTGATGAGTTCATAAGTATTATAGTGCCATTGATTGTATGAAAGTGTTTGTAAATGTTTGATGTAAATGTTTGTAAGTGTTTGTAGTAAATGTTTGTATCTCCTAGAAAATCCTATATTTTCTACTACAAAGTAGCCTTCTACCAAGGCCCGAATGTTCTGTAAGTTGTTTGTTTGTAAAAGTGTGTAATTTTCCCAAAGATAGACTATCATTACCAAAAATATAGTTTACATTATTGTTTATGTGAGAAGATCAAAATTTGAATGTAATGGGAAAATAATAAAGATGTACTTGTACTATTTTGTATATAGCAACTACCGTTGTACTGACTACCTTAAAACAATTGTTTTAATTAAGGTAAAATGTGATATAGTTGTAACCATGCTTGATTGACTAGATAAAACACGACGCTCTAAGGCATTGAAATGGTATGACATTAGTCACCCGTAAACCTGCAGGTCCCACTGTAGCTAGCAACAAGGTGTAGGATAGTCAATCCCGTATAGATCTATACACCAATTCACGCTCTCCCTCCAGGAGACTCTGTTTATAAAACGTGACATAGCAGTAGATTGTCGTGCCATGAAGTAGTGGCTCACATTAATGTTATAGTATTCTAGTGTTTGTATAGTGTTCTCTCTGTTCTAGTGTATTGTATGTTCTCTTTGTATAGTGTAGTGTATGTTCTCTTAGTTTCTCATCATAGTATGTTCTTTCTGTTGCTCATAATAGTAAGTTTGTATTGACTCATGAATGAACTGACTCTTGTATGTTTCATTTTACTAGAAATAGTGAGTAGTAATTCCCTAAACTATACCTATTATAGTTTACTAGTAATGTTGTTTGAATGACTGAGTATATTTATACACCTTTGCTACCCAAAGGTGTTGAACTGATGTAAGAACTTTTATATCTATACATATATACATAAAATATAACTAAGATTCAAACCACACTCAGACAAATAACCGGATACCCTAAGTCCACAACCAAACAAGGAACAGGAAATAAAGTGAGTTATCAGTCCTAATTCCTCTCAATCTTACTTATATAACTATATCTATATAGACATGATTTTGACAATATAAATAAGTTTAAAAGAGTTTAATAAAGAGTTTTAACCATTTGAATGGTAACAGATGACGTAATGTCAGTTTATAAAATGTTTTGAAGAGTTTGCTTGATAAAACAATTTGATGTATAAGAAAATCCACTAGTTTGATAGCCATTAATCACATGTGATTGATATAACAACTATAATGTTATCAACTTGTATCCCCCCCCCCCATAAAAGCATTTAAAATCATTTAAAAGGTAGATTAAGGGGTATGAACTCACCTGTAGTGAGTGATTCGAATGAAGATCGATTGTAGGATGTTAAGTGCTAAGTGAAGTCTCGAGCACAAATGGATCTTATAAGGCATATAATGACACATATATGTATATAATTAGTGTATATAATACCTAATCATGATAGGGAACCACCTTAGGGACTAGGAAACACTTGGATTGAAGTGTTACAATCATATATTATTGCCTTAAAGGGGGTTTACGGCCACACAAAGGGGTTCACAACCATGGTGTTTACCGCCAAAATGTTTATAGTTAAAGATGTTCATGGCCAATGAAGATCTTGAGGAGGGTTTACAGCCAAGGGAGATGGTCATGGCCGTAAACTCCTATAGTTATTGGGAAATGGTTGTTTTCAAGGGTGTATGTTAAGAGCTTCTATAGGATAACTAGTACATAGAAAGATACTTACGTTTTGAAGCTTGAAGGAGGTGTTCACGGTCCAAGAATTAGTATGTGTTCTTGGTGTTCTTGGTGAAAGTTGTTGAGAGAAAAACTTGGAGACACACTTAAACAAAGATTAGAACAAGTAAATAGCAGAATAGTTAATCTTGAAGGATCTGTTAGCTCAACAATAATATTAATAGTTAGAGGTTAGTGAGTTAGATGCGGAAAGTAAAGAAATGTAAATGACAACAATTGTTATATCAAGTATACACATAAGTTGATTCATAACAAGGAATGCATTCAAACCAAGTTAATAAGGAAGATCAAACTTACTGATTAAGTCTCAAGGACTTGCTCCGGAGAGAGGTTGTAATCAGATATGTTTCAGTAATAATTGAGAGTAAGAAGTGAAGAGTAGAGAGAAGATAACTTTGAAGTAATGTATTCAGAAATAGATCGTAAGTTATCTGTTTAATACAATAAAACGAGCTCTTATTTATAGAGACTCATGAAGAACACTAGATTACAACTCTATGGTAGACATGCAAGGCATACTAGACAATAGAGTGAATTACAATAAGACAAGTAAAGTAATCTAGCTATGATGACTTCGATAGCAAAAGACTCTGATTGTGGTTGTTGATGAAGAGACTGATTGCGATTGCTGAAGAGGTTGCGGTAGCTAGTTTGGATGCGGTAGCAGTTGCGGTAATTGAAGTTCAAGAGGGTCACTTTCATGATTCAATAATTTCCCCCTAAGTGACCTCATTAACTTTGGTTCAGCTATCAAGTTTGAGGAACTTGATCAGAATCCACCAAAATTTCCTGACGTTTTCCAGCCATGTGATTCTTCTTGTGATCTCGAACTTGACTTCTGCGGTAGTATGCTTCGATTTTTCAACTGCGGTCCGGCAGATGTCAAGTTGTTTCTTAGTCAGGCGGTTCATGGAAGTCATAGGAATGAAATATTTGACATTGTTATTCTTTCTTTTAAATATGACTCCAAGATCAGGAAAGTTCGTTGCGCCTAGAGATCTTTCTTTTAAGCCTTCGGTAGGTATTGGCATAGGTTCAAGAGGTGGGAGATCAAATTTCTTGAGGATGGTGGGGTAGATATCCGCATCTATCTTGGGAAAGTCACAGACCGTATCCCTCAGAAAAGAGTTGGCTTTTTCAAGCGCTATCTGCATTTTAGGGTGCTTTTCTGACTTGTTTTGGAATACCCTGACAATGAGGAAGATTTCTTCCGGATTCATACAAGGAAAATTTGCTTGGGTGCGGATGTAGTCATGCTCCCTTGTGGTGAGGGTGTACTGGATGAAGTCAGCCTTCATGAATTTTCGGATCTTGTAGTTCTTCACTGCGGATGGTTTATCATTGGACCATATGTGTTCAACAGGAGAGGTATGCTTAGCATAAAATTGGCTAAGTCTCTCAAACTCCATAGGTAGTCTTTTGTGATCTGGAAGGCTCCGGTCAAACTGCTCAAATACAGTGAAGTACTTGGCATTTGGAGAAATTGGTATATCCTAGTACCCGTCTGATGGAGGTTCATCGTATGTAAGATGCGGTCTGTAATCTTCATCTAGCAAGCGGCGGTGCGGATTGACCCATGAATTAATCAATGATTCGTCTACCATAGTGTCGAATCCGCATTCCCTCCAAATTAATACTTCCAGCTTGGCTGCTTTCCAATCATGCTTTCTTTGGACGGTGGCAGGAGAGTCCGTGGTGCTTAGAGAAGACATGTATTCAGCCAAGTTCTTGAAGTCCGGAGGAGTCTCTGGCTTTTTAGGAGAGACTTCCCTCAGTGGATTCGTATGTGGTGGAGTTTGATGGGATGGTGAAGGAGTGGGGATTTTTTATGTGATGATGGGGGGACTCTGATGAATGGAAGTATCAGATTGATGGACTTCTTCTTCTTCTTTTTCACTTCCACCTCTTGAGGAATGAAACGTACGTGCTTCCTCAAGCCATTGCTTAAGTCCATCAACTTTGGCACAGACTTCTTGGAATTGAGCTTTGAGGGCTTCTGCCAGTTGGGAAATGTTAGGAGTAGAGGAGCTGAAGAGTAGTTTGTGGATTTCCTTTGTGAGTTAGAGGATCTCTGGACCGTGGAAGTTAGAGGACAGGGATTTCTGCAGTCTGTTGATGGTGGCATGAAGAACAGAGATAATGGACTCATAAGTAGTATGAGTCTCATCTATCAATTTCTGATACTAAGAAGCTTGATCCGCGATGGGTGCCTGGAGATCCGTTTTGATTGCGGTTACCTCTGTGATGAGGCGTTCTGCTGCAGCCATGAATTCTTTGTGGTCAGCCTTTCGGTTGTTGTCAAGGGACCGGATCCCCATTTCTACTTTTAGAGAGATTCACTATGCAGCCATGCGTTCCCTTGTTTCTAGACGTTCTATTCTTTCAATCAGTGACTGCGGTCCTAGAGAGTCTTCAGGTTGCGGTTGAGTAGGCGTGACCGCAGCCAGAATCTGATCAACTTTGGCTTGAAGGCTCATGATCTCCTTCTAGGTGACAACATTCTTCTTCTTTTTCTTCTTCTCTTGAGGCTTGGAAGTCGAATGATGAGAACCGTTGGACTCCTCTTCTTCATCAAACATCATTAAGTCATCATCTGAAGGGTTTGGCTTGTTGACTTCTTGAATGTCTTCATCATCAAAATCGAATGTGAGAGCTGAACTGAGTTCGATTGCGGATCCTTCCTCTTGTGATGGATTGACTGTAGGAGTGCGAAATGGAGGGGGAGTTGAAGTAGGAGGGACTTTGGAGGTACTTGCGGTTGTACCTGAAGCTTGAGCCTTTAAGACTGTTTCAACCATCTCATCCATCCAATTTTTAACTTTGAGAATGGTGGCTACGGTACTGGCATTGCTGATAGCATTTGCCCAATACTTGGCCACATACTGGATTTCCTGCTCCTTTTGTTGTTGTTGCTTAGCATGTTGTTCCTTGCAGGCTTGAAATGCTCTTTTGAAAGTAGCATACTTGTTTTTATGTGACTCGGTTACCGGATTGTACTGTAACCAAGAGTCATTGGATGCATCACCGTCAAATCCTTCAAAATGCACCGAAGTTTCCTTCGGCTCCACGGATCCTTGCACGTTTGTGCTCACCATGCCTAAAATACCTGTAAAAGATGTAAGAATAGTAGGATTTCCTGAGCTTCCTCGGTCTCCTTGACCCATGGTCAAGTCTGGCCTCATCTCGGTTCTGGCATGGGCGAAAGAAGTGCCCTGCGGGTGGGAAGGTGTTTGAAGTGTTTGTGTGACGTTCGAAAGGATGGAGCGCAAGTCCTCGGGAGAAAAAGAAATGCAGTAAGGGAAGCCCTGGAGATCTTAGGGCGTGAACCAGTGTCATCCTCTTGGGAGTGAACTGGGGGGAGTCTCCATGTAGTTGAGAATCAGACTCACTTTCTGAGTCTGACTGGAACATGATAGTGGTGTTAAATGGGTTTGCGGCTACCCCAATGACTACTGGAGCCTTTTGAGAGGCTTCAGCATCGGTCCGGTCACGCATATGGATAGTGGTATCGGTTGTTTTCCTTTTCTTGAGGATAGAGATTGGTTTCCTATCCTCATCTAACTCACTGCTAGATACGGTGGTTGGTTTGGTTTTGCGTTTCTTGGTGGGTGCGGTTTGTTTGGGAGCATCCTTCTTGGGTGTTCTTTGTTTCTTCTTGGATGCCAACTGCTTTCTTCTTTGAGAAATATTAGATAGTGTAGTAGAAGAGGGGACTGCGGTACCCTCAGGGTTAATAGTTGCGGATGGAAGAGGCGGGGTAGAAGGGTATGGGGCAATACCCTCCGTAGCCTCAATATGGTCTGAGACATCATCAGTCTCAAGACCAAGTGTTGAAAGAATATGTGTAGGTAGTCTACGGATCGGTCCAAAAACAGTTTGATTGGAAGAAGGGTTATAACTTTTGATCTCTTTAGTGACAAAGAAGTTGATGTCACTGCCCATGTCTATTTCAGCATCCGCATGCAAGTCTGAGATGCAGAGTGACCATAACAATGCAAATGTGAGCTCGATTGGGTTCTCCTTTAGGCTCTCTTTAGGAATGTATTGAAGGAAATCATCCCAAAGAATCTGTCTGTAGTTGACGTCATGTCCGGTGAATATGCTCCATACCAACTCCAAAAGCTTGAGACCCATGTTGTCGATGCCTCCGGTTCTGCCTGATAGACAGCGGATGACAAAGTGACACACGAACTACCATACCGCAGGCAGTTGGTTCTTTTTTAACTCACCAATCCCTCAAATTGGTTTTTGATACCCCATCTGGTAGAGTGCAGATGTGACGTCAGCCATTGATGGTGAGAAGATTTTGATTGAGGGATGAACCAGAAGGTTAATGGCTGTGAGGAACTTTTCTTTGGACAACATGACCAAAGAATCATTAATGAGGTTGAGGTCAACTTCTTGGGGGTTTTATAGTGGGCCATAAGCAGAAAGAGCACATTTGAAGAGAGTAGAAACTGGAACAACGTCTGTAAATGCATCGAATGGACTAAACAAAGAGGGTGGTTCTTGAGAAACTTGATCATAAGCTTGATGGAAGCATTATATGAAGGATGATCTTCAAACACTACTCTGAAATTGCTTGATGTGATTGTTGGAGAATCTGAACCAGTTGGATTCATTGAGCCTGAAGCCTTGGATTGCTTCTTTGATGCACCTGATTTCACCATTGTTGAAGTTTGAAGGAATTTAGAGAAGAAGTAGAAAACAGAGTTCTTGAAGGTTTTTGAGAGGGAATGATCGATATTCAGAAAGCGTAAAGTGAATTTGGGGAAGAAGATGGGTTTATAAAGGGGGGTGAAAAATGTTTAACCCTAGGTAAATGGTAAGGGTAGGGTAAAACGCCGTTTGGATTTGAGGAGTCTTTGAATTTGGGATTAAATCTCAGTAAACAAAAATTTGGAGTTTTACTAAAACGGGTTTGCATTTAATGAAAAGTTAGACGCATGTCAATATGTCAGGTGATTGTGGGGAAGAGGGGAGAGGAAGTTGTAACGGATGGGACGTGTTGGGGAGAGGAAAAGACAGATTAGGGATGAGTTTATGGAAACACGTTCCTTTTGTCATTATCCCTAAAATAGGTCTGACATAAGGTTCTGGGAGAGAAGAGTGTGACAGTTTCTCAAAGTAATGTTTTTTGTCTTTAATGTTCTACATCATGAAGGATCATTAAATAGAACATAAAGATTCAGGGGTTGAGGAAACATTGAGAAATTATCACAATGATCGCGGATGGAAACTTCCTGGAGGTTGGGAACGTCATTGCGGTTAAGAACGTCATCGCGGATAAGCAAAGGAAAGACTGTAGTGAGGAACAGAGATAAACACTTGTACAAGAATTAGTAATAATAGACAATAAAGACCATGAGAGATAAGTATGACATATGGTTGCAATACCTAGACTGCGGTACCAAAACTATCATAAGTAACTCTCAATTAGAACCGCAATGGAGACCAAGGATGGTCCGCGGTAGCTAACAATTCAAAAAGAATTGCGGGTCTGGATTCATCATTCCTAACATTTGTAGGAAGGTGTTAAGCTTTGTGGAGTTGAGTGCTTTTGTGAACACATCAGCAATCTCTTCATGAGAAGGGACAAAGATGAGTTCAATGTTACCTTTTAAGATGTGGTCTTTGATGAAGTGATACCGCAGTTCAATATGATTAGTCTTGGAGTGCTGAATTGGATTGTGAGAAATAGCAATAGCACTTTCAGAGTCATAATAGATTGGTATCCGCAACATTCTATAAACGTAGTCCAATAATTGAGTTTTCATCCAAAGAACTTGAGAATAACAGCTGGCTGCGGCCACATATTCAGCTTCTACGGTAGATAGAGACACACAACTTGGTTTCCATGAAGACCAGCTGACGAGACGTTCACCCAGAAATTGACATCCACCTGAAGTGCTTTTTCGATCTAGTTTGCATCCAGCATGATTCACATCTGTGAAAGCTTGCAGGCTGAAGTTATTGCCTGCGGGGTACCATAGACCAAGAGATTTGCTTCCTTTCAGGTACCGTAGTACCTTTTTGGCTACAGTCCTATGAGATACTTTTGGGTCAGCCTGATACCTTGCACATACACCAGTTGCAAATACAATGTCTGGTCTGTTTGCGGTGAGGTACATCAAAGAGCCTATGATGCCTCTATAAGTCTTGTGATCCACAGATTCGCTTGAGGGATCAGCAAAGATCTTATAACCGAAGGCCATGGGGACCTTAGCAGATGAACAATTTGTTGGATTAATGTCTAAGTCCATAACTATATTTGGTATGTACTTGACCCGACCCGGCATGGTCCATTTGGGTTGCACTTCACCGACACAATTTATATGGATAATCTTTTGAGAATAGTATGTTTATGATTAATATTAATATATTATAAGTTCTAATATATTAATATGGAATCATATTATTTAATTAGTATTGATCAAGAATTAATTTATAATTAATTAAGTGATCAAAAGGAACTAATTAAATATGGACTCTTATATATATGGAATGGGCCAAGTTCATTTAGGTTGGGCTAAGCTTTCATGGATAGTCCATGGAGTGTTTAACCCATGGATCCTAGGAAATGAAAGGTCATGGGTATTAGGGTTTAACCCTAATCCTCCATACTATATAAAGATGTCTTTGGTTGGTGAAATAGGCACTAGTGTGGATACACTAAAGAAGGGCTAGCCAATTTCACTAGAGAGAACCAAGTAATCATATTCTCTAAAGTATTCCAAGGTGTCTTGGTGATTTGTGATTCCACTTGAGGCTTCCACACTATTGGGGCTAAGCTCTTAAAGCTTGAAGACATCAAGCTACATCAAGAGGTATGTATTCTATCTTGTTACATTCATAGTTTTTGTATGCTAGATTAGGATAATACCTTGGATGTTCTTATTTGCATGTATAATAGAGAAAACATAGATCCAAGGTATTTAGGGTTGCATGTACACTTAGGAAGTGTTAGAATGCACATAACCCAACAGTGGTATCAGAGCCACGGGTTGTTTTCTGTTATATTGATGCAAATATTTTATTTTCCAAGTTGAAAAAAAAAAGGAAAAAACCATGAAGTTTGTCAAATTTTAAGATAATTACTTGTTCTTGTGAAAAACTAATTATTTGTAAAATTTGAATAATTTGCTTTATGAGTTGAATTAGGTCAAATTTAATAAAAGATAAAATGATATGATTATTTTATTAGTTTTAAAAGTTTGATCTAAAGAGTTTTATTTTTTGAAACCTCCATAAGTTATGGATATGAAAAGGTTTTTAAAAAAAAATTGATTCAAAGTTTTTATGGAGTTACAAAATTTGGTGTTAATGTTTTAAAGGATTCCATAACTTAAGAATAAGTTATGGATCACCAAAAGTTTTTTGTGTTACCTTGTTTTATGAGTGAATTTAGATTAATGAATAAAATTATGTGATAGTTGGTTTTAATCCAAATTAATCTAAAAGAAGTTCATAAAATGTGTTTATGTAACTTATAAGTCACATTTATGAATCTTAAAACTCATAAAAGTTGGCAAAGGTTACAAAAATGAAGAGTCTAGTTCTAATTAAAAGGTGTTATGACTCCATAATTTGTCCTCAAGTTATGGAGGACCAAGAGTCTCTTCATTAAATAATAAATTAAAAAAAAAGTGTAACCTTAATTAATTCCATAAGTTATAAAATAAAGAAAAAGTTAATTCTTTTATTAGTTTAAAGTCTTCCATAACTTGTCCTCAAGTTATGGAACTTGAAGAGTTTTTGGATTAAAACTACTTTAAACACATAAGTTATGGAATTAATTAGTTTTGAATAGTTTCAAAACTTGCCCTCAAGTTTTGGAATTTGTAAAGTTTTCTCTTATGAATACTTTAATTCCAAGTTAGCCCTTAGAATTTTAAAAGTTAAAATTCAACCCTTATACTTTATAATATTATAAGTTAATAATATATATATATATATATATATATATATATATATATATATGTATAAGAGTAAAGTCAGTCTTACCGCTAGTACGCCTCATTCACGAAGCCGGTCTATAAGGTGGGTATAAGGTTGTTGCCTATAAAATGGCAACTTAATGGGTGTCCACTCTCACCCACCGCTTGCTTGACCGGTGGAGGGTCGTTAGCCGAACGGGTTTGACAAGACTATAATTAACCCTTCATTAAAAGTATTAATGATAAATACTAAGTAACTAAACTCTTAATAATACCCAATCTTAGTTACTTAGAAAAATGTGAATAAGGTGCTAATCCATGAAATTACACTTTGCACTTTGTTTAAGTCGGTTAGTGGAGCGTGTGTGGTTAACCGGCACACTAACTCGTATTTAACAAGGTAGGAAAAGGGTAACTTAATGTTTATCATAGTATCGGTGGAGCGTGTGTGGTTAACCGGCACATCGATTGAGGGGTAAACACTTAAGGGTACCAAGTAATTTGCATGGTTACTTCACACCTTGTTTTGTGATCCTCGGCATCCCAGTCACAAAACCTGAAGGGCACACTCAAGATTGAAACATGCCTTTGAAAAGTTCAATGAATCTCAAAGATCTAGGAGTTTCAAAACCAATTAAAACCTAATAATTCATTTCGTTTATCTTGGTGGAAATTGGTGAATCGCCATTCACCTACCTTCAAATATTTTATAGCTTGGATTACGGCATACCTCTTCTAAGTTATAAAATAGTTTGTTGGGTCCTAGCCTTAATATTTCATATTGGGTGTCATATTAAGGACTTTAAATCAACTATCTTGAATATCTCCCAAAAGATGTCTGTAATAGACACCTATGATCTTCCCAAATCTAGTGAAACAAGGTTTCCTAAATGAAGATGATGTCCTTTGGAATCATACTTCTTTCACCTCCTCCAATTATTCTCCCCAACCCACAAGTTCTTGAAAAGTTTAAGGTCACTCAAGCCCTATTGGCAAGGCAAGGTCTAGGTGTGAACACATCTTGGAGATGTAGTCACATATTGACAAGCCGAGAGAGTTGGGTGTCAAAGTCTTGAGAAAGTTGGTGGTTCAATCACTTTCTAAGTCACATAGTGAGTTCCTTTGGGACACCTATGAAACAGACTATGACAAGACCCTTAATGATCTTATCTATTTGCTAAGATCAACTTCCTAAAACTTTATGGACATTGACAATGATGACATTGGATATCCAGTAAAGCATTCTCTTCCCAATGGAAAGGGATCGGCCATAGTCAACTCGGTTGACCAAATGGTAAAGAGAAAAGCTAAGTCTGTGATAGTCTCGTGTACCATTATCAAAGGGTCCATACGTTTATATTGCCAAGGGAAGGGGCATTGGTTGCGAAGCTGCCAAATTTACCTAAGGATGTTAAAGTCAATAAGTTTGACTCTACTTCAGGTAAAGACCACTATCTAACTCTGTTAAGTTTCTATTCTGAGATTCCTGATACATGATGTGACTGGGTCACATGGCGATGTTTTAAGAATCAAAGAAAAGTGAAGAAACTTAAAGAAAGAATATGCTGAATCTGATGGCGTAGATGGATTTCTATCGCATAGTTTGAAGATCGGATTCTTGAGCAACTTCTTAGGAGTTATGAGATATTGCTTAGGAATAGATAACAACAAGTTTTCATATGGATTGTAAGGATAAGTTTTTCCGCAAAGTTTTAAAATAAAAGAAAAATTTTTTGATTTTATTTATTTTAAAATATCCTTACAATGGCTTTTGAGGAAAAATTGTTGCTTATATGATTCCATTAAGAGCAAGAGTGGAAATATGAAGTTGATTCTTTCATTTGTGGTAATGTCTATATTTACCAAATAAGGAAAGATTCTCATCACCCAAGTTTCATTTGGACCGGGACTTGGAATCATGCAAGTTATATAGCATGATGAATGAGAACTTTCAAGTTTTGGAAAAATTAAGACTAATTACTGGTTCACATGGATGTGTGAGTCAAGTGAAGGACTAAAGGATCAAGTACACAGTCTTGTGCACTGATTAAGTCCACCACAAAAGATCGATAAGATTATTCGTCATAGTTTACTAAAGCTCAGTAAATATGATTATACTTACATGCTTAAGTGTAACTCTGAGACATTGGAAAAGGTTCCAATGTAAGGCAAAGCGACTAAGAAGAATCAAATTAGGCAGAAGGATAAAAGTTTCTCAAATCTGAAAAGATGGGAGAGTACTTTAGTATCAGTTTTTGTGATCATCTTAATGATTAAGAAACCATATCAAAATTAGTTCTCTAAGGAAATCTTAGTGCATTCTTATGACTAAGAAGAGGAACTTGAATTGTTGAAATGGTTAAATCAAGAAGATGAGTCATACTTCGTTCCAATACAAGTCTTAGAGTCATACTCCAAGATTGTCATTTGAGTGACATGTCTTAAAGAAGGTTTAAAACACTTGTCAAATGTAAGAGTAAAAATTTTCTACTCTTGTACATTTGAAATTGGTAAGTTGTGATGTTTTGGATAAAACAAAGACCAACTTAGGCCAATTGGGTAAAGTGTTTTTCTTGATTAGAATCCGCACTATCTCTTGGATGTTTGACAAGGGAGTCTTATATGTCAAGAGGACAGTGGGAGTCTTAAAGGTCTTGAAAGTCTCAAGAAATAATCAAGAATAAAACCTGAAGTTCTTCACTAGCACACGACTTGAGGTTTATAACCTATCGTGTTGACATATCTGTGCCCATTCCAGTTAAAGTTGGCTTTGCATATGAGTTCTTAGAGTTCTCAGTTTGTTGCATAACAACTTGGAAGCAATGGCAGGCCCTTGAGCTGCCAGGTGGCAAGAAGTTAAGATTGAGTTCAATCCATATGGTTTTGGATTTGTCATTATCTTTGTCTTGTGATTATGGTTTGACAAATTCATATGGGTAGGAACTCATACACCATATAAATCTAAGTGTCATAAGGTTTCTCTCCGATTCATGAAAATGATGGTGAGGAAACGCTTTCACTAAGTAGATTTTACGAAGATATCAATTGTGTTATTTGCATTTTCAAAAGTCGTTAGTGGAGCGCGTGTGGTTAACCGGCACACTAACATGGACTTGTGAGAAATGGCAAATGCCTAAGCAATTGAGACCATGATTACGGTATCCCTTTTCATGGTTCTTGAAATTGCTTAGACACACAGGTGAGCTATCTACGGAAAGGGTGTGTGAATCTAAATTTCAGACTGTCCAGCTGATTTCTGAGTACATGTCAAAGCTAGTGGGAGCATAAGTGTTATGCTAATAATCATCATGTTAGTGGGAGCATGATAATTATGATAAGTATTGCAAGTTAGCAATGTTAATTATAGAAAACAAAAGTTTCAATTGGGAAAAAGTTGTTTTGCTATAATTAAGGGAGAGGAAATTATGCTTCATCTCAAATCTATAAGCTTAGATCGTGAGGTTTTAATCATTTAGTCAAGGATATATATGAATTTCATGTTGGAATGGCTCAACATAAGGAAATTCTGTATATGGGTCCATTATTTGCGTTCTAAAATTCGATTATGATTACGGCATCCCTTTTCATAATCTGAATTATGAGAACTTGGCAAATTGAAATGGAAATATTATAGCAAAAGACTGGTTTAGTCTTTATGTAAGACATCATGAATCGTGTCCCATATGCTTCGGATATAGGATCGATTACATGTGCTATATTCATCCGTTCTAAAATTTTCCAAAATGCCTGGGGCATTAAGAAGGGAAAAGGTTTAGAACTGGATATGACTAAAAGGATTAAACAATTGTCGAGGACAATCTAAGGTTTACCAAAGATTGGTTACTCAAGGACAATTGGAAGTATAGTGATAATTCTGGAAGGACCATATTGACATAATCTGTAAGGAGGCAACTCTTGTTCAGAAGTGATAGTCAAAATGGAATCTGGAAATGTTTCAAAGTTAGAATTTTCAATCTGTGTAAGATTAAGGAAACTTAATGCAAGAAGGATATTTCAAGGAGTTGATCTCCTTTGGAATACTCTGTAATGATTGTTGCCAAGTCTTTGTGACTTTGTGCATAATCGTTACAAGAGGATCAATGCATATAAGTTTAGAATCTAACAGATTTCTGTAAATGGCATGAATTTGGAATTCTTGCATTTGCAGTAAGGATTTGGGAGTGTGAAAAGAGAATCATTGAAGTTATGTTCAATTGATCTAGTTCACAAAATAAAGATCATAGACAAACATAGTATGCATACTTGGTGTGTGGCATGACTAGTGTTTAAGAAAACATAGTGTACATGCTTGGAGCATGGGACAACTATTGTTTTAAATTCAAGAATAAAGTTGATAGCTGAAACAGTATACAATGAATAATGTGTAATCATATGGTGATAAATAAAAGGTGTTTTATTTATGTTCAAAGGGTTGATACCATATTGGATTCAATTATTATTGTGTTTTATTTTGCATGGTTTGACTTCCCGAATAAACTGGGTTATTCTTCCTGAATGACTAAGTTATTCAAACATCCACAGTCGGTCATATGTTGGAAGTAGATATGAATTAAGACTGTCATGGGTTGGCTTGTAGAGGTCTAAGGTGTTGGACAAAGGGCTACAACACTCATGAGTGCTCATAAGTTCTGAGTATTGGATTCAACCCGCGCTCATTAGAATCACTTCATGGATTTTATCACGAGTGATCATGAGACAATAATATCTTATATTCTTCAAACCTAGAGATATGAGTTGTTACTATGAGTTGGTTGTACATTGATTGCACGAAAACGCATTTGGTAACTCGGTGCTATAAAACGTGCCTTTGTGTATGATTCAACAAGTAGTAGAACAAGCCATATGAGTCGAAGTTTATCCATTCCTTTTACCTTCGGGATAAAAGCGATATCTGTGGGCCCCTCGATGATTTGATGATGACAAATGGAAGTGCTCGGCCGGGCCAGGACTGATTTGATTTGTTCAATTAGTCAGTCGTCATAAATCGGAAATCGGGAAACAACAAATGGACAGAGAGAATGATTATAATCCATGTCTCAGTCCATATGATATCTAGAATGGAGGAATATATGATCCCTTATCTAAAGGACAAGTTCGTTGACAAGATCAGAGTTCGACAGCAGCTTTAAGAGCTACGATTGCCAGTTCGGTTTGAAGTCATACGCAATAATAGTTTTAGACTTATCCAAGTGGGAGACTGTTGGATTAATGTCTAAGTCCATAACTATATTTGGTATGTACTTGACCCGACCCGGCATGGTCCATTTGGGTTGCACTTCACCGACACAATTTATATGGATAATCTTTTGAGAATAGTATGTTTATGATGAATATTAATATATTATAAGTTCTAATATATTAATATGGAATCATATTATTTAATTAGTATTGATCAAGAATTAATTTATAATTAATTAAGTGATCAAAAGGAACTAATTAAATATGGACTCTTATATATATGGAATGGGCCAAGTTCATTTAGGTTGGGCTAAGCTTTCATGGATAGTCCATGGAGTGTTTAACCCATGGATCCTAGGAAATGAAAGGTCATGGGTATTAGGGTTTAACCCTAATCCTCCATACTATATAAAGATGTCTTTGGTTGGTGAAATAGGCACTAGTGTGGATACACTAAAGAAGGGCTAGCCAATTTCACTAGAGAGAACCAAGTAATCATATTCTCTAAAGTATTCCAAGGTGTCTTGGTGATTTGTGATTCCACTTGAGGCTTCCACACTATTGGGGCTAAGCTCTTAAAGCTTGAAGACATCAAGCTACATCAAGAGGTATGTATTCTATCTTGTTACATTCATAGTTTTTGTATGCTAGATTAGGATAATACCTTGGATGTTCTTATTTGCATGTATAATAGAGAAAACATAGATCCAAGGTATTTAGGGTTGCATGTACACTTAGGAAGTGTTAGAATGCACATAACCCAACACAATTGTCCATAGAATATTTCTTCAATAGTTTAGTGGTGTATTTCTCTTGATTAATGAATATGCCTTGCGGTACTTGTTTCACTTGAAGACCTAGAAAGAAATTAATCTCTCTATTCATGCTCATTTTGAACTTGTTGGTCATGAGCTTAGCAAATTCATCCACCATGCCTTGATCAGTTGATCTGAAGATGATATCATCCACATATATTTGTACCAACATAAGGTGGTCACCATTTGCTTTTCTAAATAATGTGGGGTCAATCACTCCTCTCTTGTACCCGGATGAGACGAGGAATTCAGAAAGAGTCTCATACCCTGCTCTTGGAGCTTGCTTCAGACTGTAGACTGCTTTTTCAAGCTTGTAGCAGTGGTCTGGGAATTCAACATTTTCAAATCCTGGAGGTTGCTGAAGATAAACCTCTTCTTTTAAGTCCCCATTAAGAAAAGCACTCTTAACGTCCATTTGGTGTACCTTGACATTCTTGTGGGCTGCGTATGCTAGGAAGATTCGGATGGCTTCCATGTGTGCTACCGGAGCACACGTTTCATCGTAGTCAATGCCTTCATGTTGACTATAGCCCTTGGCAACAAGCCTTGCTTTGTTTCTGACTATCGCACTAGATTCATCCAACTTGTTTTTGAGCACCCATCTAGTGCCAACAATGGAGTGACCTCGTGGCTTTGGAACGAGCTGCCAAACTTTGTTTCTTTGAAATTCTTCAAGCTCTTCTTGCATTGCAACTATCCAGTCCGGTTCAAGCAATGCTTCTTTGATCGTTCTGGGTTCTACTGAGGACATAAATGCTGCAAAGCGACAATGATCAGGTAAATCTTTGGCAGATCGAGTTTGGATACCTGCGGATGGGTTGCCAATAATTTGGCCTGGCGGGTGATCCTTCGACCATACGTGTAGACGGGGATGCAGATGATCATCAGCTGCGGTATAGGGGATATCTTGAATATCAAGAGAGTGCGGTTGGAGATGGCAGTTCCCCCTGTACTTGAGAACATCCTGCTGAGTCATCTTGATTTGTAGGAATGAGAATCGAGTTTTCTTGAGTAGTTGGGAGAGGTTCCCCCTGGATTGCAGATGGGAGTTCCTCTGGAACCTGAGAAGGTTCCCCCTGGACTACAGATGGGAGAGTGACAATCCTTGGATCGGTTCTAGTGTCAATGTTTTCTATAAGTTCATCATCCGAATCCGAAGATACGTTTGATGGTAATGTTTCTCTGCGGGCAGGAATCTGAACAACATCAAGTACTGGAACCTCGATGGTTGCGGCTAGATCCGGAGTAGAGCTTTCCCCCTCAACCGGAGAGGTGGAAGTATTGAGAGATACTGCTTCAGATAGAGATGGTCCAGAAACATCAGCGTCTTATTGTTGAGCTGCGGGAGACACAAGCACTTCAGATAGTTTTGCCGTTTCAACAGGGTCGAAAAGATCGTCATAATTTACTTCAACTAGATTTAAAGGACCGGAAGAAGCAGGAATGTCACATTCCATGATTGCGGTGGTTTCGGTGGATGGAGGGGTGTCACGGATGTGAGAATCATCGAATTTCACATCGAAGCTTTCAATGATCAGCCTTATATGCCTAATCAGCACTCGATAATCAACCTTGTTAGTGGAATAACCAAGGAAGATGCCTTCATCAGACTTAGGTGCAAACTTGTTGAGCTGGTCTCTGTTGTTGATCACGAAGCATCTACACCCAAAAATATGAAAGAAGCGAACATTTGGCTTGCGGTTGTTAAGGCCCTCATATGGTGTTCTCACATAATGCTTCGGTTTTGGACAAAGCATGCGGTTGCTACAGCTTCAGCCCAGAAGTAGAGAGGAAGGTGGGCGAAGTTAAGCATGGATCTGGCTGCTTTTACTAGTGTGCGGTTCCTTCTTTCTACTATGCCATTTTTTTGCGGTGTGTAGGGTGCTGAGAAGTTGTGAGAAATGCCCTTGGACACCAAGAAACTGTTGAGAAGATGATTAGTGAACTCGGTTCCATTATCACTGCGGATGCGTCTAACTGGAAGCTTGATCTGAAGTTCGATTTCCTTGATGAAGTTTATTAGAATCTGCGGTGTTTCTGATTTGAGTCAGAGAAAGAATACCCAAGTGAAGCGAGTGAAGTGATCAACAATAACCAGTATGTACTTCTTGTGGTGGAGACTGGCTACGGTTGAAGGACCGTAAAGATCAATGTGCAATAACTCCAGTGGTTCAGAAATAGAAGAGTCCATTATCAGAGGGTGACTTGCTTTGACCTGTTTACCACATTCACAAGCTGGACAGAGAGTATCGTTGCTGAATTTGAGAATAGGGAGACCGCGGACTAGTTCTCCGGTGACTAAATTGTTGATGTACCGGAAGTTGAGATGAGCTAGCTTGCAGTCTCATAGCCAGCTGACTTCGGATACAGCTTTGGACAGGAAACACAATTGCGGTCTTCCAATGATTAGAGAGACATCCAAAGGGTACATGGTACGTTCGGATCGAGATTTGATTAGGCATGAGCTCCTATCACTTGTCATCATGTAGCAAAACTGATCATCAAACTCAACTCTATGTCCTGCTTTACATAGTTGGCCAACATTGATGAGATTGTGTTTAAGGTTTTCTACATAAGCAACCTTCTGAATGGAAAAGTTCCCCGTAGTGAGAACACCGTAACCTCGGATGACACTGTTTGCATTGTTACAAACGTGAAATTTCCACCATTGCAAATAGGCCTGAAATCCCGAAGGTAGTCTAACCTTCCGGTTATGTGCAAGGAGCAGGCACTGTCAATTAACCATTCTTCTTCTTGTTCCTCCTTGCACAAATCCTGACAGTTACACGGTTAGTTTAGGCATCCAAACTAGTTTGGAGCCTGGGGCAATTGGTGAATTTCTGAAGGATGCATGGACCGAGGTTGCAGGGACGGGTCTCTTGTCATCTTTTAATGACAAAACTGCAAAATTGGTCCCTGTGTTATTCAAAAAACTTTGGATAGGATCCAAAAAGTTTTTCACTTGCATAGAAGGTCCAAAATCAATGTTTTTCTGTGTTTTTGGTCCAAAAAAACTTGAAATGACGGTAATACCCTTTTACTTTCTTTTTTTATATTTTTTTTATATGTTTCAAATACTATTTTAGTTTAAAAATAAAAAGAAAAGAAAAGAAATATCTCTCTCTCTCTCTCTCTCCCCCACCCACCCGCACCATGGTTTTGTCCTTCAACGTTTCATCTCTTCAACTTATTTTTCCCCTTCTAAAGTCAACCTGAAATCAAGAAAAGAAAAGGGGAAAACTTCAATGGGAATGTTTTTCAATCTCAAATTTGATATCGATTTGAAGTTGTTTAAGAACCAAGACGTGCTCCTTTCTTCCCCCTTTCACGCTGGTACAATAACAAAGTTTATTCTCCAAGAAAAGTGAAGAATCGATGAATTGGGTCTTCTTCACTTGCAATTTTGTGTTCATGGTTAAGGTGGGTGAAGATATGTAATGTTCGTCGGAAGAAAGTAAAGCTCACTGGTGCACAACAACTTTCGCAAAAGAGATCGTTAATTGGAGTCGCGCCACCATCGATGATTTGAATCAGAACCACCACACCACCATTGTTACATTCCCTTGATTATTCAAATGTTGTTCGAAGATTGCTTCAGATACCCCGGTGCCATGGCTACCAAAAATCGTTTTCTAAAATCGATGAGTTTAGTAAGTTTTTGGTCATTTCAATAATCGATGTGTTAAAGAAATCGTTGTCATCGCCGCCCAACATTTGATTTTTATTTGGATCTCATAGATCGTTGATCAGTTCCTATTGTTCGATCTTTATATTCATCACTGGGTTTGATTTTGGAATCGAGATATTGAAATCGTTTGATATTTCTTGTGGAATCTGGATTTTCAATAGGTTTTGGTTTTCATCTTTGATTTTGATTTTGAAATCGGAAAATAGGTTTTAATTATCAGCATTTAGGTTTTGATTTTATTAGGTTTTGATTACAGGTAACAGGTTAATTTTGATTTGCTTTTGTTTTACTTTTGATTTGGTTTGATTTTTATTCGGTTCATCCTGTGTAAATTGTAGAAGCAAACACCATGGTTTGAAGCTATTTGGGTGGTCATGGTGGCTGCCAGAGAGACGATGATGATGAAGTTTGGATTTAAGATACCAATTGTTCGACGATACCATGGTGCAGAGAGAGAGAGAGAGAGAGAGAGAGAGAGAGGTGGGGTTGGGGATAATTTTTTTTTGTTTTATTATTTTAAATTAAAATAGTATTTGAAAAATTTTAAAAATATATAAAAAAGAAAGTAAAAGGGTATAACCGTCTTTTCAAGTTTTTTTGGACCAAAAACTTAGAAAAACTTTGATTTTGGACCTTCTATGCAAGTAAAAAACTTTTTGGATCCTATCCAAAGCTTTTAGAATACCACAGGGACCAATGTTACAATTTTGTCTCTTTTAATCCTAGTCCTGGGTGTTTGTTCAGATTTGGAGTGAGGTGAGTTTTCGAAAAAATATGAGGTTTCTTACTCCAATTCGATTTGACATGAGATAAAACCTTTTGACAACTACACTGACATTTACAACAAGAGATTTTGTCATTTGATCTGACACTATGCTTGGTCAGCAGTTTATAGGATGAATTGGACTTGTTACCGGTCCGAGATGGGTAATTCCTGACATGATTGTTATATGGTTTCTAAAAAGTTTGTTTTGAACGAGGTTTAGCACGTGTAAATCTTTGTGTCCCCTTAGGTGGATTTGGTAAGATACCCTTTCGTTTGTTGAAATTTTGACGTCACTTTAAAAGTGTTGGAGTGGGTAAAATACATTTCCATTTAGGATCATTTAAGGAATAGACCTGAAAAACATTGTTTCGAAAAGACTGAACACCCTTTTGGGTTGTGTCAGAAGGAGTAGGAATGACTTTTGAAACTGGACTTTCGTTTTTGTTTGTTTTCTTGATGGAAGAGTTTTTTGAAAAATAGTGTGAGAAAACAATTTTTTCTGGACTCTTGGATTTTGGAGATCTGACATGCTTCTTGTTTTTTTGAAAAGGTTTGTCTATTTTTGTCTCGAGATCTAATTTCCTCTTTGAAAGACTTTTTTGCCAGAGATTTTGGTGAACCGCAGTCATTGTTGTTCAACTGCGGTTTCCTGGATTTTTTAGAATGATTTTGAAAACGTGGGCTTGAATCATCAGAAATTGAAGATTCTGGGATTTGAGAGCATTGACCTACTTCAAAATTTTCTATGGGTAATTCATGAAATATTAGCTGAAGGGTTACAGTTCCTTGAACCGATGACTGCGGTAGGGATGACTTGACTACCGCTGAGTAAGTCTTAGATGGGACTTCGGTGGGACATTTGTGGGACATTTGACTATAGTGTGAGACACTGCGGTCTGAAGACAGAGATGGGAAGTCTTTTGAAGCCTCGGGGCCCTCAACAACAATCTATTCATCAACTACGAATGAAGTTTGAGAATTTGTATAAATGGTGCTACTGGTAGGAATTTGATCGCATATGTGACCCGAAATCTCAGGCACAATTTCCTCAATGACACAATTATTGCTTAAATTGTGCAGTCTACCAAAGTGAGTTTTGATATCTTCGGGGAAAGTCTTGTCATTGACTGGGAAATGAAATTCTCGGTCTGGAGGGACATACAGTCTGTCTTTGTTGAACCGGGGTGAGGAATCCATTGCGATAGGATATCCATTCGACCAACCCCAATTGTATGTATTGTCCATGGTTCCATTATTTACCAAATTTTCAATAGCTTCACTTTCATTAAACAATTTTTCAATTAAGAGATTTAAGCGTACAATTTCATTCTGTGCTAAATCTCTCTGATTCAAGGCTATTTCTAATTGTGTTTCACTTAACATCCTAGCATCTTTTTCTAGCATTAAGTCCTTCTCTAACATTTCCATTTTGAGTCTCTTATAGTCCAAACGTCCTCTAACATGAAACATCTCTTGCGAAGCGATGTTCTTCTCATCTAGGGCATTATTGTAGTCTATAAGGACGGCAGCACAAGTGTCATTGAGTGTGTCTATGAAAGTTTGGCAATCATGCATGTTGTAATTTAAAGTTTGAATCATAAGTTTTACCTGTTCGACAATGCTGAGAGTTCCATCTTTTTCCATATAGCAATGGTTCTTCTTTAGATTGGTTGAGCCATCTTCATCAGCAGTTGCTATCATACAGATCTTGCATTTTCCTTTATTGAGATTATCTTCATCATCTTCATCTCCTGATGACCACACTTGATGATTCCTTTTTACTTGAGCAACATACGCCTTTCCTTTTTCTTTATCTTCTAGTTCTTGAGCCCATCTAAGATAGAAGGCTCTATCTTTCACTACGTTTGCCTTGCAATCTTTGGCAAAATGGTTTTCCTTGTTGCACTTGTGACATATAATAATGTCACTCTTGTATTCTAAAAAGGTACCGGAGTCAGTTGATTGGGACTGCAGTGGTACTTCTTTGGGCTGTGTTTGCTGAGGCTACGGTGGAGGGAGAGGATTCTTGATGGAACAGAAGTGATTGTTTTGAAAGTTGCGGTTGAAGGGTGGTCGATTGTATTGTTGATTTTTGCGAAATGAAGGTGGTAAGGGATTGAATTTCTGACTGATAAGAGCAATGGCATTCTGAAACTCTTCTTCATCGTCATATTCTGAGTTAGCTTCATATGACTGCGGTGGTGAGTCATACGAAGTGGGATAGGTTTGAGTTTGAGGTGATTGTGCTACTAATGCAAGTGGACCTCCAAAGTCTGAGCAGTCCTTGAGTACGGTGGACTCTTGAGCTTGCAACTCTCCATAAAGCTTATAGAGAGATAATGAGTGAATCTTCCTGTCACCGTGTGCAATCATTTTGGCTGTTGTCCGGTGTCTTCCTAAGCCATTAAGGAACTGTAGATTTGTTTCATGATTGTTGCGGATGGTACCCGCATTGGACAGTTTTTTGACGATTAAGTTGAATCTCTTAAATGAGTCTTCCAAACTTTCACTGGAGTGGGCTTTGAAGTTGTTGAATTCATTGAGTGCGGTAGTAAGCTTCTTGTCTTGTGCTTGTTCTGAGCCTTCGTACAGATTTTTGAGAACATCCCAGATCTCTTTTGCTGATTTGCAATTTATGATGATATCAAAGTTGTCAGGAGCAACTCTGCAAGAGATTTCATAAAAGGCAATAGCATCATTTTCCATCTTGTCTAAATCATCTTTGGTGGGACGGTTCAAAGTTGGTTGACCTCCTCCTAGCCCTGTTGTGGCTCCATCAGTTTGGATTGGTGTAAGGACTGGGACATGGGGTCCTTCTTCTATGGATATCCAGACATCTCTACCAAGTCGTCTGAGATATCTTTCCATCCTCTGAGACCAGTGATGATACTCATTTGCAACCAGTATTGGGGCTCGATTGGAACCACCAACACTGTTGGAGACATTCAGTGATAACGATTGTGCCATATTGAAGATTGTTTTTTTTTTGTTTAGAAATGAGCTTCAGTGGTATAGAAAGCTTTTCGAAAAATCAGAGTTCCGATTTTCTAAAAGCAACCACTATGGCTCTGATACCAAATTTTGAGAGAGAAACTTGGAGACACACTTGAACAAATATTAGAACAAGTAAATAGCAGAATAGTTAATCTCGAAGGATCTGTTAGCTCAACAATAATATTGATAGTTAGAGGTTAGTGAGTTAGATGCGGAAAGTAAAAAAATGTAAATGACAACAATTGTTATATCAAGTATACACATAAGTTGATTCATAACAAGGAATGCATTCAAACCAAGTTAATAAGGAAGATCAAACTTAGTGATTAAGTCTCAAGGACTTGCTCCGGAGAGAGGTTATAATCAGATATGTTTCAGTAATAATTGAGAGTAAGAAGTGAAAAGTAGAGAGAAGATAACTTTGAAGTAATGTGTTCAGAAATAGATCGTAAGTTATCTATTTGATACAATAAAATGAGCTCTTATTTATAGAGACTCATGAAGAACACTAGATTACAACTCTATGGTAGCCATGCAAGGTATACTAGACAATAGAGTGAATTACAATAAGACAAGTAAAGTAATCTAGCTATGATGACTTCGGTAGCAAAAGACTCTGATTGTGGTTGCTGATGAAGAGACTGACTGCGGGTGCTGAAGAGGTTGCGGTAGCTAGTTTGGATGCGGTAGTAGTTGCGGTAATTGAAGTTCAAGAGGGTCACTTTCATGATTCAAAAAAAGTGAAGAAGATTTGAAGATCTACCCAAAAGAGATGAAATCATTGGGTTCCACTAGATTTAAGCGAGGTATCAATAACAAATGGAAGAAACACTTACTTATTCGAAGATCAAGAAGAAAACTTTTGATGATAGTTGAGAGAGAATCGAGTTTCTTGAGTTGGAAGTGTGAGAAGTGGTGAAAAATGAAGGAATATCATGTATATGGGATGAGTTTATGGCCAACCAAGAGATTACGACCATAATCTCTAGTTTACGGTCGTAAACTCCAAGACTTGGATTTTTCAGCTTGAATGTTGCACCATGAACTCTAGTAGATACTTCCTAACACTAATTCCTTGAATGTACTAGGCATAGAACACTCAAACAGACCCTAAATAATGCTAAAAGATAGCAGAAACAAGTCTGAATGTGATTGAATTGAATGAATGTACAGGATAGAAATTTCGGGTTGTCACAGGAACTATTTAAAAACAAAGAATTACCAAAAGTCAACAGCTTTCAACAAAATTAAAGCTCGTGTAATGAAATTCACATGGAAAGTAGAAAAAGAAGGATCAGACTCTGGAGTGTATCTTATGAGACATATGGTGTCATATGTGGGGGAAAGTGAAGGGCGTTGGGATTGTGGTTTTACAGGTAAAAAACAAAGTGATGTACTTGCTTTAAATAATTTAAGAATCTAATACATGGCTAAGTTTATGAAATCGGAGTACAAAAAGTATTAAAGTATGTTGGAGAGAGATGCAGAAGCGTATGACAGGCTTGATTAATTGGAGAAAATGGCTTTGATGAATGAAGTGAAGGAAACTAGGGAGAAGCAGAGATGTGGAAGGCGTCAATTTTAAGATGGGCATTTTATCATGGTAGGATGGTTTGTGTTGAAAGACTTTTGGTAACATGTTTTGTTTTGGTCTAGGTTTTTTGTTTGGAGAACTATGTTAGGGTGTTTTATTTTGTTCTAGGAGTGTTTGTTTGGGGGAAACAATTTAATGTGAATGATATTTGTTCTAGTTGTTTTTTTGGGGAAGCGTTAGAATTTGATAGATGTTGGAATGTGTATATGGATATGAAAATTATGAAATTATGCAATGTGTTGAAGTTTAAAATGTTTGTAGTTCATGTGTTTACATAATGTTACCAATAATGATTGAGATGAAAGATGGTTGGTAGTGTACAGGTAAGTTATGGTTTTCAAGTATGTGATTATGATATGCCTTTGTTATGGAAGTTTGATAAAAGTTATAATACACATTAATCGTGGTTATGAACTGCTAGAATTATCTCTCCATCATGTTTTGAAAGACTGAAATAACTTGAATATAAGTAGTAGAATGTTTAAAGATTATGTTCTTCCATGTTTGAGCAAAGGTTATATTTCAGTATTTCTGGGATGAAAAAATAATTGGTTTTTTTGTGTGTTCTTCCACATTTGAGCAAAGTTTATATTTTAGTATTTCTTTAATTAAAAAATATTGGGTTTTTTTGTGTGTTACGTAGTAGTGTTTTTTAAGGGTCTTAAAATTATAAAATATCCAAATGGTTTGCCAGTCTTCTGAAAGAACGAATATAATTTGGAATACATATATATATAAAACTATGTTATGATTTGTTTATTTCCTATATTACATTGTTCTGTCAGAATTGACGTAAATGGTTTAAAGTTAAATTGGTTTAATGTGATTTGGAAAAATTGTGTTTTTGGGGCATAAAAAAACCTAATGGAAAATAGTGATTTTACATAGTGAAAAAGTTGGGGTGATACGCTTGGATACAGAATGACAACAAAGTGTGCAATAGTGTATAACCGTGTATAACCATATAAGATAATTATATTAAAGACTCGCAAAATTGTAATCGATATCACTACTAAACGTGAAACAAAAAGTTTTACTGTAATATAACATTTTAAAAAAACCTATATATAAAGCATACTACTTAGACATGTTTTTTAAAAGGACAATTTCGTTTATCATGGTTAGCCATCTGTTTACATAAAGCACACTTTCGCTTAGGCTTCGAACTTACTTTTTCTAGCATTTATTTTTTAATCTCTTACCATGACTGCTAGTTCCCTTATTACGAATATCAGATGGATTCTCAATATCGGGAACATCATTAGTTAATTCTACACCTATAATCTGTGTGTAGAATGATTCTCTTGATGGCATCTTAGGGAGGGGCTGGACAATCATCTACAAATTTTGTCTTCAGCTTATTCAACTCTTCAAGGTATGACTTTAACTTTGTTGCATCATGGCTCAAAAATGAAACGCAATGATCTACATTTGAAAAAATTTCTATAGCAGTCATGTCAGAATTTGAGTCTAGCAAAGAATTAGAGAAACGCCTCTTAAGCAATTATGTTGGAATAACATCCCGGTGCCACCGTCTCATAATATATTCTTCAGGAATATGTTCAATACTGTAGAACTTAAAGACACATAATATGTGCCTACACAAAAGACCGACATGTTCAAAATGCATGCAGGTACACATGTATGAACCATCTATTTTTTAGTGTGTAACCTGGAATATGTATGATAATATATGAGTATTTGTTATAAAGTCTTATTATGTGATTAAAAATAAATGATTATATAATGAAGTAATAACATACCGTGTATTGGGTATCCTCTATAAGACAATCTTAATGGTATTCCTCAAGTTTATCATCAACAACGGGACTTGATGATTGCATTGTGCTTATGTTCTTTTGCTTCTCCAATACAATAATAGTGTCAACACCATTATTAGAAGTAATACTCATTTGGAAACAAGTATTATTAGAATCTGAAATCTCTTTTTGCACCTGATAAACTATTTTACGAGTGTAGACCTTTGAAGCATGTGGTTCAATTGGACTAGATGTGATGAATCTAGGAAGTGTTGTAGCAGTTTTAAAGTCATTGACAAATTGATTATGTCTTTGACGTTCTATAACACCCTCAAATGTCATCATAAACATTAAAAGATAAGAACCGGTAAGGGTGTTGTTCTGAAACGACCAATTTTGGCCTTCATACAATGATGTAGTTCTCATAAGACCGGACATCAGTATGTCCTTGAAAAATGCAGGCACCTAACGTCTACGCAACCCATACATCTCTTGCATCCACTTGTTATTTGAAATGTTAAACTCATGTAAACAAGATTACCATGCCTTTTCAAACTCAAGTGGTTCCAGCTTAGAATTCCAAATTATAGAGCGAAAACACTTCCGAAAAGTTGAGTTTGTGGCTAGTTGGGATGTTATCTGAATAAAAATACAAAATAGATATTAGAGTAAAATATAAAAGGGTGGTGTACGTCGAATGAATGAGATGAATGGTATGAAACATAAATTCTGATAGAATTTTGTAAAATATTCTAGCAGAATTACTTTATAAAACTTTAGTATAATTCTGGCAGATCCTTTGTTCTGACAGAATTATATTCTGATAGAAAGATATGTACTAACAAGATAAACATATTTACAGTATTTTGATTATAAAAAAAATATTCACCTTGTTTGGTAGTTTTTTTTGTAATATGTGACATACAAAACCTATGTGATGACATTGAAAATACTTCATTAACAGCTTTGTTTAAAGCTGGATCTTGATCTGTAAGAACAAGCGTAGGTTGTGTTTTGAATGCTTTCAAAAAATGCTCTAAGCAGCCAAGAATAAAAACTACCATTTTCTTTACTCAAAAGTCCAACACCAAAAGTCACACATTTCTTATGGTTATCTATCCCAGTGAACGGTACCAAAACCATATCATATCTGTTGTAAAATATAAAAATTGGTTAGCCTTATTGGAAGTAAAAAAAAATATTGTGATAACATTGCAAAATTAAAAAAATACTTATTCATGCTGGATGTGGCATCAAGTGATACAACGTCTCCAAAAGCGTTATAGTTGTACTTTGCGGTTTCATCAGCCCAAAAAAGTGCATTCAGTTTTTTCTTCACGACTTTAAACTCGAAAGAAAAGGTTGAGATATTTTTTTCCTTTCCAGCATCTTCACTACAAGGAATTTTGCATCCCCGGATCCTATGTAAGAATTGAGATTTCTCGTACTGTTCTTGAAATCAGAAACCAACCTACCTCGAATGTCAGACCCACCCTGAAGTCCGGTATACAATCTATGTGCTCTTGAGGCACCAATATTTTGCTTTGACAAGTTACGAATAAACATCTCCTGAGAATAATCAAGTTTCCTCTTTGTACGAGACAAAAACATGTTGTCCTTACCAAACAACTCATGATTATGTTGTTCGACAAATTCAACAACAATATATTTATTAGTACCATGTACTAGAATAAAAACAATTTTCGCTTTGCATTCACACCTGAATGAGTATTTCCTTCTCTGAATCTTATTATGTTGAGGGTCTAGAGTATCCACTTTAGCGGTTCTTGGTTTACCTTCCCGATTGCATAGCAAATGTCGTTGTGTGATAATGTCGGATTCGGTTGTTCTAATTGATCCAAGCCTGACATCAAAACCTGCTAATGATGCATAATTGTTATACATTGATAATGTTGCACTACATGATTCAACAATTGAATTGATTTTAGGTTTGATGCGGTCCGAAACAACAGGAATCCAATAAGATGATCCACCAGGAGAAACATAATCATGTGTAAAATGAGATTGTTCTGCATAAAAAAAAAAAAGATTAACCTTTATGCAAATTGAAAAAAATTGCAAAGAATTAATCTAGTTTAGTAAAATATTTTCTTATTCGTATACTAACCTTTATGTAAATCAATGTTATCATCAGCTATAGTATAATCTGCCTCATGATCAATGAACTCGATTTCGTTTTCTGCATCTTTTAAGTAGAATATGTGTAATGGATACGTAAATATATAAAAAAACAAATAAATAATTAAAATACATCCCCTGGGTTATGATTACTACAATCACATAAGTGATATTCAGAATTGTCATATATATGATTTTGAATGTGTTCTAATGGATCCTCATCTTTGCAAGTGCAAGTTTCGCCATATTGAAAAAAACAATATACAAGTTCAACATTATTATTATAAAAATTAACAAGTATAAAAACTTATAAAGATACTTCACATATATTTAGATTGTTATTCTCGACTATTTGAAAATCGATATTATCTAGAGAATCATGATCAGCTAACCCGAAATCTTCATAATCATGTGCATAATCATTAGGATATTCATGTTGATCATGAATCTGATCGTCACCAGCTGATACTGTATCATCCATAAGATAATTTACAGCATGATTGAACACCAGATGATTGGAGAAAGCAAAAATAAATTCAATCTTACAAACTTTGAGCCAATTAAGTATATATTAAAAAAGGAGAAACCGTGTAATTGATATGTAACTAAAAAGACGTGATATATGCATACATTGTTATCAATTATTTAATTTTCTGAATTTTTACAAACATTGTAAAGATAAGAATCAACACAAAATCCTATTATTCATCATAATATTGTAAATATTTGACAGATTCATATTCCAAAGATAATACATTCCATAGATAAGACTTCACAACTTATCATCCTGCGTAAATTTGACTTTTAATTAATTTATTCAGCAAACTTTAAAGAAAATTATTTCGTATGAGTTTACATATGATTTTTGATTAATTACGACATAAACGCATATACTAAGAAAACAATGAAGATACCAGACTCTTATTCTGTCAGAATAGGTGAAACAAGAATTATAATAAATTTATTTTGCTTATGTTTGTTCTGTATATTCTAATACAAATTAACACAATTCTATCAGACTCTTATTCTGTCATAATAGGTGAAACAAGAATTACAATAAATTTATTTTGCTCATGTTTGTTTTGTATATTCTAATACAAATTAACATTCTGCAAAAATTTGATAAGAACAATTCTAACAAAATCTTTGCATAATCATTAATTAAAACGCAGTTGGGAACACTTATTCTATACGAATAGAAAAACAAAATGCATTTATAAACATATATTAAATTTTGTTTTTGTTTATTCTGTATTTTGTAATACACATTAACATTTTGCAAGTCTTATTAACAATCATTCAAACAGAATGTTTGCATAAAACATTATGTATAACACAATTACGAAGAATTATTCTATACGAATATGAAAACAAAATACATTTACAACAACATATCTGTAAGCATATGATAAATAACAAAATGTATGAAATTTTAATCAAACTCAAAATGAAAATTATTAATATTAATTGAATGAAAACATAAACTTACAAGGATAAACCCCAAAAAAATCATGAATCCATATCATTATTAGACTGAAATAAAACTCAATAACATCCGATAAGACTAAATTGAAAACATTATTCAATTTCTAATATATCTTGATGAAATAAACATCTACTGTCTCTTGACCAATGCTTTAGGATTATTCATCTTATCATGACCAACACCAAAACAAATCTCACATCTTCTTTTTTTTTTCTTCAAATCTTGATTATTGCTTGACATTCCGATCATTGTTATCAGAAAAGTCTTTGTTATTGTTATCAACATTATCTTTGTTCTGAAAATCACACAAATATAATTCAAATGAATTTCATCAATGAAATATCATAAGAACAAATATGTGAATCTGATGATCAATTAGTCTGCACTATCAAGAGAACAAAAATCATATGCATACGATGAACGATTAGTCAACAATAACAAAATAAATAATGTATGAACAACATACCTCCATTAACGAAATATCAGAATAAATAATATGATATGAAGATGATGAACGATCAATCTGTAATAGAATAAAACGTATATGATGCATATATATATATATATATATATATATATATATATATATATATATATATATATATATAATTTTCGTTGATAAGATCCATATTTAATATCCGGATGTTTAGGAATTTGATTGAAATCAATCAAATTTTAATTAACTCGGTATAATATTAATTATATGGTAAGATTACACTAATACCCTTTAAGAATGATTGATTCATATTTATGCATATAATCACACAATAATTACTTTGAACATCTGAACCTCTCTCTTTCTCTCTCTCTCTCTCTCTCTTTATATATATTATATATATATATATATATATATATATATATATATATATATATATATATAGATATATATATATATATATATTATATATATATATATATATATATATATATATATATATATATATATATATATTATATGGTAAGATTACACTAATACCCTTTAAGAATGATTGATTCATATTTATGAATACAATCACACAATAATTACTTTGAACATCTGAACCTCTCTCTCTCTCTCTCTCTCTCTCTCTCTATCTATCTATATATATATATATATATATATATATATATATATATATATATATATATATATATATATATATGGAAAAGTTCAATAGAAAACCATAATTATGGGTTCTTCAAGGAACCAAATCTTTTTTTTCAATTTCTAGAGCTTATTCTTTATCGAAAAAAAAATCTAAAAATATCTAAATTCATATATTAACATTGTGAATGTGAAAAATATTTTTCGGATTCACGTTGTGAATTTTCAAAGATTCACATTGTGAATTTGACGTAAAAAAAATCGAATTTTATATCATTGGAAAAAGGATAAAAAGGTATGAATTTCTGTATTTTTAGTTTTTTTTTTTTTTTGATAAAAAATAAGTTCTAAAAGTTGAAAAAAAGATTGGTTCCTTGGTTAATTATGGTTATCTATTGAACCTCACCCTATATATATATATATATATATATATATATATATATATATATATATATATATATATATATATATATATATATATATATATATATATATATATATATATATATATATATATATATAAGAGAGCTTGATATATGGTTGTGCAATCTTAGGTATAGAACTTTATAGGAATACATAGTTTTTACATGAAAATAAATCAAATTTCTCCTCGTTATTTATAATAACTATATTAATCGTTTATAATTTCAGCAACCATTTATACAAATATTAGCTTTATTTTTCATTTGTGAATCGTATGCTATCGTCGGCCGGAAAATCCACATCAACAACATGAAAAAAGCAACGAATAAAAAGTAATATGATGAAACCATTGAAAACAATTGTTAATGTAGTTTTTTTTTATTTAACTAAGCATATTTTTTTTCTGCAAAAAAAAGAACATAGACGTTATGATATTTTATTTAGATTATGTTAATGGTAATTTGAATAAGTATGCACGATGAAGACTAATTATGTTAAAATAAACAGAAAGAAAATTTAGAAGAAGAATAATCTACTATTATTATAGGTGATTTAATCAAAATTAGATAGATTTTATGTGTTTTATACCTAAGCTTCGATACCTAACAGCCACTGAGCCACATATTCATTTTTGTCATATATATATATATATATATATATATATATATATATATATATATATATATATATATATATATATATATATATATATATATATATATATATATATATATATATAAAGGGGATAGTTCAAATAAAAACAATAAATAGTGTGAGAACGTAAAAACACTATTTTTATGTTATTATTCTGCAATGAATTTTATATCAACAGCTTTATGTCATTATTCAGCAATGAATAAATGAATACTCACGGGTTAAAACTAAAATTAGAATTTACTACAAAAATGTACATACATAAATTTATAGTACAATAATAACATTCTGTTGAATATATGAATAATCAAATGTTAATATTCATAATAGAATTATTTCAACAATACACATATACAACATTCATTACAGAATAATAACATAAACATAGTGTTTTTACGTTCTCACACTATTTACTGTTTTTATTTGAACTTACTTCTATATATATATATATATATATATATATATATATATATATATATATATATATATATATATATATATATATATTTATATATATATATATATATATATATATATATATATATATATATATATATATAAAGGATATAGATCCGGTAAAAAAAAATTGGTAGGAAGGTAAGAAGTTTTTTTTCTACATATTTTTAGTATGAACAAAACAAATGAATTACTAGATGAATAAAAAATAACATGATTTACAAAAAAAAAAAAATCTCGAAAAAACATCTCGATGATTTATTTATACAATGATTTTGTTGTTATTCACTAAAATTGTCATAAAAATGAACTTTTTCTTAGTTTACTTAAATATGAATCATAAAGATGTTTTTTTGGGGATTTTTCCTTGTGAATCGTCTAATTTTTGAATCATCTAATGATTCATTTTGTTTGTTCGCTAAAAAATATATAGAAAAACTTCTTGCTTTCCTACCAAAATTTTACTTCTTATTTGATCTTGACTCTCTCTCTCTCTCTCTCTCTCTCTCTATATATATATATATATATATATATATATATGAAATAGATTGGCAATGATAAAAAAACATTTACCTATTATAGCCTGTGGAAAATGAAAAAACAAAATGTTAGAGCACCCACACAACGTCGGCGCATGGCCAAGGCGCCCGGGCTTCACGAAAACGAGGCCATAACATCGCCCATAGACGCCCCTCTCCCGTATCCCCTCGCCCCAACGTCGTGCGTGTCCAAAAATTATGCATCCTCGGGGAAATCATGTATATAAGGGGTACCATGGGGTCTCATTCGCATAGGTGTCCGGCATCGGCCATGGGCACCTAAGAAAGAATCATGAGGCTGCATCGAGCACCAACAAGGCAAGCCAAGCCAAGCCCCACAACCCATATAAGAACATTTGAAAAACGTGGGCAATTCTTTTTGCAAGGCTTTCAAAACTTAAAAGAAGCAAGTGGACGTATGATATATGTAATCTACAAGTGGCATTGTAATTAGCTTGAAAGATGAGATTTGGATAGTCTTAGCTCTTGTTTTTATTAAAATTATTTTATTTTATGTTTTGACCGGTTTTGGTTAAATTAACAATTTATTAAGAATAACCAATAAAACGTAGTTGTACGAATTTCAACTAGAGGAAGCTACTCGCGCCATTGGCACGGGTTTAAATTGGTCTACCCCGGGTCAGATTTTTTTAACGTAGTAACATCCTCCTTTCATTTCATCCTGATTCAATGTAAAAATCCATTTCATTATAGTAACATCATCCAAGTTTTAAACTTTAATGTTATAATCAACTCGGGCTTCAACCCTATTTAATCACAGTTTTTCAATCAAGGAAGAATCAAAAGTCCTCAAGAAAGTGTTTTCAAGTAAAAAAAAAATCATAAAAACTAACAGAATATTCTAAACAACCCCCCTCCCCCTCCAAAAAAAAAAAAAAAAAAAAAAAAAAAAACAATCTGTATAGATACAAACATATATAATCTCACCAATTTTCCCTTTTTAATTTTCTGTTTTCTTAGTAAAACCCCAATTCAAACCATTTATTAACAGCGTCATCATCTTCATGCAAACCCCGACATCCTTTATCTGCCATAAAATCATCACAAGGTCTGCTTTTTTTTTAATGGACAAATTGCATGAAATAAAAATGTACTTTATTCTTTTTATCAATATAATCAATAGACTTTATCTTTTACCCACAATAATAACATAGATACATTTTTTAGCAAAATAGCAACATATTTGCATAGATTTAAATAACTTAATGATAATAGCAACATGTAACAAATAAAGAGTAAAGTATTTAGCTATATTAATGAAAAATGATAGAATTATGGAATTACCCTTTTATTAATCTTTTTTGTAGTTCTTGTTTGTTTTATATTCTCATGTTTTAACTTCATAAATCTCTGCAAAAAAATTGAGCAACAAATACACAAACTAAAAATATTGGGAATAAGGTAGTACCTCAATTTCTTGTCTCAAACTCTGAATGTCCTCTTCAGTTTTACCATGCTTGAGTATAAATGCTCTTAATTCAACACATTTTCTGAAAAAAATTGAAAGGGGGAAAAGTTAGCAAACGAAAAAATGTAAGGACAAGCGAATGGAAAAACCAAATCATGAGTTCCTATGTTACTTGATTGATTGAGTACAATTTCATCATTCCATATAAACCCTAATAACTTCCAATAAAATCATACAAAAGAAATACGTTGTTAAAAACTAAGTATTTTTACAAACCATTATACTCACGTATCAATTCGTTAAATGAAAAATCTAAGGATGAATTAGACCCCCTTAATGGTGAATTAAGAGTAACAATGATAAAAGTGACAGATATTTTCATAGCCTTTAATTAAACAAAAGGTTAGATGGAAAAAAATAGCAACATACTTTCATTTATTGTTTTATTATAGCATTCTAATTTATTTTTGTCTTATTATAACATTCTACTTTGAAAATTTGACTCAGTTATAGCAATTTTAAATGTGTAAATGGGTGGATTTTTCAAATTGAAAATACAATGCTATAACTTGGTAAATTTTTCAAAGTACAATGTGCTAATATATATATATATATATATATATATATATATATATATATATATATATATATATATATATACTAATAGGGGTGAGCATAATAACCGAAAAACCGAACCAAAACCAAATTAACCAATTTAATCGAACCATAATAATCAAACCATTTTAAAAACCGTTGGCTCGGTTTCTGATTTTTGTTAACCAATAACTAACGGTTCGGTTATGGTTTTATAGGTTAAACGAATCATTATTAACCGAACCGCTAACTTTATATTTTAATATACAAAAATTATAGATTATATATAAAATAATATAGTCAAACTTTTTTAAGACCCATTAAACTTTCAAAAAATATAATTCATTAATCCTCACTTATTAATAGACGAACGAACAACCAAACCATCAAAGGCTGATCATGCACACACACACACAATCTTCCAATCATGTATTGAGTTAGATTATTGATTATTGCTGTAATTCCTAATCGGCTAATTCTACAATTTGTAAACATTATTCACAATTAATTTAATCTTCACACTCATAATCCTAATCGGAGGCTTCTCACACTGATAATCCTAATCAAAGACTGTTTTGACTTTATAGACTTATTCGAAGGATTTTTTGACTTTATAATCAAGAGTTCTAGGTAAGTTAAGTTTTTGGTTATTTTTGAATTTGTGATATATTAAGAATGTACTTTTTTGAATTTTTTAGCTTTTTTTATTTACTGTTTTTGACTTAATCACAGTGAATGTATATGAGTGATTGACTTTTTTTATCTGGATAACACATAATATGAATGTTTGGCTATTTTATTTTATAGTTTTTGATTTAAGCGCATTGAACGTGTATGAATGTTTGACTTTATTTTAATGTTAATATCAATTATCCATATATGAAATTATTAATGTCAATTTTTTTAATGTTTTATATTTTTATTGAATGTTTTTTATTTTGAATGTGACTATCTGTTATCTCACTCTAAGTGTCAAATGTACACATTTCTTCTATTACTATAAGCTAGGTTATAAACATTGGCGTCAAGAACTTTTTTTTATTCTCTTTTCATTTTTTATGCCAATATACTTTCTCCATTTATATTAATTTGAACATTATGATTAACCATATTAACCATTAACCAGCAAAAACCATTAACCATAATCAATATTAACGATACCCAATGGCTACCAAAATACATTAACCAATCATAATGGTTATGGTTAGGTTTTGAACAATAACCGAACCAAACTGCCCCATACACACCCCTATATACTGCTATAATTGAAATGATTTTTCAAAGCATAATGAATTAATCAGAAATAAAAAATTGAAAGTATAAAACTTAAAATAAGAAATGAATGTAGGATGCTATAATTCGATGAATATTGTACAATGCCTTAATAAGAAAAGAGAAGTAAAAGAAAAATGTTGTAAAAGAAAGAAATGAAAGTATGATGCTATAATAAGCAAATAATCGAAAGTGGATATATATATATATATATATATATATATATATATATATATATATATATATACCGAGAGAGAGAGAGAGAGAGAGACAGAGAGACAGAGAGAAGTAAGTTCAAATAAAAACAGTAAATAGTGTGAGAACGTAAAAACACTATGTTTATGTTATTATTTTGTAACGAATGTTGCATATTTGTATTGTTGAAGTAATTCTAATATGAATATTAACGTTTGATTATTCATATATTCATTAGAATGTTATTATTCTATTATAAATTTATGTATGTGTATTTCTGTAGTAAATTCTCATTTTAATTTTAACCTATAACTATTCATTTATTCATTATTGTTGAATAATGACATAAAACTGTGGATACAAAATTCATTACAGAATAATAACATAAAAATAGTGTTTTTACGTTCTCACACTATTTACTGTTTTTATTTGAACTATCATATATATATATATATATATATATATATATATATATATATATATATATATATATATATATACACATAATAGTCGTTTACCCGCACCAAGCGACGGATGCGAATAGTTTTTTCAAAAATTAGTTTATAGTAATTATTAGTTCTTCTATGCAAATAGTCATTTATCGACATGAAGCTGTGGGCGGTGAATAGTTTGTTTCGGCAATTAGTTTCATTTCGGCGGATTAGTTTCAATTCATCGATTTTTTTTTTAAAACATCTAAAAGTAAAAATAACACACGATGTATTGACAAATATCATTAAGATTAGTTTCAATTCAGCAATTCGTTTTTTAGACGAACATGTTTTTCTTGAATTATGTTGTTGTGAGATATTAATCTAACTAAAATCACATGATATAATAATTATAATTTAAATAAAATAATATAATTGTTCTTTTAGCATCGAGTTATAACACTTTATATTTGTTAGCATTTCTGAATAAATATATCTTAAAATAAAATGAGAATACGCTTTTTAATATAATTGTTTTTGTTTGTAAAACGTTTTAAGAAATCCTTATTAATAATTTAATCATATACGAAAATTAAAAGTTATATTGTTTTTGGTTAAAAACGGGTAGCCTAATATTAGGTTTAGTCGTTTTTGTTGTTACTAGAAATGTCGCGCATATATATATATATATATATATATATATATATATATATATATATATATATATATATATATATATATATATATATATATATATATATATATATATATATATATATATATATATATATATATATATAAAGTAAAGAAAGAAATGAGAGTAGAGAGAACTTTTATTTCAATACTTGTGATGAAATCATCAAGTTTCTGGTACATATGGCTCACTATTTACACTATCCAAATAAGATGAAAGATGAGCTATAATATAAATGCACATTATGATGGTGTATTATTACATTCGTAAAACACATTGAAATGGTTGTTACTAATGCTAAATAATGATGGGCAGTTATGGGAGAAATGGAGAATCCAATGGTCATTCACAAACTAATATTTCATAACACTCCCCCTTGAATGACGATTGTATCATGCCTCGTTAAAACCTTAATAGGTAAAACCTCATGGGAAAAACCATTTATTAAGGAAAAAGAGTACATGATTAATAATAGATATTTGGAACAATTGTCTCGTTAAAAACCTTGCTAAGAAAACCCAGTGGGAAAAACATAGCTAAGGAAAAGAGTACAATATGTTTCCAACTCCCCCTGATCATCATATCACGTGATTTCCTTAAAGCGTCGCATTCCAATATTTCGTACCATGTTTTCAAATTTGGATGTAGGGAGCGCTTTAGTGAACAAATCTGCCAAGTTGTTACTTGATTGAATTTTCTGGATGTTGATTTCACGCTCTTTTTGAAGATCATGAGTAAAAAAAACTTTGGTGATATATGTTTGGTTCTGTCTCCTTTAATAAACTCTTCCTTGAATTGGGCTATACAAGCCGCATTATCTTCATATAGTATGGTTGGAACGTCCTTGTTAGAAGTTAAACCACAACTCTCACGGATGTGATGAGTTAAATTTCTTAACCAAATACATTCACGGCTTGCCTCATGAATTGCTATAATCTCTACATGGTTAGAAGAAGAAGCAACTAAATTTTATTTAACCAAACGCCAAGAAATTGCGGTAGCTCCACAAGTGAATAAATAACCTATTTGGGATCGAGCTTTGTGTGGATCAGACAAATATCCAGCATTTGCATAACCACTTAACTCCGCATTTGATGAATTTGAATAATATAAGCCCATATCCATTGTACCTCGAAGATATCGAAGAATGTGTTTGACTCCATTCCAATGTCTTCTTGTTGGGCAAGAACTATATCTTGCTAATAAGTTTACAGCAAAAGATATATCAGGTATCGTATTATTAGCAAGATACATTAGTGCACAAATAACACTAAGATATGGTACTTCAGGACCAAGAAGTTTTTCATGTTTTTCACAAGGCCGAAATTTGTCCTTTTTGGCATCTAAATGCCTTACTACCATCGGGGTACTCAATGGATGTGAGTTATCCATATAAAACCTTTTAAGCACCTTTTCTAGATAAATAGATTGATGTACAAAAACTCCATTTTTGGTGTGCTCAATTTGAAGACCCAAACAAAATTTTGTTTTACCAAGATCTTTCATTTCAAAATTTTCTTTCAAACAAGAAGTGGCATTTTCCAATTCTCCAGGAGTTCCAATTATGTTCAAATCATCTACGTAAACAACAATTATCAAAAATTCTAATCCAGGTCTTTTTATTAATACACATGGGCTTAATGGATCATTTTTATAGCCCTCTTTTAAAAGAAATGTACTTAAACAATTGAACCACATACAGACAGATTGTTTCAATCCATACAAAGATTTATTTAATTTTACCGAATATACTTCACGAGAATTAGGAGTTTGTGCTTCTGGCACCTTAAACCCTTCTGGGATTTTCATATAAATATCATTCTCAAGTGAACCATATAAATAGGCGGTAACTACATCCATCAGACCCATCTCCAATTTTTCATGTGTTGCCAGACTTATTAGATAACAAAATGTAATTGCATCAACCACATGAGAGTATGTTTCTTCATAATCAATTCCGGGCCTTTGGGTAAAACCTTGTGCAACAAGTCTTGCTTTATATCTCACAACTTCATTCTTCTCGTTTCTTTTGTGTACAAATACTCATTTGTGTCCGACTGGTCTTACTCCGTTTGGTGTACGAACTACAAGTCCAAAAACTTTTCGTTGAGTAAGAGATTAAGCTCTTTGTTGATTGCATCTTTCCATTTTGGCCAATCTTTTCTATTTCTACATCCATCTATAGATTTAGGTTCAAGATCCTCATTTTCTTCCATAATCTCGCACGCAACATGATATGAAAAATTATCATCGACGCCTATCTTATTTCGGTTCCATCTTATTCATGTCATGACATGATTTATTGAGATCTCTTCATTTTCATAATTTTCAGGTATCCCGGTTTCTTTTGTTATGTCATTGGCCTCTTCTGGAGCTTCATTAATCTTTTCAAAAGATTTTGTTGTCTCTTTTGGACCATCAATTATATTTGCTCCCTTTCGTTTTTGAGGATTATTATATTTGGAACCGGTTGGTCTTCCACGCTTCAGGCATGCCTTTGATTCATTTGTAGTTGTATTTTTTCCTTCTGGGATATCAACTCTAACTGGAGCATTTACAGTTGGTAAATGAGACTTTGTTACTCTCTTAGGGTCAGTAAATGCATCTGGCAATTGATTTGCAATATTTTATAAATGAATTATCTTTTTCACTTCAAGTTACATTGACTTGAACGAGGATCTAAAATTGAAAGTGATAATTCATTCCAAGAGATTTTATTCTCCAGCTTCTTTATTTCTCCCCCTAATGTTGGAAAAACTAATTCATCAAAATGACAATCGTCAAATCTAGCTATAAATAAATCTCCAGTTGATGGTTCTAAATATTTTACTATGGAGATTCGTATCCAACATAAATTCTCATTCTTCTTTGAGGACACATTTTTGTGCGGTGAAGTGGAGAAATGGGTACATAAATTGCACATCCAAACGTCCTTAGATGGGAAATATTTGGTACATAGTCGCAAACCAGTTGAATAGGGGAGAACTTATGATAACTAGTTGGCATGATGCGTATTAGTGATGCCGCATGTAAAATTGCATGTCCCCATGTCGATGTAGGAAGTTTAGAATGCATTAGTAATGGTCTTGCAATTAATTAAAGGCGTTTGATTAACGACTCAGCTAAACCATTTTGTGTATGAACATATGCAACAGGATGTTCAATAGTTATCCCAATCGATATGCAACATTCATTAAAAGCTTGTGATATAAATTCTCCAGCATTGTCAAGTCGAATTTTCTTAATTGGGTAATCGGGAAAATGTGCCCTTAGGTGGATTATTTGTGCAAGTAATCTTGCGAAAGCGAGATTATGGCTAGATAACAAGCACATGTATGACCATCTAGTTGACGCGTCAATTAAGACCATAAAATATCTAAATGGTCCACATGGTGGATGAATTGTTCCACATATATCCCCTTGAATTCTTTCTAAAAAACTAGGACTTTCATACCCAATTTTATTCAATGATGGACGGGAAATTAACTTTCCTTGAGAACATGCAACACAAGACAATTCATTAGCTTGAAAAATCTTCTGGTTTTTCAAGGAATGACCACTTGAACTTTCAATTATTTTGCGCATCATAATTGATCCGGGATGGCCCAACCGTTCATGCCAAACTTTGTGGATGTTATCATACCTTTTATTTTCAATAACATGAGATTCAATCATTCTAATATTTGTATAATACAATCCGGAGGACAATACGGATAATTTTTCCAAAAGACTTTTCTTACCCGATATCATTTTTGTAATATTGAGATACTCTTTATCACCATCATTAGTTGTTTCAACATGATATCCGTTGGACCGAATATCCTTAAAACTAAATAAATTTCTTGGTGATTTTGATGAAAATAATGCATCGCCAATTGTAATTATTGTCCCTTGTGGTAATATAATATTCGCTCTTCCGGATCCTTCAATCATTTTTGCACTACCCGTTATTGTATTAACATTTGCTTCTCCAATTGATAAGTAAGCAAAATATTTTTTATTATTAAAAATGCTATGTGTTGTTGCACTGTCTGCAAGACATATATCTTCCTCATTTCTTTTGCAAATATCCATATTTCTCTTCAAAATAAAAATATATAATAAAAATAATAAGAAATAAGAAATATTCAACTAAGAGAAATAAAGTCATGTATTATTATTTTGGGAATAATCATCGAGATCTCTTCTCATGAAACGACTATGACATAAAAATCATAAAAGACATTAAACAAAACTACATATTATTCTTGACCATGACAATGACTCTAAACAAACATAATGCAAAAATAAAATGATACTAGAAAACCAACAATTTCATGATATGGCATATCTATCTTCTTTTATAGGAAAAATTGGGTACTTATATCACCATCCATAGCACCGTTTGTCCCTTCCGTGTAGGCAAGATAATCGGTGACATCCAAATGTCTCATTTCTAGTTGATCTTCGAAAAAATAATTTTGAACAACATTTGTTTCCGCATTTTTTCCTTCTTTATATTTTAGAGAAGCTTGATAAAGATCAACAAAATGCTTTGTAGTGCGACATCTACGCGACCAATGACTAGTCATTCCACATCGGTGACAAACATTTTCAACTTTCTTTTTGCCTTGACCACTTTTAACATTAGGATGTGGGTTTTTGTTATTTTCCCACTTCTGGTGGTTACTTATATTATTATTATTATTGGGACGATTATTATGACGGCCTCCACCACGTCCACGACCTCGACCACGACCACGGTTAGACCCACGACCGTTATAATTAGATGATGTCGCATTCACTTCAGGGAATGGACTAGAACGGTTAGACCCACGACCGTTATAATTAGATGATGTCTCATTCACTTCAGGGAATGGACTAGAACCTGTCGGACGTGATTGGTGATTTTTCATTAAGAGCTCATTATTTTGTCCAGGCACAAGAAGACATGAGATTAATTCACAATATTTTTTTAAAAACTTTCTCATGATATTGCTGCTGCAGGAGCATGTTAGTGGCATGAAAAGTAGAGAAGGTTTTCTCTAGCATGTCTTCACCAGTTATAGTCTCACCACATAGTTTTAGTTGGGAAGTAATTTTGAACATGACTGAATTATACTCACTGACGGATTTAAAATCTTGTAGCCGAAGGTGTAACCAATCAAAACAAGCTCTAGGAAGTATCACCGTTTTTTGATGATCATACCTCTCTTTCAGATTATTCCAAAGATCAGCTGGATCTTTGACAGTGAGGTATTCAGCTTTTAATCCTTCATCGAGATGCTGGCGAAGGAAAATCATCGCCTTAGCCTTTTCTTGGCTTGATGCTTCATTTAAAGGATTTACATCCTTTATGGTGTTTCCAAGACCCATGGCATCAAGGTGGATTTCAGCATCAAGGATCCATGATAAATAATTTTTTCCACTTACGTCAAGAGCCATAAACTCAAGTTTGCTAAGGTTTGCCATAGTGAAAGTACTAATCAAAATAAAGAGTTGTATGTTAGAGGATTGTTAGTTAAGAAGTATCATAAAATTACTTGTGAGCATTATACATATGAACTTTGAAAATATATATATATATATATATATATATATATATATATATATATATATATATATATATATACCTGACAATGACAAAAACGATAAGAAGTTGGAACTCTCTGGTAGAGTCTCGTGCTGATAACGTATTATAAAATATGATCAAATAACAAGATAAATTATAAAGTAAAGAAAGAAATGAGAGTAGAGAGAACTTTTATTCCAATACTTGTGATGAAATCATCAAGTTTCTGATACATATGACTCACTATTTATACTATCCAAATAAGATGAAAGATGAGCTATAATATGAATGCACATTATGATGGTGTATTATTACATTCATAAAACACATTGAAATAGGTGTTACTAATGCTAAATAATGATGAGGAGTTTTGGGAGAAATAGAGAATCCAATGGTCATTCACAAACTAATATTTAATAACAATATATATATATATATATATATATATATATATATATAGAGAGAGAGAGAGAGAGAGAGAGAAAGAGAGAAAGAGACACAGAGAGATATGAATTCAATTGAGAAAATAAAAAATGTTGAGAATAGGGAATTATTTTCAGCTACTCATTTATTTTTGTCGCAAAAGCCTCCATGGTACTCGCGGAAATAGAAAATGAATAAATATATTTCCTTAAACTATGTTAATCATTATCTTAATGTATACAAAAACATAGTTTTTTTCGTTTTTTTTAAAGAGCTGTTTTATCGAAAAATGATTTTAAATATATCAAAATTCATAATTTTTTATTTTCTATAAATATTTATCCATATTGATATAGTTTTAAGATAAAATAAAATTTTTATTTTTTTATAGTTTCAGTTATCGTTATTTATAAATGCATAAAAATGAATCATATTTTTAATACAATACATTCGTTATTCACTTATTAATAAAAAGTATGATTATTTTTTTTCAGTTTAAGTATCATTTATATATAAATATAGCATATAATAAAATCTTTACAGTTCACATCAACTCTCGTCACATTTTATATTCACATATAAATAAAATGTGTATTAGTTTTCCCCACAAGTTATATTTATATACGAATAACACATTTATCATAATTTTGTTAAAGTTCATTTGTTATTCATATATAAATAAGTAGTTCTAATTTTCAAAACACTATGACTTTTATAAATATAATATTTATTCATATGTAAATAACAAATGAACTGTAACAAAATTTTGATAAATGTTCTATTCATATATGAATATAACATATGACGATAACTAACACACGTTTTATTCATATATAAATATAACATGTGACAAAAGATGATGTAAAAAATATATTTAGGTAAGAAAATTTATTACATGTTATATTTATATGTGAACGATACTTAAACTGTAAAAACGTTAAACATACGTTTTATTCATAAGTGAATAACGAATGTACTATAATAAAAATCTGATACATTTTTATTCATTTATGAACAAAGAGAGTTGAAACTCAAAAAAAAATTATTTTATCGGAAAACTATATAAATATGGATGTCTATTTATAGAGATTAAAAAATTATGAATTTTGATATATTTAAAATCATTTTTCATAAAAACAACTATCTAAAAATCAAAAAAAAAATGTTTTTATATATATTAAGGTAATAATTTGTATAGTTTAAAGAAACATGTTTGGTTTTAAACACATGTGTATCTGTTATCCATTCCCGCTGGTACAACTAAGTGTTTTGCGGTAAAATAACTGTATGGTTGAGAATGATTCCCCCATTCTCAACTTTTCTTCTCAATTGAATCATCCTCTCTCTCTCTCTCTCTCTCTCTCTCTATATATATATATATATATATATATATATATATATATATATGGGAAAAGTGAGTATATCCTTAAGGGTATATATGATTAGGCACCCAATTATTAAAACTAAGTAGTTTTGAGTTGTTTTAATTATCTGGAAAAAAATTCCTTAAAATATTTACTAGGTTTCCTTATTCTACTGATGACATCGATTTCCTTATTTTGAATCTCCATGATCATCGTTGTGAAGAAATCGTTAAGCATCAATGGATCTTATACAAATCCCAATTCAGCAAAAAATGATATAAAAAAATTGAAATCCAATTTAGGCAAATGATAGCAATTGTAATTGATAGTTAAATCATAGCAATCATAATTGATAGAGAATTCATAGAAATCACAATTGACAGGGATTTCAATAAAATCAATCGGACCTTCTTCAAAAACTACAAATCCCCCGTGTTTTGGTTAAGAGTACTTCCAAGTAATTTTTTGTAAAACTGACATTGATATGATTTTTAAAGATTTGAGAATTTAATATTAGAGATTACTAATATGAAATTTTAATAGTGACATTGTTGTTTTAGAGCTTGACATCATCATTGGTTTTTATTGTGTTTTTTTACGTATAATGTTTCAATTCTATTAAGTAGAAAACAATTTTTGTTGAATCTTTTATTTGGGTTGAAAATGTAACTTTGATGCATTTACCTTTTTCCCCTTTTTATCATTTACTAATCTTATTTAAAACTTCACTTATAGAAGTTGAATATGAAATTGATATTTTTAAAGAAGAAACTGATGCCTATTTTGCCCTTGGCAAAAAAAGGTCCAACCACAATCCTTGAAGGTCAAATATACATGAGGACACTCTTTTATGCTCACTTTTAATGCTCTATGTATAACCAATGATAGAAATATCAAACAACTCCTAAATGCTAAATGCAGTTTTTTTATAAAATTCTGAAATGGCAGGTTTTTTTCTTTTAATTTTGAAATTGAATTTCCATATGGCAGTGTACTTTCGGACCATTACACACAATGTGCATGTGTAATTTCATCAAGTAAAGGTATCATATATATATATATATATATATATATATATATATATATATATATAAGTTTGTATTAAAATTTCATTAATCTATAAAATTTTGTATGTCCAAATCTCTAGCAAAGAAACCCAAATCAAGATTTAGAACCAAAAGATGACGTGTTAAAACATGGTAAACTGCAATCTGTAATGTTTTGGTTACTGTTGGGTTAATCTACACTTAATTTTAATGGTTTTTCCCCTTGTTGGATGATTTTGCCCCTATACAAAAAAATCGAATTCAACCTTGGTGTTGTTGTTGATCAGGTTTTTTGTGATGGGAAAACACTCTTCCTATAATCCTAAAATAAATAAATCATGTTTGAGTTCATGATTCACATTAAAGGAAAACAAGAAACAAGCATCTTTCTCATTATTCTTACCTAGAGTACAAGAAACAAAAGGGAGTAAGAGTTTGGAAACTATGTTATATTAAATTTAATAATTTAAAGATGTAATTTTTCAACATACAATTCGACTTCATTGAACAATCTCTCATTGAGAGAAAATAAACAGTGAAGACTAACATATAAAGAGAAAATAATGGTTGGAGAATTGGACAACTCCACAATAAAGGGGCAAAGATGACCAATTTTTTAAAGTAGGCTATCATTTTGGGAATTCCAACAAATGGGTACAAACTAAAAGGATAAAGAACTTAAAATAATCATTATTTTTCTTATAAGAAAAACAATACAACAAAAAAAAAATCAAGATTTACATACAACTAAAAAGTGAATTATAGTTCAAGAATGCCAAATTTCCCTGATCATGCTTCAGAACCGATTCGATGACAAATTCCTAACAATCGAAAAAAAAGTCTATGTGGCCATTTCTCATGCTTCAAATGAATTTGCATCAAGACATTTCACCATTTCTAGCATGAATCATGCATCACCTCAACATTTTGAAGAAAATAAAGTATATGATCCACTTATTTATGCAGCTTCGTTATCAGAATTTGCTGAAACTGAACATGCTATATCAGAATTTGTTGTGACTTTCATCAAACACCTGGTGGACAGTTCTTTTGCCAAATCACTTCCTCTCTAAAACTCTAATTAATGGAGAAACGATTCTGGTTCCTACAAAAACACTCTTGTATAAATCAAACCCAAAAATCATACCTACTAATTTCAATGCCTCTTATTGAATTTCGATTTCTTTTAAATTTAGGAACTTCATTAGAACATGAACAAGTCCATCGATTTCCATTGCGATTTTTACATACCTTTCATCTTCTTGAATTGGATGTAGATGAAGAAAGGTTATTTGGGTTGGTTAGATACATTTGGACTTCATTTCTGCTAATAGACCTTCGATTTCTTCAATTTGGTTTGATTTGTTGTATGTGTTCATGATTGTGGTGTAAATGATTGCATTTGAAGCAATTCCCTTTTTTCTCAATTTCTAATTGGATCTTCTTCTTTCTTTAAAACTTTTACTTCTTCAATCTGGTTCTATGTTTTGGTTTTCCATCGTCTCAAACAAATACAATCCGGTGCATCAATGTTGTTGAAGCTGTGAAATCATAGAGTTAAAAACACAAAAAATAGGATGATAATAAAGGATATATTTTGTCATATCTTTTATTTTTATTCATTTGTTTAAGCTTCCTAGTTTATTCCACTTTTCTAGCTAGGTTCTCTTTTAAATGATCCGCCTGTATTCGTTCTCAATTCAATGAAACAGAAACTGGTTTGGCTTATAGAATTTTTCATGGTATCAGAGCAGGTTATTTGCATCCGATAACTAGATCATCACGCCACCATGAGCGGAGAAAATAGCGATGGAGGAAAGAAACAGGAAGGCGAAGCCATTGACACCAATTCGCCATTGTACATTCACCCATCTGACTATCCTAAGCAGATGCAAGTGAATGACATATTGAACGACAACAACTACAATGAATGGAAGCAAGAGATGATTAACTTTCTCTTGGCGAAAAACAAGATGGGCTTCATCGACGGGAGCGTCAAGAAACCGGAAACGAACTCACCCATGCACATGGCCTGGATCCGTGCGGATGCCATGGTCAAGGGCTGGCTAACAACGGCTATGGAAAAGGAGATACGCACGAGCGTGAGATATGCTAACACCTCGTCAGAAATCTGGAGAGATCTTGAAGAAAGGTTTGAGAAAGAAGGAGGACCAAGGGCATACGAATTGAAGCAACTATTAAACACAACCCGACACGGAGGTATGTCTGTTTCAAATTATTATACCAAATTGAGATCTGTTTGGGATGAACTCCAAGTTGTTTTGCCTACACCTCGATGTAAATGTGATGGGTGCACCTGTTCAATTGGAAAGCAATTAAATGAAGTAAAAGAGAAAGAAAGAACCTATGAATTTTTAATGGGACTCGATGATGAATTCTCTGTCATTCGAACCCAAATCTTGGCCACAAAACCAGCACCGTCTCTTGGTGCGACTTATCATTTGGTAGCCGAAAACGAGCAGCAAAGGGCAATTACGGGCTGATCAAAAAGGTCGGGGTCGGAAGCCGTTGCCTTTCAAGCCAACTATGGTGCTGAAAAAACGCAACGATAGTCACAAACCAAGCAAAATAATCTGATGTTGTCTAAGACAAACACCAGGGCCACAAGAGCTGATAAAGAAAAAAAAAAAGAAAAATGCATTTTTTTTGTCAAAGGGAAGGACAAGTGAAGGAAGGATGTTTTAAACTGAATGGTTATCCCGAATGGTGGCCTGGAACGAAGAACAAAGAGAAACCGAAGGCTGCGATGGCTGCCAGCCCTGTTCCCGGTCTGACAGATGAGAAGTACCACATGTTTGTTACCCACTTCAAGGACAACGGAGATATGGCAGAAAATACGTCTCAGCCAAGAGCGAATATGGCTGGTAAGGTTAACAATTATGATAGTTGGGTGGTCGATTCGGGTGCCACCGAACACATGACCTATAAAAGAGATTTTCTTAAAAACGAGACCCACAACCCAAAGGGTACACCCGTTGTTGTTCCCAATGGTGACAGGGTACCTGTTGTAGGTGAAGGAGATCATGATCTTGCTGGAGGGATTAGAATTCGAGGAGTTCTACGTGTGCCAATTTTCAATTATAATCTAATTTCGGTTGGCAGATTAACCAATGAGCTTAACTGTGCTGTTACTTTCTTTCCTGGTTTCTTTGTTATGCAGGAATTGGGGACGAAGCGCTTGATTGGAGCAGGTAATCGCATTGAAGGACTGTATCGCATGGGGGAAATGAAGACAAATAAAGCTCTCTTGACAACCTTCGAGACTTGGCACAAGAGACTTGGACATCCTTCACCCAAGAAAGTTTCTCGTTTAGATTTTATTCCTTCTCATAAGAACATTTTAAATTGTGATGCTTGTTTAAAGGCGAAACACACTAGGCTACCCTTTCCTACTAGTGAAATAAAAACAATCTCTTGTTTTGATATGATACATTGTGACATACGGGGGTGATATAAGACTCCCTCAACTAACAAGGCATTTTATTTTTTTAACTATTGTTGACGACTATAGTAGGGCAGTTTGGACCTTTTTACTAAAACATAAGAGTGAGGCAAGCACCTGCCTTATGGATTTCTGTAAGATGGTCAAAACTCAATTTGAAAGGCAAATCAAGCGTGTTATATGTGACAATGGTGGCGAGTTCGTATCTAATGCCATGCATGATTTTTACGCCGAAGAACATATCGTTTTAAAAACCTCTTGCCCCCATACCCTGTAGCAAAATGGGGTGGTCGAACGCAAGCACCACCACCTTCTTGAGACCGCATGGGCCTTAAGGTTCCAAGCTAACCTACCTAAGAGTTTTTGGGGTGAGTGTATTTTGACCGCCACGTACGTGATAAATCGAATGCCCTCAAAAGACTTACATGGAACCACTCCTTATGAACTTATATTTAATGAAAGGCCTTCCTATGAACACATGAGAGTTTTTGGTTGTTTGACTTATCATCGTAGCATGGAAACAGGGGGTGATAAATTTGAACCACGTGGAAGACCCGGAATATTTTTCGGATACCCATAAGGTACCAAAGGTTATAAAATCTTCGATCTAGAGAATAAGAAGATCATTGTTTCAAGAGACGTCCGATTTATTGAAGATCAATTTCCCATGCACACCCTCAAACAAAACAATAACTCAAAACTTGATGATTTATTCCAACTAGAAAAAGATATTGATTTGGTGCAACCCACTCCTCACACCAATCAACCCACAAGTGACAACAATGAGGCCCAAGTCTCCTTGCCAGAATCGCCTAGTCAAACCCGACCAGCTCACGTCCCAAGTCCACATTTCGCTGTGCATCAGGACCACATGCCAAGCCCACATTCCACTGAGCAACAGGTACACACACCGAGCCCAGACAGCTCCCCTAATCGTTCGTAGCCACCAAATGTAGTCCGGCCCACTCGCACGTGCGTCCAGCCCATCCATTATCAGGACTACAAAATCAATTTGCCCCCATCGATCAATCGTGCGCATCCCACTGCCGGTCACGCTGCTTCTACGGTACATCCCCTATCCAATTTCATCTCATATAATAATTTTTCTTGTTCTCACAAGGCTCTTTTAGCTGCTATTGTTACCCATAATGTGCCCAAAAGTTTTAAACAAGCAGCTCAAAATCCGGAATGGCGTGATGCAATCATGCAATGAAAAAGGAAGTTCAAGCGTTAGAAGCAAATAACACCTGGGAACTTGTTACCTTACCGGAAGGAAAGCGTGCCATCGACTCCACGTGGATCTATAAAATAACATTCAAACCCGACGTATCCATAGAAAGACACAAGGCTCGTCTTGTGGCAAAGGGCTACACACAAATGGAGGGCGTCGACTTCCATGATACCTTCGCCCCTATGGCCAAATTGGTCACTGTTCAGATTCTTTTAACTTTAGCCATAAAAAACAACTGGATCATTCACCAACTGGATGTGAACAATGCGTTCTTGCATGGTGATCTCAAGGAAGATGTTTACATGAAACTACCCTAAGGGTTCGGTAAGGAAGGCGACAATCGGGTGTGCAAGCTAAAAAAATTCTTGTATGGCTTGAAACAAGCTAGTCGAAACTGGTATTACAAATTTACGGCCGCTCTACGAGATATGGACTTCAAACCTTCGCATGCAGATCACTCCTTATTTGTTTACAAAACCAAGACCAGCTTTGTTGCGGCTCTCATTTATGTCGACGGCGTCATTATTGTTGGTAATGACACAACAAAGATTAAGAGCACTAAATCCGACCTTGATGCTCGGTTTAGCATCAAATATCATGGTAGCCTATCATATTTCTTGGGCATCGAGGTATCACGTACCAAAGAAGGTTTAGTTTTGAGCCAAAGAAGTGCACCTTGGATATTTTGGAAGATGCAGGCATGCTTGGCTGCAAACCTTGCAAGTTTCCTATGGAACAGAACCTTAAACTTGATAAAGGAGATAAGGAAGAACGTCTTGACCCTAACACATATCGTCGTCTTGTAGGTCGTTTACTCTACCTTCAAGCGACACGTCCAGACATCACTTACTCAATAAATGTTCTGAGTCAGTTTGTTTCAGACCCCAGAACTAATCATTGGCATGCAGCGATGTGTGTCTTGCGATACCTCAAAACGAGCTTGGGTCAAGGTATTCTTCTACCCCGACAAGGGTCACTAGATTTGGTGGCTTATAGTGATTCCGATTGGCTTGGTTGCCCCTACTCTCAACGTTCTAGGACAGGTTATTTGTTGCTTTTGGGTGGTGCACCTATTTCATGGAAGTCAAAGAAGTAGTCAGTTGTGTCCCAGTCCTCGTCTGAGGTAGAATATCGGGCAATGGCCACCACTGTGAGTGAAAATTATGGGTTCGTTGGTTACTATCGAAACTTGGCATAAATGTTTGAGAAGCCACTCCACTCTTTTGTGACAATCAGTCTGCCAAACACATTGCTCACACCCCTAACTTTCACGAAAGAACTAAACACGTGGAGATGGATTGCTTCTTTGTTCGTGAATTATTAGAGACCAAAGAAATAGCTCCAACTTGGCTCCACACTCATCATTAGCTCGCAGATCTTCTCACCAAGCCACTGGGTTCAGACAGGCTACACTCTCTTCTTGTCAAGATGAACATTTGGAATCTTCATGCTCATCTTGAGGGGGAGTAAAGGATATATTATGTCATATCTTCTATTTTTATTCCTTTGTTTGAGTTTCCTAGTTTATTCCACTTTTCTAGCTAGGTTCTCTTTTAAATGATCCGTCTGTATTCTTTCTCAATTCAATGAAATAGAAACTGGTTTGGCTTATAGAATTTTTCAGATAATAAAAACCTTGAATGGAAATGAAGATAAATATTTGTGAATTCATCAAATGATAGATGCGATAATGTAAAGAAGGACGGTTAACTTAAAACGACGTACTATAATTAGATCGGGTACCTAATCTTCTATACCCTCAAGGGTATATTCACTTTTCCCTATATATATATATATATATATATATATATATATATATATATATATATATATATATATATATATATATATATATATAGGTTCAGGTTCATCTGAGACTATGCTAATTTTGTAAGACCGTGAGACGAAATTTAAAAATAATCCCATCAACATCTGAGACTATGCTAATTTTGTAAGACCACGAGTCACAATCTAATCCCATCAACATCTCTAACAGCATTGGATCGACGACGAAGATTCCTATTCTTTACACCCAGGATTACGAAGTCTGGGCACATCACTTTGAAGATTACGTCATCGGATCGGAAGACAATGGATACCTTATTTGGGAAGCAATCGTTTCTGGACCATTTGCTCATTCAGGATCATCAAAAATCATAAAAACACAGAAAGAGTATAATGATCTGTTAAAGGACGTAAACGATGTTGCTCAAGACGAAAAGGAAAAGTTTCAATGCAACATTAAAGCATTGAGACTGATTCGATTCGCTCTGCAATCAGATACATTCAGGCTAGTGAGTTCATGCAGCACCGCTAAAGAAATATGGGATAGGCTGCGAGAGCTATACTCCACTGATGAGGATCTGGAGCATTCTATTCAGACCTTGCTTTTGTCTGAGTTTGGTGAATTTAAGCAGAATTCTGATGAAACTGTTACTCAGACATTCGATCGCTTCAATCATCTTCTTAGCAAGATGATCAAACACGATATAGAAAGGAAGCTGATTGAACAAAAAGTAACATTTTTGAATGGCCTTAGATCCGAGTGGAAAGCGGTTGTGTCCACTGTTAAAGCTCATGAGCAATTTAAATCTTATTCGTTGGCAAAGCTGGTGGGGATTTTGAAATCCCAAGAAAAGATTGTTTTGCAAGAGAAAAATGTGGTCTCTAGTTTAGGGTCCTTGGCCCTCCTGTCCAAAAGCAAAAGTGTGGTAGAAGATGAAGATCTCAACTTAGAAGACTATGATCTTACTTCTGAAGACTATGCAATGATGGTGTCGAATCCAAAGAGGTTCATTAAGAAAAGGTTCCCTACCAATAAGAACCGAAATTGGCAAGGAAGCTATAGTTCTGAAAAGGTTAGGGAGGAACCGAAGACAGATGAACCAAAGAAAGAGGCGAAAGTTGAAGGTGATTCTGGTGTGAACTGCTACTACTGTGGAGGAAAGAACCACTATGACAAAGACTGTGTCCTAAAGAAAATGGCAGAGAAGGATGAGGAAAAGGATGAAGAGGCCGTGTTGATGAAAAAGCTGGAAGAGATCAAGAGAAAGAAAGCTGCTACTAACCCTTCGATGAATGATTTAATTGTGCAGGGTTCGGCAGCGGATGATGAGTTCGGTGGCGTGCAGGTCTGGTCAACCGACTCAGAGGATGATGAGGTCAGGAAGCCATCTCATGGAAAGGCATAAGTTGCAAGAGGTGAAGAAAGCGGTGGGAAGTGTTTGATAGTGACAGATGTATCTCAAATGAGGGGATACAATACAGATGGTGGAAATGAAGACACCAAGGAGCGAGAGGACCTATGCTTCACAGCAAAACCTCTCAGTGTGCAGATCAATGAGCTTGATGAATTGATCAAGAAGGTACAATCCGTTTTTGTTTCATTCAAAGTCCCACAAAATTCGTATGAAAAAGAATTAAAAAGCTTAAATTCAAGAATCTCAAATCTAGATAGTAGTTTAACTCAAACACGGGTCACCAATTCTAACCTAACTGACCAAATAAGCAGGGTGTCATCCAAGAGTAAGGAACGGAGGATGTGGATAGAGCTGAAGGAGTTGAAGCTGATTAAATCCAAAGACGAAAACATTTATTTACAAAGAGACACTTTAAAACTTCTGGAACAGAGAAATGTTTTTTGTTTAATTGCTAAACGTCTTTATGCTAACATCACTCAACTTCATCTTAACTGTGAAATAGGGCAGAAGATTCATCGCATGATTCTGCCCTTCCTTGAGTTTAAGGAGGATGAAATCGATGCTGAAGCATACAATTGTGAAAGTGTAGTTTCGTCTGATGATGTGAATCCGACTTATATGTATGGTCTGGACAAAATCGAATCTTTTATATAGTCCAAAGACCATAAGGACATGCTGAAAAACCTTTTGGATGAAAACGATAAACTGAAACTAAGGACCGAAACCATACAGAAGTTTGACTCATTGAATGCCAACTTGAGCTCAGAAAATAAAATTGATGTTGAAAACGCATCTGAGCTCAATGAGGATGATGATATGAGTGAAATTTCTGTAGAGGATGAAGTCGATTGTTCTGAGTTTGTCAAGAGCGAACCCGAAAACCACAAAAATCTTATTTCTGAAAATTCTGTGGAGTTTGCTCGTTTGTCCCAAAATAAGTCCCCGATTCTTGAAGAAAAAGCTGTTGTGTATCAAAAGGTAAGAACAACACCAAATCAGGTGTATAAGGTCACAGGAGTAACCGAACATCAGACAGCCGAACTCACCGCCATAGTAAACGAAGATAAAGCAGATGGATGTGATGAATTTTTCTGGTCTGCTCCTATAGATAATGCTGACGAAACCGTTGGTCTGTCAGAGCGGACGTCATGGAAAACCAAAGGCAGATATGTGCCAGAGCCACTAAACAAGCCTGACAACTTCGATGTGCCAAGTACTAGTGGTACAAAAGAAGTTCCTGTAGAAAAAGTCACTCCTTCAAGCGAAACATCATCAGTTCAAAGTGAACCGGGTGACAGGAAGCAAAAGCAAAAAGCCAACATCCACAAGCAGCCGAAGCAAGTGAAGGATCAAAAACAGCAAAGAAATCTGAGATACAAAAAGAATCCCTCAGAACGAAAATAGTTTTGGCGATCTCAAAACGCCCATTTCTCTTATCATGACAAAAATTCAAAGTCAAAGAAAAGTGTTGTCAGACCGCAAGAAAACAACCGAAGGGAAAGGTTCGGTTCAGAGAACATCAGCTACCGAAAGCATAGGTTCGGTTCCGAGAGCAAAAGCTACCAAGGTTCTAGGTTCGGTCCCACTAATGACCAAAAACAAAAGGGTCACTTAGAACCTCAAGTCAAGAAAACTTCTCAATCTAAATTCTCTCATTCTAATTCTTCTCAACCCCATTCTAAATCCAATTCTGTTCAAACTCAAAATCCAAAATCTTCAACAGATTTGAAAGGAAAATCGAAGGTTTCCTCAGTCAAGAATGATCAAAAGCATTCCAAGGCCCAAACGCCTGAACCTGAATCCAAACCGACTGTAACAAATCCCAACAAAATTAAAGTTTTCACTATTAAGAAGAAAGACGAAACAACTTTAATAAAAAGAACATATCTTGTTGACATTTCTCTTACTATTCCTGTTCCTGTGAAAGGCTCACGTGGACCCAAGAATCTTTGGGTTCCTAAATCTGCTTGATTTTTGCAGGTTATCAGTGATGAGCAGTTCGGCGAAGAATGGTATATTGACAGCGGCTGCTGACGTCACATGACAGGAAGGAAGGAAGAGCTGAGGGAATTTCGATCTCTTACAAACGGCGGGAATGTCAAGTTCGGGAACAACTCATATGGCACGATTAAAGGTTATGGGATGATAACAAATGGAGACTTCACGATTAGAAAGGTTGCATACGTTGAAGGACTACAGCATAACCTCATCAGTGTATCTCAACTTGTTGGAGGTACCGGTCTTAAAGTTTCGTTTGATGATGAGGGTTCGGAAATAATAGAGAAGAAAACAAAAAAAGTAATTCTCAAACGGAGCGCAAAGGTGAAATGTTTCCTCTCAATCTCAAACCCATCAAAGGAAATCCAGCTATCTGTCTATTATCCAAAGCACATTCTGACGAAAGCTGGTTGTGGCACCGAAGGCTCTCTCATCTCAACTTCAAGGATATCAACAAACTTGTCACTGGAGGTCATGTTCGGGGTCTTCCATTGCTCAAGTTTGATTGAGAACATTTGTGTGCTGCGTGCGAAATGGGGAAGCAGAGTCGTCAAATTCACCCATCCATCATAAACACTAAATTCGTTGAACCACTTGAGTTAATTCACATTGACTTGTGTGGTCCATCTTCTATTGAAAGCATTGGCGGTAGCAAGTATATTCTTGTTATTTTTGATGACTTTTCACGTTTTACATGGGTGTTCTTTCTGAAGCACAAATCTGAGGCAACTCTCAAGCTAAAGATGTTTATTAAGCAGGTTGAAGTGCAACTGAGGAAAGTCTTTCGCAATATCAGAAGCGACAATGGGCTGGAGTTCAAGAATAAAGAATTTGAAGACTTTTTAGCAGAAAAAGGAACCGGTCACAACTTCTCAGCCCCCTACACCCCTCAACAAAATGGGATTGTCGAAAGACGAAATCGAACTTTGTGTGAAACGGCCTGAACCATGCTAAGTTTCGCTTCTCTACCTCTATATTTCTGGGCTGATGCTATTGCTGCAGCTTGTTTTACGCAGAACATGTCCTATCTCAATAAGCGTTTCACTCTTACTCCTTATGAGATCATCAACAACAAGAAGCCAAACGTCAAATTCTTCCATGTATTCGGCTTATGATGCTTTATCTTCAATTCTAAAGAACATCATAAAAAGTTCGATGTTAAAGCCGATGAAGGGATTTTTCTGGGATACTCTCTTACTTCAATAGCATACCGGGTTTTAAACAAGCGTTCGAGGAAGATTGAAGAAACATATTATGTGACTTTCGACGACTGCTACGTCAAGAAGCTGAAGGCCACGGAAGAAACAGTTGGAGAAATTTTCTCTCAAACAGGCCAAGTCACAGCCTCGATTGAAAATTTGTTTGAGCAGTTTGTGGAGTTATTCGATGAACCAGAGAAGGCTACTCTCTCAGAAGCCAATGCAGCAGACAACAAAGTTGACCATCTGAAGCAAATCGTCGATGACGCTGTCAAACGACTGGGTGAAGGAGAATCAGTTCCAAATGAACCTTCTTAGCACGGTGCTTCAGTTGAGGGGGAGAATCCATCTTCCTCAAAACTGTCGAGTTCACAAGTTGAGGGGGAGAACTCTTCTCCAGCTGCACCCAAAAGCTCTACTGCACCCGAAGGTACTGTAGCTCCCGAAAGCTCAAATGCACCCGAAACTCCTGTAGCACCGGAAAGTCAAGACACACCTGAAAGCTCATCAGTCGAGGGGGAGAATGCCGATATGTTTTATGACGATGACAGTCAATCTGAATTAGAAGAGATGGTAAATGCTGAATTGGATCCATCCTATGATCCAAATTACCCTCCTCTTGTCAAACGGACTAGAGATCATCCTGTTTCACAGGTTGTGGGTAATGTCTCTGAAAAGGTCTTGACCCGATCTCAACTGAAGGCAAAACAAACTTCTTTATTCTCAAAAGTAGAGTTCTGCATGTTTAACTCTTTCGTCTCAAAAGTTGAACCTAAGACAGTAAACACTGCTCTTGATCACTCTGATTGGGTTCAAGCTATGCAAGACGAACTTAATGAGTTCGAAAGAAATAAGGTTTGGCGACTCATTCCAACTCCTAAAGATGCCTCGGTTGTTGGTCTCAAATGGGTCTTCAGAAATAAAATGGACAAGGAAGGCAATGTAATAAGAAACAAAGCTCGTCTAGTGGTGAAAGGATACTGCCAGGAGGAAGGAATCGATTATGAGGAAACTTTTGCTCCTGTAGCTAGGCTGGAATCTATTCGAATATTTCTTGCATATGCTGCACACAAGAACTTTGAGGTCTACCAAATGGACGTGAAGTGCGCATTTCTAAATGGAGAAATTGAAGAAACGGTGTACGTGGAGCAACCTCCGGGGTTCGTAAATGAAAAGTACCCAAATCACTGCTATATTCTGGACAAAGCAGTTTATGGGCTGAAACAAGCACCTAGGGCCTGGTATGAAACACTAACCAAGTTTTTAAAGATGTCCAAATTCAAACAAGGTTCGGTTGACCCAACCTTCTTTCGTAAGAAGGAAGGTAAACACCTTATGATTGTTCAAATCTATGTCGATGATATCATCTTTGGCTCAACGAATCCTAGCTTAACAGCTGAATTCAGAAAGCTGATGGAGACTAAATTCGAAATGAGCTCAATGGGTCCATATAACTTTTTCCTTGGTTTAAATATTAGACAGGGACCCGAAGGCATCTTTATTAACCAGGAAGCCTACAACAAGACTCTCCTTGCCAAATTCGGCATGATGGGAGACTCAAAGGTTAAAGTTCCAATGGCGTTCGGCACCAAGCTCACTCCATCCTTGGATAAACCAGCAGTCGATATTACGCTATATCGCCAGATGATCGGTTCTTTAATGTACCTTACTGCTAGCAGACCTGATATAATGTTTTCTGTTTGTTACTGTGCTAGATTTCAGGCGAATCCTCGTGAACCTCATATGCTTGCAGTGAAGAACATACTCCGGTATCTAAAACGAACTACCTCTCTCGGCTTATGGTATCCATCAAACTCAGGTTTCTTCGTTCAATCCTACTCAGATGCAGACCTTAGAGGTTGTGGACTAGACAGGAAAAGCACCACCGAAGGCTGCCAATTCCTTGACGGGAAGTTGGTTAGCTGGCAATCAAAGAAACAGACTTGTGTATCTCTGTCTACAGCTGAAGTAGAATACATCGCAGCTGCCTCCTGTACATCTCAAGTGATTTGGATCCAAAGCCAACTCAGGGACTATGGACTCAATATGAAAACGATCCAACTATATTGCGACTCTGAGAGTGCAATTATGATCTGTCATAACCCAGTGCAACACTCCAAGACCAAGCACATAGCACTAAGGTATCACTTCATTAAGGATCATGTGGAAGATGGTAACGTCAAAATTCATTTTGTTCGAACCACTGATCAACTGGCTGACATCTTCACCAAAGCTCTTCCTGAAGCTTCTTTCAACAAAATTCTACAAGGGCTAGGAATGATGGAATTGGAGTCAGTACCAAAAATTACCTCTCAATATCACAAGTAAGAAGCGAAATAGACCGAACGTTCGGGTTCGGGTCTCTTGTATGCCGAAATGGACCGAACGCTCGGGTTCGGGTCTTGCTTTGGTGTACTGAAATAGACCGAACGCTCGGGTTCGGTTGTATCATCTGATCTTCGCTTATCACTCAAAGGTAGTTTCCTTGGTTGTAAATCTTTTGTATTATTTTTCCAAATTCATTTATCTTATTGTCAAAGTTTTTTTCTTTTTCAATCTTATTTTTTTTGGCAACCAAAATAGACCGAACGTTCGGGTTCGGTTTCAAAATTTTTCTCACCCGAAATAGACCGAACGCTCGGGTTCGGTTCCAAAATTTTCTCAACCGAAATAGACCGAACGCTCGGGTTCGGTTCCAACATTTCTTTGAATTCATTTTTTTTATTTATTTCGATCAAAAATTCCAAAAATATTTTTTTCTTTCGTAAATTCAAAAACTCCAAAAATATTTTTTATTTTTTTAATTTTGGCTTTTATCTTTTTGTATGTCTTTTTGTGGGTAAATTATTTCACTAGCTAAGTGTCCCTAGAAGCATGTTGTTGTATGTGTCCAAAGCCTCATCTAATTCTGAATAAAAGCCTTACTGACTTGGTACAAACAAACCTTGTCTTCCCAATTAGGCTCTCACATTTATTCTAATCATGAGCTACCTAACTCTCTTCTCACATGAGATAAGAGTTTTCTGCTTAGTCCCTATTTTTCATAGCAGAGGTACTTTGGGTTTCTTTACACCATCTACATTACTATTCTCCATCTCATTCGCTTCACAAACGTAACCCTTGAGACTCTCAGACATTACCACTGAGGTTTATGGTTACACAATTTTTGTGTTCATGATCTTAACTTCGTGTCACTACGTGCTAAGTGAAACCCACAATTCAATACCTACTATGCATTGACGGTGAACAATTAACTTGCTCTAGCTTTCACTAATGAATTGACGGACTTATCCATGGGGGTACCACATGAAATCTCTATTTTTCTTTTGAGTGATTCCTATGAAATTGTTAAATCCAATAACATTTCTTCCCTTGGGATCCAGTTTTAATTTTTTTTTTTTGAGATTTCACATATCTTAGTTTACCTTGCTACTTAAATTATCTCCAACCTACTTGTTCAACAGACTACACTGGTCTCACAAGTACTTCATTTGATTTCTATCTTATATCAAGATCATGAATTATGAATTGAAGCGAAAGCCACCCACATAAGCCTAATTAAAAGAAGCCTTTCAACACTTCTTAATAAGTGTCTGATCGTTATTCAACGGGAACCCACACAAACACTTTAAAGTCTCTCTTGAATTTGAAGGAAGAGATTCGTGCCCGGGATCAATTATTTTGTGTCTTTATTGACATCACATAATCCCTCAAACGTGTTGCTTTATTTCTTTTTCTTTTACACACTTAGCACGAAAATCTTTTAGATTTTTCAAAATTCTGGTTTCATTAATTCCAAGGCATTTTAATTGGATTGGTTGTTATAAAAAGGTTGTGGTTAATATTGATCCACGTGGGGATTTCACTTTAAAGATGCCGTTAAACTCTAAAGGAATAAGATGACGACATGATGACTCAGGCGGGAGTCCAATCGATTTGATTTCAAACGGTGCATGAAGGATAAGCGTGTGAATAGGAACCGTTTCATCTCCAAACAGCGCCTGATGGGAAGGCGTGTGATTAGGGACTGACACTCTCTCTCCTGCGTGATCATCGGCAACCCAACTGTCACGCATCAGTCGCCTCCGAAAAACCCTTCATTTTTCAATCGAAGATTTGGGAAAGATTCTTCTCTCTCCTCTACCCACAGTATAAAAGGCAATGTAAACCATCGTTTACCTCTTTACTGCACCTATATTTCCAGACAGCAAGAAATTCCTCCAAACTCTACTGTTCATCATCTTTCCCACCTTCATCTCAATAATGGCGGATTCTTCATCAGTTCACGCGACCTCTCACATCTTGCATATTCGTCCTTAGCAGAGTTTGATCATTGATCTTACTCCTCAGGCATATGACGCTTTCATGTTTCTCATCATTGAATGCCTGAAGTTCTCGCCAATCGCTCCTGCTCTTACCAGGGCTGAAGTTGTTCCAATGGAGTTCCTGCCACAGATTTTTGCCACGGCTCACTACGACAAGGTCGTCGACAGGATTTTCTTCGATGTCTTCGAGCACAAGGCTTCGATTTCCAAGCAAAGGTTTTGTACACTATTAGGGTTTAAACCTGATTCTTCGAGGGTTAATCCTGAAACCATTCCGATGGGTCATCTGTTCAACATGTTCTACAACATGGGGTACACTGAGGTGCTCACCACGGTCACGAAATTCAAGAAATCGTGCCTGCCCCCTCAGTGGAATGGGATGTTCACTGTGCTTTTCAAGGGCTTATCTGAAAGAAGTCCTGGATCCAATGGGGCAAGTCGTCTGTTCCTATCAATCATGTACAGGATCTAAAATGACATCTCAGTCCTTGTGCTTTTCATCCTATGGCAACAACTCATTCAGAGTCTCTCTTCCACCTCTCGACACTCAGAGATTTCTTATGCCAGGTTCTGGACTATTGTCACGAAATGGGTGATGGACAAGTACCACGTCCCCATTGTCGCTGGCGCTCCAATGTCTTCGATTGGTACTTTCCATACCACGAAGATCATTGTGTCGGATGCATCAAAATTTCCCTTCAACGGGTCTATCCCTGAAACGATGTATGCTGATGTTCCTGCTGACAGTCGGATTATTAGAACGTACAAGGAGTTCAAACGTTCTGGTCCGAGAGACCTTACTCCAGAGATGCTCAAGTCGATTCATGACGCTGACAAGCCTGCTCCTAGAGGAAAGAAGGTTGATAAGGGAAAACAGGTGGCAAAGGGAGCAAAAGGTCCATCTCCCAAGAAAAGGAAAACCACTAAGGCTGCTCAATCTCCACCACAGAAGAGGAGAAAAACCCAACCGAGGCGAAAACTGATTATCGCTTCATCCTCAAGCGAATCTGAGGAAGAGAGTTCTGCTTCTGAAGGCTCTCCTCGTGGTAATACTCCACCAAGATCTCCAACCCCTGAAGTTCACTTCTCTACTTCTCCTATCTCCTCTCCACCAGTTACCATTCCTATTTCTATTCCCCCAATTACCTCCACCACTCAAATACCACCTACCTCCATCCCAGTACCACCACCTATATTTACCGAAGCAACCACCACCACCACTGCAGATGTTAGAACCAACGTATCTAATACGGGGGTTCATACTGACGCACCAAAATCCACCTCAGCACCCGAACCCACACCAACAACCGAACACACCACCCAACCCGAAACTACTACTACTACCGAGCCTCCAGCTTCACCACCACCATCTTCTCCTGCTCATGCATCAGAGGATGAAGAACCACTCCTTGGCGGGGAGGACATGACCTTTGACTCGGTCTATTACAGTACGTTTCAAGTTCATAGTGACAATGATGACGATGCTCCTGTCACAAAGAGGCATCTCAAGGAGCTACATGACAAAATCGATTCGCTCATCGCCTCATCTTCCACATCTCAGTCCTCCATTTCTGAAGCTGCCATTCAGAAAATTGTTGAGGCTTTCTCCAAAGCTCATCAAGTTTCTATCGATTCCGCCACTACAGCCATAGACGCCTCAACCAAAGCATGTGAGGCAGCGACCGAAAAAGTCGATAAACTATTCATTGATGCTTCTTCCTTGTTAAAATCTTTACAGGAAACCGCTGAAGCCACCTCAACAAAGTTGGAACCCATTGTCAACCAGCTGGCTAACTCAGTCGCATCAGAGCTGAAGTCGTTCGCTTCACTTCGACAAACCATTTCTGACGACAACTCAGCTTTCAGAACAACCATTGAGGAGCGTCTCTCTAAGCTTCAAGAAGACTTAGCTGCTGAGAACTCTCTCATGAATGCTCTCGCAAGGAAGACTACCGCTCTGAAGGTCAAGAGTACTCAACTCTCCAACTCTCAACAACAGATTGAGTCTCTTCGATCTAAAAGAGAGGTTGTTAAATCGTGTGATTCGGATGTCCACTCTGCAATCTCAAACATCCTTGAAGCACATGACCCCATCCTTAATTATTCTGTGAGGCGTGACCTTGCAGAGAAGCTCGCTCCTGCCCTTTCTCTACTCAGCAAAATTGAGGGGCTACTTGATTTCGTGTCCATTCCGAAACAAGGGGGAGAAAAAATGAATATGTCTCAACCGCCTCCTACTTCAACAGCAACCGAACCTCCTCCAGTAGGCCAAGCCTCCGGTTCCGGTGTAAAAGACAAGGGCAAGAATATTGCTGAGGAGAGCGATGAATATGATAAGGAGACAATTGTCGACCTTTTGAAGCGACAGGGTCGAGATAAAGAGGCTGACATCAGTGCTCGTGTGGCTAGAGAGGCTGAAAAAGCCGAAAGAAGACAGAAAGAAGCCCACGACCTTCTCGAGAGCAGGAAAACTCTTTTTCCTCCTTGGACTCTTGAGAAGCTGATTAAAGAAGCCATCGAAACACCAAGTATCTTGTGGCTAGAACCTGTAATCTCTTTAGATCGTTCTAACACTGTCGACTCTCAGTTCGATATGCCACTAACCTGAAAGGCATTTGTTTTTCATGCCTTTGCCAACATTGCAGAGTTCCCTCATCCTCATCCACAAGTTGATCGGGACTTAGTAGAATTTTATCTGAGGGCAGCTCAACCCCAATACCAAACTTGGAGCGCTCAGAAAATTGTCAATGTTCGGGTCCTAAAGCCGTTCAGGGAAGGTAACTTCACCAACGTTCGGTTCAAGGTACTACGGGGATCTGCCAAGACCGAACATGCCATCTCACTTGCAGATCTTCCCAACCTTAATCCCCATGACTGGATTATCTTGCACAACATTCTTCTTACAAACGAAGCAGAATATGGCCCGATTATCGACCACTTTAAGAGGATGCTTGTTTGCTATGTCATGGAAGAAGCCTACCATATCTCATGTTGGCTCTGCCAGTGATCTCAACATGATGCAGATGGGGAAGATTGACCCAAAGAGAAACTCCGTCATGTTTACCAGGAACGAAGGGCAGAAATGTCTTTTCGCCTTGGCAGACAAACATCTCTACGCCACTGCCTGTTTGGAACACATTTTGGGGATCATCCATCGATGCAAGCAGAACACAGCGGATGATGTCAAGTACTTTGATGATATGATTCAATGGTACATTCGCTTCAGACAGACTATCCTTGCGCTTATCACACGTCTGTTTGATACAACAAAGAAGGTTCCCGCTGCTGGCCTAAGCAAGAAGAAAAAGTAGTCTCGCTCCAAATTGACGCAAAGGGAGAGATTGTTGGGTCGTATTTTGTGTTGCGTCTATTGGGCTCGTTAGCTAGTCTAATATATATCTCCGGTATGGGCCTATCCATCCGTGAGTTTTGTAGGGTTTATTATAAATAGATGCTTGCATGCATCCTAGAACGAGATGATTAGTATTGATTAGAAAAGTATTGTTCAGCAATATCATCGTTCTTATTTTGTAACCCTAGAATCCTCTACAGTGGAAGTTCTTAGTCGAGCTCTGCTGAGGATCGAGTAATCTAATCATTCGACACATTTTGATTCATACTTCTGTTTTGTTTACTGTTTTACGTTCATCACTTACCTGTTACAAAGATCTAATCGATCAAAGAGTTAATTCATAACTCATCATTTTTAAAATACGTGACGTATAGAATATTACACTGTAAATATTCTAATGTGATTTTTATAATGTTGTAATTTTCTATTAGATTTGTCAGATATGTAAAATATTCTAATATTCTATTAGAATATTGTAATAGATTAAATATGTAAAAAAAAACAGTATTTTTTTTTTATTTTTTTTATTTTATGTCTTTTAATTTTTTTGGAAAATATAAATGACGAAATTAATATTTTAAAAAAATAAAAAATTTTCAATTATTTTGCATTTTAAAAATATTTTTTTATCTACAAAATGGGGACATTTTATGGTCATTATTATTTAATTAGATGGTTATGATAATTAATGATTTTCTATTTAATTAAAAAGAAAAAAAGTATATATATATATATATATATATATATATATATATATATATATATATATATATATATATATAGTTTAGCTGAATTTAGGAAAAGGGGATACAGTTCGTAACTTCCGCCAGTGAATCCGTCTTCCCAATCGATACACAGCTTCAATTTTCTACAGAAGATATTATCCGATTTCAACTTTGAATGCAATTTAAATAATGTTGTTTCGATAATCGAGTATAAAAATCGTCGGTTGTTCAACATAGCACAGTATGAGGAATCTTCAATCAAACTCAAAAATGAAGGGATACAAGTTCAACAACACCATTGAAGAAGCCATCAACCTTGATGATGAATATTTCGTGAACATTCATTAAGGTATTGCTCATTGATGTTCAAGTACTAATTTAAGCTTAGGCATTTGTTTTGTTTTAGGGTTTTGTTGATGATGACGACTGTTAGCTTTGTGTGTTTCAAGTTAATTTCTTTTTAATACTCATATTATATTCATACTGGAATTAAGAATGTAGGTGTGGTTGTATCAGGGAATCTAAATAGAATAATGTCTAGTTTTTTAAGGGTTTTATATAAGGGATAGTAGTTAGTCTGTTTTTAAACAATTTTGTTTGTAATATGTTGCAGGAGATTCTAGTGTGACGATGCTTAATACGGAACAGATGACAAAAAATAGGTGAAATGCCATATTGAAAAGGTACTTCTTTTCTAAGTTTTAATGTATTAGTTTTGTATGGATAACGTGGTGTTTATTTTTTTATGTGTCAAATATTCTATGATTAGCCACATGTATTCAACATCGAATACATTATGTTGTTTGTTTTTTTATGGGTCGAATATTCTATGTTTAACCACATGTATTCAATATTGAATACATTATGTAAACACTAGGTGAATGTCCGCGCGTTGCGCATAAACACCTATATTGTTGAAATCTTTACAAATATATGTTTTTTTTAAATATAACAATAACGTTTTTAAATTTGATATAGTAATTCGTATACTAAATTGATATAATATATTGATTATTTTGAATTATATGATAATACATACATCTATTATAATTGTATAATCTCAACCGTTTGAATGACTTCTACCCGCGAGTTACTCATGAATAAAATTAAATATAATATACGGCTTAATGTTATTTATAGTTTTTGTTATTGTTAATTAATTTTTTTAAATTTATTTTCTTAACATTTTAATTTCTATCATTATAATTATTTAAAATATCAGACATTGTTTTTTGATTTTAAAGGTAACAACACAATCATTTATATAGAGTTATTTTTAACTATTGTTAATGTAAGTTATTTTAAGCTACTTATTTGAAAACTTTTAACGATTATACAAATATATTTAGGAAATATTTTAGTTCAATTGATATTATAATTTAATTTTTGCATTTAGCACTACAATTTATCACTTTTAACTATTCACAAAATATTTATTGGGTTTTTTAAGTGGAACTGAAATTTATATTTAAGTTGACACTGTAATGTTATATTTAAATTAACAATTTAAGTATTTTGTCTAAACTGTTCCAAAGTTGTAGCTTTAAATTGATAATGGTTTACATACAACAACATATTAAATCTAATAAATTAAGTATAATATGTTAAAAGTTAAAGACATAACTTTATAAGTAGAAATAAAGATATTATTTTAATCTTGAAATTTAGTTTATTTATGATTACACTTTAAGTTTGAAATCTATTTAACCTTATTAACCAAATTATAATCATTATTAAAAAGACACTACAATTTATCACTTTTAACTATTTACAAAATATTATTTGGGTTGTTTAAGTTAAACTAAAATTTATATTTAAGTTGGTCCCATAATGTTATATTTAAGTTTATAATTTAAATATTTTATACAAATTGTTCAAAAGTTTTAGCTTTAAAATTATAATGGTTTACATCCAACAATATATTAAAACTAATAAATTAAGTTTAATATGTAAAAAATCAAAAAAAAAAACATAACTTTATAAGGAGAAGTAAATATACTCTTTTAATATTGAAATTTAGTTTATGTATGATTACACTTTAGGTTTGATATTTATTTAATCCTATTAACCAACTTATAATCATTATTAGAAAGAAACTGAAAAGTCATGGGAGTTTCAAATGAATGTGGTGAAAGGAATGAGTTTCAAATGAATGTGGTGAAAGGAAAAATGCATGAGAGTTTCAAATGAATGTGGTGAAAGAAAAAATGTTTCCTTTATAATATAACTAGGCGAATGCCCGCGCGTTGCACAGAAACATCTATATAGTTGAAATCTTTACAAATATATGTTTTTCTGAATATAACAATAATGTCATTAAATTTGATATAATAATTCGTATACTAAGTTGATATAGTATATTGATTATCTCTAAATATTATTAAAAGATAAGCTTTATGACATCATCTAAAACAATCTGGATCGTTGATTGTGTTTTCTTTATAGGTTTTACACCCTTAGATCAATTTGCTTACGTCACATTGATCAAACAAGAAGTCAACCCGTTATATTAGGAAATTAAATGTAGGAATTGAATGAAAATGATACTTGAATTCTTTCCAAACTTACAACTACAAAATTGGTTCCTTGTTAATGTAAACCTTAAATTTAGGCTCTATTTCCATTCAAAATTGCTTTCCAAATTATATTATATGTTGAAATCTCGGAAACTATTAATTTCAAATTTCAAAAGTTTCGGATATTTTTATGAACCAATACACTTTCAAGCATGATATCTTTTATTTTAAGTTTAAATGAGATTTCAATTGATTACCTGCTAATTTTCATCATATTGACTTGTATATATATTTCAAACTTTTTTAATAATCGATTTACACAAACATTATGTCATAATTCCCACGTAGAAAACAAAATCTCTATATCTTATTAAAAGAGAAACCTCATTACATCATCTAAAACAATCTGGATCGTTGATTGTGCTTTCTTTATAGGTTTTACACCCTTAGATCAACTTGCTTACGTCACCTTGGTCAACCAAGAAGTCAATCCGTTATATTAGGAAATCAAATGTAGGAATTGAATGAAAATGATACTTGAATTCTTTCCAAACTTACAAGTACAAAATTGGTTCCTTGTTAATGTAAACCTTAAATTTAGGCTCTATTTCCATTCAAAATTGCTTTCCAAATACATTATATGTTGAAATCTCGGAAACTATTAATTTCAAATTTCAAAAGTTTCGGATATTTTTATGAACCAATACACTTTTCAAGCATGATATCTTCTATTTTAAGTTTAAATGAGATTTCAATTGATTACCTGCTAATTTTCATCATATTGACTTGTATATATATTTCAAACCTTTTTAATAATCGATTTACACAAACATTATGTCATAATTCCCACGTAGAAAACAAATGCAAAAAAACTTCAACCTTCCCATCAGTCTGATTAGTCAAATAAATGTATGTATTTCTTCCTTAAATCATTTTAATCTGTAAGTTTGATATTGTTTTCGAAATTATATGTTTTTACTCATTCGTATGGTTCTTTGTTGAATACTTATAATTTGGATGTATAATGTTGTTTTTGAAAAAAAAAATTTGATGTTGTGTTCGGTTCTTGGTTCCATCTTTTTAATCGGTAACTATGATCATATTTTCGAAAACAGTAAACTCAATGTTAAAATTGGATGTTATATATAATGAAATTATGATGTTACATGTATGTGTATACCTTTGTAAAAATCAATAGACAAGACAAGAGATTACATGACATAATATAATAGACGGGTTGTACAAAAGACATGAACGCCCTCATTAGAAAGTTTTTTTATGTCTCCGGTAGTAACAAAATAAGAATAAAAAAACTAATAGTTAGGCTGTTAACTTAGGCAACCATTAAAGTTTTATGAAACAGTGAAACAAGGTCCAAAAACTACAACCTGATTCTTTTAGGGACCAAAACCAAAAAAATCAACTAAACACAGGGACCAAATATGTAAATCACTAAAAAATGAAAAAAGTTTTGTTTATACTGATCCCCCCCCCCCCCGGTTTTGAGGTCATGGTAGTAGATTGAGTTTCATCACTTCTGCCCCTAATTTGCTCTTTGCTTTATAGTAAGGAATGTTCTTTACTACCACTGAATCATTTCTTGCACGTTCAGGATCCATTGATATAATCTCTGTTGTATTTCAAATTCAATAACAAAATGTAATTAATTAAATTCTCATTGAAGTTAATAAATTATAAATTTATCTCACTTCCTGCCCATCCAAGTTTTCTCATTGCTGTAGCATCACGAAGTTCATCATATCGCATATTTTTCTAAATAAGAAACACTAATATCAACAAAAGAAGCTATTTAATTTCGTAATAAAGTTGAATTAAAAAATAAGTAAATAAATAAATAAGAAATAGAAGAACCTTGTATTACCACCATATTTTATGTTTGACCTCATCACCATATTTAAATCCTCCCATAATTTGAGGCATTGTGATTAACCAAAATGCAACAATGCTTGGATCTTTCATGCTATCAATAATATGCTGAAACACAAAAGTAGATGTTTTGAAGTGAGATAATTGTTACAAAAGGAAAAGGGGTAGAATCGTAATTGGCATTTACCTCATAAGGGTTTTTTGTTTTTTTCCTTATGTTGTAAGCTTTGCATGGAGGCTCGATAATTTTGCAAAGTAAATAAAACTAAATGGGTGTTTCTTTTTTCCTTCATTAAACTCTATAGTGAATGACTATATGAATAAAGTGTTCTATACATAAAGATTGTAGATAAAGATGGAAAATAAAACGAAATGGATTATGAGAAATCACAAAAAAATAAAACCAAACCTAGGAACCAACATCGAACAAAAACCCTACTTTCTTTACTTCAAAAAAAATCAACATACCTGCACATACTCAAAACCGTAGAAAGAATTTCACAAAAAAAAAAATATTTCATAAACAAAGGAGCCTGAAAAAAAAAGATGGTGGTAAATCGAAGAAAGCATATCAAAATCAACAAACAAAACGAAGATATAAACATAAATGATGGACGTGATAAATGAATTTTGTCATATTATCCCTAAAATAAAAAAGAAGTCATCAATGAATCTTAACATTGTCGATGATAGTGACAATAACTTAGATTAAGCAAAAAAATATATGATATTAGAGATGAAGTGGAGGGAGATGATTAGCTTCGTTGCAGATTTATTGGTTATAGTTTCTTTATATTTAATATTGTGGGGGATTTTATGTGGTTCATTTTGAAGGAACATAAATAAGTTGCTATTTTTTGAAATAAACAGTTATATTTCGCAATATAGCCATAAAATAACAATGTATTTTGAAAGTACATTGTTAAATGTTGGATTATACTTGTGTAGACCCATTTTCATGCATGGTTGGCTATATATAGTTGTTTTCCGTGTCACAAGTAAAAAATGTTTAAAGGTACTTATATGTGACAAATAAGGTCATTGAACTAATAAAACAGAAAATGTTGTCTATAAATAGGTCATTTAACGCTATATATATTTACCTATTTTAGTGTAATTTCTACACATTTCAATAATACCAATAACCCTAATTTTTTATAATTATTTTGTAATATCTATATAAATTTGCATTTTATTTATGTCTTCCCTGCTTTTAACGCGGGTCATAATCTAGTTTTGAATTATATGATAATATATACATCTATTAAAACTGCATAATCTCAATCTTTTGAATGACCTCTAACTGGAGGTTACTTATGAATAAAATTAAATATAATATATGGTTTAATATTATTTATATTTGTTGTTATTGTTAATTTATTTTTAAAATTTATTTGCTTAACGTTTTAATTTCTATCAGTGTGATTATTTAAAGCATCAACATTTTTTTTTTGATTTTTAAAGGTAACAATAAAATCATTTATTAAGAGTTATTTTTAACTATTGTTATTGTAAGCTATTTTAAGCTACTTATTTCAAAACTTTTAACGGTTATAAAAATATCTTTATGAAATATTTTAGTGAATTGATATTACAATTTAGTTTTGCATTTAACACTACAACTTATCACTTTTCACTATTCACAAAATATTCTTTGGGTTTTTTTTTAAGTGTAACTGAAATTTATATTGAAATTGACCTTGTAATGTTATATTTAAATTAACTATTTAAGTATTTTGTCTATACAGTTCAAAAGTTGTAGCTTTAAACTGATAATGGTTTACATATAACAACATATTAAATCTAATAAATTAAGTATAATATGTTAAAAGTTAAAGACATAACTTTATACATAGAAGAAAAAATATTATTTTAATATTGAAATTTAGTTTATTTTTTATTACACTTTAGATTTGATACTTATTTATCCTTATTAACCAATTTATAATCATTATTAGAAAGACATTAAGATTTATCATTTTTAACTATTTACAAAATATTCTTTGATTAAGTTTTATATTTAAGTTGATCCTGTAAGGTTATATTTAAATTAACAATTTATGTTTTTTATACAAATTGATCAAAAGTTGTAGCTTTAAAATGATAATGGTTTGCATACAACATATAAGACCTAATAAATTAAGTATAATATGTTAAAAGTTAAAAACAAACTTTATAAGTAGAAGAAAATATATTTTTTTAATATTGAAATTTATTTTATATATGATTACACTTTAGGTTTGATATTTATTTAACCTTATTAACCAACTTATAATAATTATTAAAAAGAAATTGAAAAGTCATGGGAGTTTCAAATGAATGTGGTGAAAGGAAAAAATGCATGGGAGTTTCAAATGAATGTGGTTCAAGAAAAAATACAAGCTTTACAAGTATATAATGATATGAATCAATGCATAATATATATCAGTACGTATATATTCTGCACTGAATGTTGCTATGACTAAAAATTATGTGTTTATTACATTTGTCTAAAATTAATAAATTACTATGCATAAGTTTTATTTGTGGTGTGTTGAGATTTTATTTTCACTAGTATGTTTTGTGGTAATGTGTATTATTTCATAAATTAGTTTAAGGTTTGATTTAGTATTCAATACAGAATACCTTATGTATGCAATGCTTCAATACAGAATACATTATTGTATAAAAAAATTTATTATGCATTTTGTATCTGTTATATGATCATTTAATATGAGTTTAATATTTTATATGTGTTTGGTAATGTGGTGGTGTTTGTTTTTTTTCTGTGTCGAATATTCTATGATTAGTCATGTGTATTCAATATTGAATACATTATGTTGTTTGTTTTTTTATGTGTTCAGTATTTGTGATTAGCCACATGTATTCACTAATGAATACACTATGTAAGAATTCAATACAAATATCAGTATGTATATATTATGCACTGAATGTTGATATGACTAACATTACATGTTTATTACATTTATCTAAAATTAGTAAATTACTATGTAGAAGTTTTATGCGTGGTCGACGGAGATTTTATTCTCACTAGTATGTTTTGTGGTAATGTGTATTATTTCAAAATATTAGTTTATGGGTTGATTTAGTATTCAATACAAAATACCTTATGTATGCAATGCTTCAATACATAATACATTATCATCATTATCATACATACTTATAAAGCTAACAATTTTTCTTGAATCTCATGCATTTGAAACCCCCATAAAAATTTGCCAACACCACATGCATTTGAAACCCCCACATCCTTTCACCTTCAAAGTAATTAATCACACATAATCTCATTCCAAGAAAATCACACACTCTATAAGTTCAACACCTCATGTATTTCAAACCCCCACACCCTTTCACCTTCATTATATATGTGGTTGTATTAGTACATTTTTCTTACAAAAAGTCGTCATTTGGTTGAAGATATTATGATTCAAAAGTTTTCATATAGTTGAAGCATTCACGATCCAAATATGACGATTTGAAGAAATGAGTTATGTCGCATCGATGGTAATTGTAATATGATTTTTTCTTTCAAGCAAAACAAATGAAGCTTTTTCTATTCTTTCTTTATATTCGATTTCTCATTTGACCTTTATATATGATTTGTATGTATTACTCAATCTTGAATGTGACTCTCCAAACATCAATGTTTTGCTTGGAATATCTTTCTCATTCTTATATTTCAAGAAAAACATTTTGATTGCAGGTTAGTGAAGAATTATCATCAAGTTTCTATGGTTGAATGGTGTTCAATAAAGAAAGAATATTCAGAAAACGGATATAGGTTTTTTTTGTTTGAGCAAAGTAGAGGAATGTTAGTTTTTTCTTTTGATTTAAATGTATATTTATGTAACATTTTATTTATATATTCAACCACCCAATGTTCTTATTTATTTGATTGTAGTTTTTCTGTTTTGATTATGTTTATTTTCTATTATTTTTTGTTGGGTTATCCTACACAACATATTTACAAGACAATATTTAAAAGACAACATAATTTTTAACATTTGTTATGTAATTATGATGACTTATCATGATATGTTATTCATATGAAATTAATTTATCCATATTACTACGACAAGAATTACATATGACATTTACAAAAATATATATTATATGTGATTTGTTTAACATATATATGCACCTATGTATGTTATAAATTTAAAATTAAATATCTTTGTGTTTAATAACTGAAGGGATTAAAATGATGCGTCAAAATCAATTATTTAGACGAATATAATAATAATAATAATAATAATAAATACACATTTCCATGTACTGTATTCATTTGAAACTCACACTACAACTCAAGAGTTTTCTAATTTATGTATATTTATTAGTTACAACTCAAGAGTTTTTAGTTTATGATTATTAATTAGTAATCGCTAATAACTTTTTATTTTCCTTTCTTTTATAAGGTTGTAAAGTTTTGCTCATTAAAAACATTAATGTATTTGAAGAGATTTCGGATTTAAATATGAAAAGTTAATATAAATGTTATAATAACTGTTTTAATGTTTTTATGTTATTAAAAGTTGTAGTGTTTATTTTTCATTATTCGTTGTGTGTGTATATATATATATATATATATATATATATATATATATATATATATATATATATATATAATAGATGTTTTTGTATTTTTATGTTACTAAAAGTTGTAGTTCATATTTTTTATTATTCATTTGAAACTCACACTACAACCCAAGAGTTTTTAACTTATGATTATTAATTAGTAATCACTAATAACTTTTTATTTTCCTTTCTTTTATAAGGTTGTAAAGTTTTGCTCATTAAAAACATTAATGTATTTGACGAGATTTGTGATTTAAATATGAAAAGTTAATATAAATGTTATAATAAATGTTTTAGTGTTGTTATTAAAAGTTGAAGTGTTCATTTTTAAATATTTTTTATTATTCGTTGTATATATATCTTTTTTAATACAATGTTATAATAGATGTTTTTGTATTTTTATGTTACTAAAATTGGTAGTTCATATTTTTGTTCATACATTTTGTTAACCGTTATATATAGATTATCATATGTTTGATATATAATTTACACAATTTTAAACGATTTATAAAATTATCAAATAATTGTATATATGACAATGACTTAAAACTTAAAACTATAATTATCACACTATATTATAAAGGAAACATTTTTTCTTTCACAACATTCATTTGAAACTCCCAACATTTCATATTTCCATACAATATACTTAATTTATTAACTTAAATATGCTTTTAGTTGTAAACATTATCATAAATGGAAGAATTTGTGACTTATCAACATGATATACTTAATTTGTTAACTTCAATGTATAGTTAAATAAATAACCTACATTAATATATCAAATAAGCTTAAAAATTTAGTGTAAAATTTAAAACCTAAAGTAAAATATCAAATAATGTTTAAAAAAATCAATATATATATATATATATATATATATATATATATATATATATATATATATATTTAACATAGTTAAAAGGAAAACATTAAATATAATAATAATAAAAGAACCTAAATTGATGAATCGAATTAACTAAAAGGTGTCTGAAAACAATATTCTAACAATATATTTTTAATATGCGTCGTGCAACGCACGGGAATTCGTCTAGTATACTTATAAAGGTAGCATTTTTCCTTTCACCACATTCATTTGAAACTCCCATGACTTTTCAATTTCTTTCTAATAATGATTATAAGTTGGTTAATAAGGTTAAATAAATATAGAACCTAAAGTGTAATCATATATAAACTAAATTTCAATATTAAAAGAATATATTTTCTACTACTTATAAAGTTATGTTCTTAACCTTTAACATATTATACTTAATTTATTTGGTATAATATGTTGTTGTGTGTAAACCATTATCATTTTAAAGCTACAATGTGACAACCCGAAATTTCTATTCTGTACAACCCTTCACTTCAATAGAAGTCAGAACAGTTTCTGCAAACTTTCAAGCTTTTTGGAATAAGTTTGAGTATGTTAGGATTAACACTTTAGAAGATATCAGGAGAGAGGATGCTCTAGGGTTTATTGTGCAAAAATAGTACCCCAAAGCTTCAAGAGTTGGAGTTTACGGCCTAAACAATGGAGTTTACGGCCATAAACCCTAAAAGGGTGTATATATTTGACACTTAGTCATTATTTACACTTTTTCAACATTTCAAGATCCAAAATCCAATTCTCTCTCAAGTAGCTTCGACTTTTGCTCCTAGATCTTCAACTAGTAAGTGTTTCTAACCCTTTTAAGTTGGTATATCACTTAATCTAGTGTTTTAACACACTTCTGTCCGTAAAAATGTTCCAAAAGGTTAGATCTTCAAGTTTCACCAAGAACACACACTAGTGTTCTTGGCCTTTTGGTACCAACTCAAGCCTCTATCTAGTAAGTACTCCTACCCTAGTGTATTGTAAAGCTTGTTACACTTTCATACATCAAGAAAACACCATTGAAACCCAAGATCAAAGGTGTTTACGGTCCAAGAACACCTTGGACCGTAAACCCTAATTTAGGGGCCAAAGTTGTTGGATTAGTGTTTAAGTCCATAACTATTTTTGGTATGTACTTGACCCGATGGTGCATGGTCCTTTTGGGTTGCCTTCACCAAAGCAACTTGATAGGATGAATTACGGAGAGAGGTGATTAATTATGATTTATTAATATATTATGAGAATAATATAATTAAAGGAGAAATCATATTATTTAATTAATATTAGTCAATAAATAATAAGAATTGATTTTATGGCTAAAAGACATTAATTAAATAAAGGGGACTAGAACTGTCAATTGTGTGATAGTTAAATATTAGGCTAATGGACTCCATAGAGGATGCAGTGGACGAATTCTATGGGGAAACCCATTAGAAATCGTCCAAGGCCTCTAAGGACGGAGTCCATGAGTTGCTTAAGTCCTAAGCAGTCAAATTAGGGTTTCCTTGTTAGATAACCCAGATAGCCTCACTATTTAAGGATCCCTAGAGCACCAAAAACGTGGTGAAGAGTTTCCTTAGGGTTTCCACACGTTTTTGGGTGCCTCCTCTCTTATCATTCTTCATCCTCTTGCTCTTGGTGTTTGTGAGCCATTAAAGGAGTGACACTTATGACTCTAAGCTTTCTAAAGCCATTACAAAGGAGGATTTGAGATTGTTATTGCTACATAACAATCAAGGTAAGATCTAAACCCTAATCTTATGTTAATATGATTAATTGTATGCTAGATCTAGGGTTTATAGCTTTGGATATTCAATTACATGTTCATTAGACAAACTAGATCCAAAAGCTATTAGGGTTTGCATGTACACCATAGGAATGATGTTTTGCTCATAACCCATCAAAAGTGACCCTAGTCCCTTCACAAGCTTTGGAAACTAGTCTAGACTCATTCCTTGATATGTTTAGGACTTGAAAACATCAAAATACCATAATCCATAAGGGTTTACGGTAGTAAACCCAAAAGGAAATGGTCTTAGGGTCATAAACTCCTCAAAGGAGGGAAATGGTGCCCTAATCTCTTCCAAAGGCTTAACCATCAAGTAGAAATGCTTCTAAAGGACTTGTAGAGCTTCAAAAACAACAAATGGTCAAAAGAACATGAGTTTAAGGCCGTAAAATCATGTGTTTACGACCGTAAACCCACGGGGTTATGGTCACAAAACCGTAAACTCCAAGGGAGTTTACCCTTGAACCCCAAACACAATAGCAAGGTCCTACATCACTTAGATGCAACCCTTATGACTTGTAGCACTTATATAATGTGTTTTACATGTCTTAGGATGTCTTAACTTTGTCAATTAGTAGTTTAAAGACTAATTGGATACATATATGTGTTATTATATGTTAACTAGGATCATTGAGTGTGTACAAGTCTTCACTTGACACCTAGCATCCTACCTTATCCGTTCATCCAAACCACCAACTATAGGTGAGTTCATACCCCTTAATTAACCTTTTAAATGTTTTGTAAATGTTTATAAATGCTTTATGGGGGGATACAAGTTGAATCATGTTTAGTTATTATATCAGTCACATGTGATTAATAACTAGCATGCATATGAATTTGCTATACATTAACTATTTTACCAGACAGATTCCTTCAAATGACTTTCTTAAACGTTTTTATATGTTTAAAACTCTTTATTAAACTATCTTACATACTGTATGTTTCCTTTTAAACTCTTTTACAGCTGAGTTTCAAACAAAGGTCTTCCTTATACTTAAACTGTCTTATCAAACAAAATACTTTCAAATCGTTTTACAAACTGACATCAAGTCGTCGTTTCTTAGTATTAAACTTTTCAAAGGTTTTACAAAACTTCTTTTATGTTTTTATATTATCAAATGCATGCCCATATATGTATAGTTATATAAGTACTGTTTAAAGGACTTAGGAAGGCTAGTTCACTTTATTTCCTTTTCCTCGTTGGGATGTGGCTTTAGGGTATCGGTTAGTCGTCCGAATGTCGTCTAAATATTAGTTATATACCATGTATACATATATAGACATAAAAGTTTACACAGTCAGTTTAGTACCTTTGGGTAGCAAAGGCATACTTTCGGTTATACACGTACATTATTAGTAACTATTATAGGTATAGTTATGAGATACTACTTACCATTCCAAGTACAAGGAATCACACAAGAGTCAATTCATTCATGAGTCTATGCTATTACATTACATGTTACATGAATACGTTTACATAGATACGTTTACATAGATACCCTTACATGGATACCCTTACATGGATACTCTTACATGGATACTCTTACATGGATACTTTTACATGGATACTCTTACATGGATACTTTTACGTAGATATTATATGATGAGATACTATTACGTATTATATGTATAGATACTATTATATATAATTCTCCTTCTTATTTTATTTTGTGATACATTCACATAATTGATGAGATAGACTGGACTTAATATCCTAGTACCAAAGGATACTTTAAGGGACTAACCATTCCTACACCCAGCTGTTAGCCACAGAGGTAAATGCACACCTACGGATGTCTACGGTTGATACCATTATAGGTATACTTTAAGGGACTAACTATTCCTACACCCAGCTGTTAGCTACAGAGGTAAATGTACATCAACGGATGTCTACAGTTAATGCTATTAGTTATCCTAGTACAAAAGGATAATACTTAAGTTATTTACATTATTACCTTTATCTTGTGACACATTCACATAACCGATGAGGTAAATTATGTTTGAGTATCCTAGTACCAAAGGATACAATTTCGTATATTAATAATAATAGTCGTACAGTTGGGTCTTGGTAGAAGGCTACTTTCAAAACAGTCGGGTCTTGGTAGAATGCTACTTTCAAAACATTCGGGTCTTGGTAGAAGGATACTTTCAAAACATTCGGGTCTTGGCAGAAGGCTACTTTCAAAACATTCGGGTCTTGGTAGAAGGCTACTTCTAAAACAGTCAAGTCTTGGTAGAAGACTACTTTTTATACTAGTAGAAATCATAGGAAATTTCTAGGGTTCTCAAACGTTATTCGACTACTTACAAACATTTTCATACTTATACAAACATTTCTCCAAATGTTTACAAGTCTTTAGTTTCCAGTTTTACAAATCAAAGACACATTAATACTTATGAATTCACCAGCTTTTTGGCTGATATTCACTTTCAAAATAACTTGTATTCTCTGGTCACATATAGACAGGTACGACGACCAGTTTATGTGAAGACGGAGCAGTCGAGACTCGTCTTTTATTTTGAACATTCGTTATGTTGTTTATTATATGAAAGAATACACTTGTAATCAAAATTATACTATTAATGAAATGGATGATGTTGTTTCTTGTTTACTACTTTGCATTTTTGTGATACTTGACATGACGTCCTCCGCCCCAAAACGTTTCCGTCGTTCCTAGTTTTTGGGTGTGACAGATTGGTATCAGAGCGTTGTTTATAGTGAATTGAGTATATCAACCCATAAAAGATATACAGAATATAAATACATTGGGATTAAAATACTCTGACCAAGAGTTTATACTTTAAATAATAAAATATTTAATTAAGTATACGTGCCTGCATTCATACTAAAATCGGTGTCACTAGGACAATACAAAAGAATTACGATCGTTGGGGAACACAAGTGGACTTAGAGACATATAGTCAAAACTGGAAGATATAGCCTGATCAACTATATTATCCGAGGGTTGACTAGCATGTGCCTAAGTGTAGTTGTGAGGTTGCAACAAGTCTAAAATCTTACCAACAATACCACAATGAGAACAATAGAACATAAACCTAAAATACTACAGGAGTATTTTGTGTTACTATAACCTACTTATGTGCTAGATTCTCATATCCCTTTTCTCGCGTAGATAATATGGTTAGATTCCATCCCTACGACAACTTGTACTTACCTAATCAAGGTAATGAAGGCGGTTTTGAAGCTGATCCAGGAAATGACCACCCAATCCCTGAGGATGGTCACCAGGATGAAGGCTTAGGAGAGGGTTCCGACCCCGAGCCTGAAGTAGAGAATCTACCCCCGATGGCTCTTGTTCCAAATCCTAACCCTCGTCTGGCTTTTCAAGGCCCGACGCCCCTGTGAGTGGAAAGCTTGGAAACATTGAGCCAAGGACAGGATCAGCCCATGTCATTCAATGGAGACCGAAGCTTTTATGACCAGAGCGATGGGGGCTCAGTAGACAGAGTCTTGCGAATCCTGGTCTGCAGAGTGGCCTGAAATGAGATTCAAGGCAGGACAGCCCTACATCAGATCACAGAAGTTGTCCCCAATGCGAGAATGCATACCCTCTGCACCATTCGTTTGGAAGATGCTCGTGAGACATCTGAGAGAGACCACGAAACCCTGCTTCAAGCACTGGCTGAATCACAAGCCGAAGTCATAGAACTCTGAGTACACCATAGGGTGTACAAAAGACACCTGCTTGATGTGGAACGTCAACTGGCTGAACTAAGGGTTCACCAGAGGGATGACCGTCACCGGTAGCAGATGCCTTACATTCTTTCCCTGTTGAAAGGAATCGTTTTTCCTATCTATGTCCTATGTGACATTTTTCTATGAAACTATCTTGTACTGTAAGTACTTTTAGTTAGGCTTTCATGCAGCCAAAACCTTTCTACTCTGGATATGATGTAAGACCTTCTACCAGGTCAATTTTTCCCGAACTTATTTCATCATGAATATCAAAGATGTTGACAGTCGGCTACCTTCTGTGTCATTCTTTATTCAAATACTTTCATCATCCTATCATGGGAGTCTATTTGAAACCCACTCTAGTCGAGTTATTGAACTAGGGTAATTTAGCTCAGGGATCATCCCTAATTCTTTTTCAAGGGATGGATCATGTTATTTACCAACCGATGGTACCCTGTTTTAAACGTCAAGCGTCTTAAGACCATTCTACAAACTTACTACCACTCTTTACTAGGACTGCATCATAGGGATGTAGGTCAAACCTTCGCGAACATACTTCCAATCCGTACTAGGACTGCATCATAGGGATGTAGGTCAAACCTTCGAGAACATATTCCTACTCTTTACTTGAGCGATCGAAGTACATCTAGGGTCAACCAAAATCGCTCACAAAATCCTTATCTTTCATATTACAGAATCATGTCGTCATCCGGAAACAGTCAGCCAAGCAACGAAACCCCTGCCTTTCCTATGGACACTGCTACTTTCCAAGCCGCAGTTACAGCTGTCGTGATGGTTGTCGTGACAGCTGTCCTTGCAAACCGTAGCACTATCAACGCAAGCAATGCTGACAAAGGGGTTGAAAATCCCAATCGTAGTATCAATCCAGGAAGTCATCAAATGATAACAGTTGCAGACTCGCAAAACTGTAAAACAGAGAACAAGAAACGAAAGCGTCAAGCCCAAAAGGAACGCAAGCAATATGAGGGAACACTCCCGAAGTGTAACAAGTGTAGCTATCATCATAATGGAGCATCTCGGGTATTGCAATGTATCAATTGCAATAGACTGGGACACATTGCCCGTTTCTGTAGAACCAGCCCCACCACTAGAGCCAGCCAGGGTTGCTATAATTTTGGTGAGACTGGACACTATAAAAGGAATTGCCCAAAAAGGAAGAAAATCGAAAGCACCCGCATCCATGTAACTTCGACCCAACACATCGCTTACACCACCAATGCTAGTACCAGCCAGATATGTCACCAATGTGGTGAAATTGGGCACCTTAAAAAGGATTGTCCAATAACAAAGAACTCTGACGCAGACGGCAGAATTCTAAGGATCACTGCCGCAGGAGAGACTACTCCGGACCCACGTTAATGTAATTAAGGCGTTTCGTTGTAACAGACTTATAAACTGTTCAAAACTAGTGCAACTAGAGTCTTATCTTTTGCGAGATCCCATTGGTAAAAGGATGCTCGTGCTGTGTATACTTGTCTTTTGTAGTATACCTTGTTCGCAGCAATAGTCTTGTAGTAAATCTAATGTACTGTAACTCTGTTAAAGGTTGCATTGGTGTGTTTTGTCTGTAACGTCTTATGTTCAAATCTAATGTCTTTAGTCCCCATATGATTCCGACATTATCATACAACTAGATTCAATTCGATTCGCAATACTAGTTCCATACGTACATCTCTTTCTCCGAAATTGCCTTTCCAGCGAAGCAGTCATACCAGAATATCGAAGTACTCATGCATGGAGTACCTCATGTTTCTTATCCTTTCTGATGGAACCTCAAAAAACCTCCCTGAAGTACCACTCGTACAGTATGTCAAGTTCAATACAAGGACTCTTACGGTTAATCTATCCATGAAGGATGTATACACAAGGGTGGCATATAATCAAGGTTCTACAGATTTAGAATTAATGATTCCCCTTTAACTTCTTTTCCTCGTTGGGAGGTGAGCTTAAAGAAGAATCATTTATTCGACTATCTTTTCAATCTTAATTATATACGACTCCTATACATGAGATGGTGATCGTTGAACCATGTATGAATTCTAATATGAACTTCAGGACGGAGACTGCCCAAGACTACAAGTAATCGCATCGTCATGTGAACAAACCTAGAACCCAATACGACTCCTATAACCAGATCGCCCTACAGTCTAAAAACCCACAGAGAGACAAGAGCAGTCCAGACAACTTAGCGAACTACTCGGCAAAAGAATAGGAAGACCAAGCTTCTCGCCCTGGAGAACTCCGGTCTTATTCTTCAGAAAGGTGGACGAATAGTATCATAAGTACATCGACTATCAGAGACCTCGTCAAGATTTCAATTGGAAATCATTATATCTGCCTCGCATGAATGTGTGGGCTAAGCAAACGTGGGGAACGAATTACCTTTAAGAAATGGACCTGAAATCTGAATATCACCAGTTTCGAGTGTTAGCGAAGGTTGTCCTGAATGCGACCTTCCAAACTCGATGCGGACACTATGAGTCTGTAGTGATACCCCGCAGATAGGACCAATACGCCGTAGTATTCAGGAACTTAATGAATAGGGTACGCCGTTCTTACTTGGATCAGTTCGTCAATGTCTTTGTAAATAACTTACTTATCTACTCTCGTAGTAAGAAGGAAATCATAAGGAGCACCTACAACAAACCATGGAAACAATGCGATCAGGGAAACTTTGCGCGAAGTTCTCTAAATACGAGTTTTGGAATTGAAGAGTCAAATTCCTAAGACACACTATTAGTGGTGTGGAAATTCTTGAGGACCCTTTCAATTTATCAAGACCGTTGAGAATTTTTCAGCACCGAAGGCGCCGACGGGAATTCGCCAAATTTTAGGTCTTGCAGACCTACTATCGTAGTTCATTTGGAACTCCTCGCAAATTACGGAACCTCTTATGACTTTGACCCATAAGGGAGTGGCCCTTGACTGGGAAGAGGAGCAAGAGGGAGAAACCCTTGGAACTCCAGGTGAGAGGCCAAATCCTTTTGGAAGTCTCACTCTGGGAAGGCTTAATACACTTCGTAAAGCGTGGAAAGCTAGATTCAAGATAGTTAGGACCTCCGAGATTCTTGCCATAATCGGCCCTATATCTCACAAACTCAATCTACCTCGCGAGCTTAGAAATGTACATTCTACCCTTCACGTCTCAAACTTGCAAAAAGTATCGATCTGACGAGACTCTTGAAATCCCACTCGAAGAGATCGAGTTCCACAAGAGCCTCACCTGCGTGGAAGAACCGCAGTGACCATGGACCGAGAGGTCATGCGAACAATTCATAGCCGTTTCCCTTTAAGTGAAGGTTCGCTGGAATGCTAACCAAGGACCTGAATTCACTTGGGAGCGTGAGAATCAATCGATTAGGAAGTATCCCCACTTTTGGCTCGATTATTCATGCTTACTTCCTTTACCTAAATTCTAATTTCGGGACAAAATTCCTTCTAACGGGGGGATGATGTGACAACCCGAAATTTCTATTATGTACAACCCTTCACTTCAATAGAAGTCAGAACAGTTTCTGCAAACTCTCAAGCTTTTTGGAATAAGTTTGAGTATGTTAGGATTAACACTTTAGGAGATATCAGCAGAGAGGATGCTCTACGGTTTATTGTGCAAAAATAGTACCCCAAAGCTTCAAGAGTTGGATTTTATGGCCGTAAACCCTAAAAGGGTGTATATATTTGACACTTAGTCATTATTTACACTTTTTCAACATTTCAAGATCCAAAATCCAATACTCTCTCAAGTAGCTTCGACTTTTGCTCCTAGATCTTCAACTAGTAAGTGTTTCTAACCCTTTTAAGTTGCTATATCACTTAATCTAGTGTTTTAACACACTTCCATCCGTAAAAATGTTCCAAAAGGCTAGATCTTCAAGTTTCACCAAGAACACCAAGAACACACACTAGTCTTCTTGGCCTTTTGGTACCAATTCAAGCCTCTATCTAGTAAATACTCCTACCCTAGTGTATTGTAAAGCTTGTTACACTTTCATACATCAAGAAAACACCATTGAAACCCAATATCAAAGGTGTTTACGGTCCAAGAACACTGTGGACCGTAAACCCTAATTTAGGGGCCAAAGTGACCCTAGTCCCTTCACAAGCTTTGGAAACTAGTCTACACTCATTCCTTGATATGTTTAGGACTTGAAAACATCAAAATACCATAATACATAAGGGTTTACGGTAGTAAACCCAAAAGGAAATGGTCTTAGGGTCATAAACTCCTCAAAGGAGGGAAATGGTGCCCTAATCTCTTCCAAAGGCTTAACCATCAAGTAGAAATGCTTCTAAAGGACTTGTAGAGCTTCAAAAACAACAAATGGTCAAAAGAACATGAGTTTAAGGCCATAAAATCATGTGTTTACGACCGTAAACCCACGGGGTTATGGTCACAAAACCGTAAACTCCAAGGGAGTTTACCCTTGAACCCCAAACACAATAGCAAGGTCCTACATCACTTAGATGCAACCCTTATGACTTGTAGCACTTATATAAGGTGTTTTACATGTCTTAGGATGTCTTAACTTTGTCAATTAGTAGTTTAAAGACTAATTGGATACATATATGTGTTATTATATGTTAACTAGGATCATTGAGTGTGTATAAGTCTTCACTTGACACCTAGCATCCTACCTTATCCGTTCATCCAAACCACCAACTATAGGTGAGTTCATACCCCTTAATTAACCTTTTAAATGTTTTGTAAATGTTTATAAATGCTTTATGGGGGGATACAAGTTGAATCATGTTTAGTTATTATATCAGTCACATGTGATTAATAACTAGCATGCATATGAATTTGCTATACATTAACTATTTTACCAGACAGATTCCTTCAAATGACTTTCTTAAACGTTTTTATATGTTTAAAACTCTTTATTAAACTATCTTACATACTGTATGTTTCCTTTTAAACTCTTTTACAGCTGAGTTTCAAACAAAGGTCTTCCTTATACTTAAACTGTCTTATCAAACAAAATACTTTCAAATCGTTTTACAAACTGACATCAAGTCGTCGTTTCTTAGTATTAAACTTTTCAAAGGTTTTACAAAACTTCTTTTATGTTTTTATATTATCAAATGCATGCCCATATATGTATAGTTATATAAGTACTGTTTAAAGGACTTAGGAAGGCTAGTTCACTTTATTTCCTTTTCCTCGTTGGGATGTGGCTTTAGGGTATCGGTTAGTCGTCCGAATGTCGTCTAAATATTAGTTATATACCATGTATACATATATAGACATAAAAGTTTACACAGTCAGTTCAGTACCTTTGGGTAGCAAAGGCATACTTTCGGTTATACACGTACATTATTAGTAACTATTATAGGTATAGTTAGGAGATACTACTTACCATTCCAAGTACAAGGAATCACACAAGAGTCAATTCATTCATGAGTCTATGCTAGTATATTACATGTTACATGAATACGTTTACATAGATACGTTTACATAGATACCCTTACATGGATACTTTTACATGGATACTCTTACATGGATACTTTTACGTAGATACTATATGTTGAGATACTATTACATATTATATGTATAGATACTATTATATATAATTCCCCTTCTTATCTTTATTTTGTGATACATTCACATAGTCGATGAGATATATTGGACATAATATCCTAGTACCAAAGGATACTTTAAGGGACTAACCATTCCTACACACAGCTATTAGCCACAGAGGTAAATGCACATCTACGGATGTCTACGGTTGATACCATTATAGGTATACTTTAAGGGAATAACTATTCCTACACCCAGCTGTTAGCTACAGAGGTAAATGTACATCTATGGATGTCTACAGTTAATGCTATTAGTTATCCTAGTACAAAAGGATAATACTTAAGTTATTTATATTATTACCTTTATCTTGTGACACATTCACATAACCGATGAGGTAAGTTATATTTGAGTATCCTAGTACCAAAGGATACAATTTCGTATATTAATAATAATAGCCGTACAGTTGGGTCTTGGTAGAAGGCTACTTTCAAAACAGTCGGGTCTTGGTAGAATGCTACTTTCAAAACAGTCGGGTCTTGGTAGAAGGCTACTTTCAAAACATTCGGGTCTTGGTAGAAGGCTACTTTCAAAACATTCGAGTCTTGGTAGAAGACTACTTTTTATAGTAGTAGAAATCATAGGGATTTTCTAGGGTTTTCAAACGTTATTCGACTACTTACAAACATTTTCATACTTGTACAAATCAAAGACACATTAATACTTATGAATTCACCAGCTTTTTGGCTGATATTCGCTTTGAAAATAACTTGTATTCTCAGGTCACAAATAGACAGGTACGACGACCAGTTTATGTGAAGACAGAGTAGTCGAGACTCGTCTTTTATTTTGAACATTCGTTATGTTGTTTATTATATGAAAGAATACACTTGTAATCAAAATTATACTATTAATGAAATGGATGATGTTGTTGCTTGTTTACTACTTTGCATTGTTGTGATACTTGACATGACGTCCTCCGCCCCAGAACGTTTCCGCCGTTCCTGGTTTTGGGGTGTGAAATACAACTTTTGAACAATTTGTATAAAATACTTAAATTTTTAATTTAAATATAACTTTACAGGATCAACTTTAATATAAATTTTAGCTCAACTTAAACAACCTAAAAAATATTTTGTAAATTGTTAAATGTGATAAATTGTAGTGTCTTTCTAATAATGATTATAAGTTGGTTAATAAGGTTAAATAAGTATCAAACCTAAAGTGTAATCATAAATAAACTAAATTTCAATATTAAAATAATATTCTTACTTATACTTAAAAAGTTATGTCTTTAACTTTTAACATATTATACTTAATTTATTAGATTTAATATTCTTTTGTATGTAAACCATTATCAATTTAAAGCTACAACTATTGAACATTTTGGACAAAATGCTTAAATTGTTAATTTAAATATAATATTACAAGGTCAATTTCAATATAAATTTCAGTTTTACTTAAAAAACCCAAAGAATATTTTGTGAATAGTTAAAAATGATAAATTGTAGTGCTAAATGCAAAAACAAAATTGTAATATCAATTTAACTAAAATATTTTCTAAAGATATTTTTATAATCGTTAAAAGTTTTCAAATAATTAGCTTAAAATAACTTACAATAACAATAGTTAAAAGTAACTCTATATAAATGATTATTGTTACCTTTAAAATCAAAAAAAAATTGTTTGATGTTTTAGATAATTACAATGATAGAAATTAAAACGTTAAACAAATAAATTTTAAAAAATTAATTAATAATAACTACAACTATAAATAACATTAAACTATATATTATATTTTATTTTATTCATGAGTAACCCACGAGTAGAGGTCATTCAAAAGATTGAGATTATGCAGTTTTAATAGATGTATATATTATCATATAATTCAAAATAGAGTAAATTACATGAATGGTCCCTATGGTTTAGAGTATTTTGTTGTTTGGTCTCTGACTTATTTTTTTTAACTCGGAAGGTTCCTACTATTTGTTTTTGTTACACATTTGGTCCCTGTCTTACCTAAAAGACTATTTTTCCCCCTTGATTTTCTAATTTATGTAAATAAACACACCCCCAACCCCAACCATTCACCTTACCTTACCTACCCCCACAATTTTTTCCTATTTAAATAATAGTCTTTTTAGGTAAGACAGAGACCAAACGTGTAACAAAAACAAACAGTAGGGACAAAGCGCGTAACAAAAACAAATAGTAAGGACCTTCCGAGTTAAAAAATAAGTTAGGGACCAAGCGCGTAAATCACCCCAAACCATAGGGACCATTTGTGTAATTTACTCTTCAAAATAATCAATATATTATATATCTTTAGTATACGAATTATTATATCAAATTTAACAATAACATTATTGTTATATTTAAAAAAAACATGTAAAGATTTCAGTTATATAGATGCTTCTGTGCAACGTGTGGGCATTCGCCTAGTTGTATAAAAAAAAATCTTTCTTATGCATTTTGTATCTCTTATATGATCATTTAGTTTCAGTTTAATTTTTTCACATACACACGTATTCTAAATAGAACATTTTATAATTGGGAATCTTCAATACATAGTACATATACAAATCAAATATGCATGATTCTTCTTGCTGTAGTATTAACCCAAACATGTGGATGTTATTTTGTGTTTGTTATAGGTGAATCAAGTGTTAATGTCAATAAGAGAAACAAAAGGAAAGATGAACATTATCAAGATATTGAAGTTGATCATGATGTGAATATAAGAAGAAGTGCTGAGAAAAAAACAAAAGTCATAAAAAAAATGAAGTAGTCAAGGAAGTTGAGAATAAGAAAAGAGTGAAGAAAAGAAAAGCTAAAAGAGAGAATGTAGAAGAAAATGAAGATATAGTAGATGAGGACGACACAAGTAATGAGTTGCAAAACATAAGTTGTCGTATGTCGCCAAAATCAATGTATATGGCGATGAAGGGAATGTTATACACCCAGAAAGAAATGGTGAAACGAATGGTTTTCGGTGCGTTTCTTGATATAAAGTTAGATTCAATACCTTCTAGGTTGGCATACTACTTAGTGGACAAATTCAGAGCAAGAACATTGACGATTAAGACTAGAGTTGACAATGGGTCGACCTGGGTTGGGTTCGGGTTCAACCCATTTATTAAATGGGTTGAAAATTTCAAACAAACCCAACCTGTTTATTTAAATTGGTTGATATTTCCAACCTAACCCAACCTTTTAGATAAATGGGTTGTCAATGGATTGACCCATTTATGTAGTTTTCGACCCAACCTACTAAATAAATAGGTTAAACTTGGGTTAACCCATTTAAAATCACATAAATAAATTACTTAACTAAAGATTATACCACTTAAATTACTTCCAAACATAAATAAAATTTCAAAGTATGACAAAGGTACAATCCCAATTCATAAATACAAATATATTGCTCAAATAACATTCAAAATATTAAATTTCAAAGTGATTTTGAAGAGTGTTTAATATTGTCCACGCTAAGAAAAATGATGAGAATTAGGATTACATGTTTTTTAAAACATAAATAATAATACAAAATTATAATTTATAAATTAATAATTTGATTAACACATTATAATATTCAAATAATTATTAAATTCAATATGTATATTAAAGTTAAATAGGTTGGCGAGTTGAAAATATGTTGATAATTTTTACCCAACCCAACCTACTTAATTAAATGGGTTAGACGAGTTAACCTATTTAACTTAAATGGGTTGAAAATCCCAACCCAAACCACTATTTTTGGATGGGTTCAATTGAGTTGGTGGGTTGGGTCGATTTTTATAACACCTGTAGATTCGGGCTAGTCAATTTAGAAACAATAAACGTCAAAAATGACTTTTTTATAGGAGATTATTTAGAGTAAATAATCTTAACAAAGTTATGGGGCTTCGTACATATAAAGAACGCCGAAATCCATGTTATAACGAAGAGGTTATGACTCGTGGAAGTTTTATGGCAAAATCGGCACGACATTAGGAATCGTAAAAAGTGAGTTTGTGATAAAATACTTTTTAGTCTTAGCGATCTAAACGAAAGTCATAGTATACGTTAAACTGAGATCGTGCATAAAAATAACGACCCACTAGTAGTTGTTTATAGTAGAGATGACTGTCTTTGTGATAATTGTCTGGTATGTCGCTATCTGTAGAGATTTATGTGCTTATATGTTTATGATATGATATTATGTGGTAGTGGTAGGGGTGAAATAGACCCCGTAACCGGTTGAAATAAGCCGGAGGGTAGGTCGGGCACCCATATATGCCTGACATGGGTATGTCGGGTACCCAGGTATGCCTGACAGGGGTAGGCCGGACATCCCAGTATATCTGACATGGGTAGGTTGAGCACCCAGGTATACTTAGGAGGGTAGGTCGGGCACCCAGATATGTCTGACAGTATGTTTATTGTATGGTATGTTGTATGATAGGGGAACTCACTAAGCTTCGTGCTTACGGTTTTTAGTTTTTGTTTCAGGTACTTCTTCTTCAAAAGGAAAGGAGCCGACATGATCACAACGCATCACACTATGATTTTCCGCATATGAGATCTTTGGGAGTTGTACTATGATAATATTTTCTATGACACGTTTTGGTTACTTGACATACGGGTTTTGATATGGATTGGCACTAATGATGTTTCAGACTACTGGTTTTTGTAATTACTTATTTAAAAATGAAATTTTTGGTTATGAATTTCAGGGTGTCACACTAGTACGCCCGACATACTAGATCACTACACGAGAAACGGGAACCTAAACATGTACGCTCAACGTATGCTTTCGTACGCCCAACGTACACCCCAGTTAGCCAAAAACGTCAATTAAAAACTTAATACTTTAAGTCCAATATCTAAAACATAGATCTAGCTTAATGGGCGTCTAAAATGATAAATTGATTAACTTGATGCCTTTGCATGGCCCAAAGAGACTCAAACCCAGTATTTAGCATTCTACTTTCACCAAATGAACATTAATCCATACATGGTTAATCTTTAACCATCAAGATGTAAACTTTATGGACTATGGACCTCAGAAACATCAAGAGGAGCAACTCAAATCCTCTGGAGTGACATTTAATCACTAAAAGTCATTCATGGGACCAAAATAAGACGAAAACACTACTAGATCTAGATCTATGCATAGAATGACCAAGGTCAAGACTTCATACCTCTATGAAGCTGAAAATGATGGATGAATTCTAAATCTACAAGCTCCTACTTGATCAATGCTCCTCAGCCAAGCTTCTTCTTTTTCTTCAAAATACACCAAACATACACAAAGGTCAATTCTCTCTAGAAATGGGTTAGGGTTTCTAAATAGTGCTTGAAGGGGCAATAAGGACTGGGGTAGCACCTGGTTCCTGGTATGTAAAATTTATCTAAGTATTTTGCATTTTTAGCCTTGGACTCAGAGAGTTGCAAGCCCGACTCGCCGAGTAGAGACGGGAGTTGGAACACGTTTAAGTTGGCGACTCGGCGAGTCCCCGTTGTCTGATGAAACCCTAATTTCAAGGGTTTGCACCCTATTTAAACCATCATGTACGCTCCCAAGCTCGCCCCCTTCACCCTCAGAGCCCCCTATATCGTTCTAACATCATTCCTTGTGAGATTGAAGTGCCTTGGTGTGTTTTTTTGAAGACTTTGAGAGATAAAGGAGAGTAGATCAAGAGGAGAAGAAGGAGGCCGAACATCTTGGTGTTATTTCAGAGATTTCCTTGAGGTATAACTCAGTTTCCCCCTGTTTTCATGCTTATAGTCCCTTAGAGCTCCATTAAAGTCCTTCTTGAGCCATTTCCAAGCTTGGGTATGAATTAGGGTCTGTGATAAGTTGATTAACCTTTAGATCTAGGCATGATTGAGCTCCAGGAGCTTGGATCTACTGCCTTTATGGAGCCATATTGCATCAAAGCCCTAGATCTACTCTTTTAGTGCATTTTGAGCCCTAAAACGTTCATTGGTGTTTATTTACACGTAAAGTTGGAAACTTTACGTGTTAATCAAGCCCTAAGAACCCAAATCTATGTATGGCATGAGCTGGATTCAAGCAAAATCGAGTATATAGTATTTGCATGTGAAAGACTCGGCGAGTCGTTCATCGGATTCGGCGAGTCGAGTCACGAGTCCCCGAGTTTTTCCCCTTTCGTGTTTGCTGAGTGGAATAGTGAGTCATGGGGTGTGAATCAGTGCATCAGAAGCCATACTCACCCATGAAGGAACTCGGCGAGTCAATGCCCTGACTCGGCGAGTCCAAGGCAATCTTCTTGCCTCAAGAACAGAATCGGCGAGTTGTTCATACAATTCGGCGAGTCTCAGCATAGAATGTTCTTCGGATGAAGATGAACTCGACGAGTTGTTCATACAACTTGGCGAGTAGGATGAAGTACTATTGGACTTCGGTTTAGAAGGTAAACTCGTCGAGTCAATGCCTAACTCGACGAGTAGAGACGGGATTATGGTCAATCGACTGGATAGGGACTCGACGAGTTGGCGAGCCAACTCGGCGATTCGGGTCAACTGGAAGTTGACTTTGACTTTGACTCTTAGTTTGGTTAGGGGTAAATGGTCATTTTCCCCTTAGGTCAGTTAGCAGTATTTGACTGAGTGTTTTGTGGGAATTATAGCCGGAGGATTTTCGGGGCAGCAACAACAGTAGACAGTCAGTTCCCACGCAGATCAGCAGCTACTTTGAGGTGGGTTACCTTCCAGTAGCGGTGGGTCTACGGCCACAATGTCGGCCCACTAGTAGGAGTTGTATGATTGGACGATTGTCTTTGTGATATCATCTAGGTTTACTACTACCTGATATGTTATATGCTGGCATGATATGTATATGTGATAGTAGAAGAGTTCGGTTGTTAGGACCGAAGGGTAGGTCAGACACCCCAGATATGTCTGACAATATATGATGATATGTTTATATGCTGGCATGA